>NW_026067927.1:33291529-33376529 GCF_014885135.2 Alexandromys fortis | reverse complement strand
TTGAGCCTCAGACTCATCCAGCCTGGCCAATAACTTTAAACGACCTCAGACTCCATGGTTCCAATGCTGTCCCTCCCTTTTCCAGTCTCTATCATTCCTCTGGACAAGCTACTCATCCCTTCCCACCCTGAAGAGCAGGAGTTTAGAAGACCCACCTCTAGCTGAAGAACTGTTGACAGTTGACGGCTTCTGGGGCAGAAACAGTTAGTGTTCTCTAAGGGTGTGGGCCCTAGCAGGTTGACTAGGCTCCAGTAGATGTCCAAACACTCATGATTATATTGACAGCAGAAACGGGACTCTGTGGGTTATTAAAAAATAAAAGATGGGTTATTTAAAAATAAAATAAAACACAAAGTTGGGAAGGGCTATGGGTAGGGTGGATGTAGGAATGTTAGGGTTGGGAGTGGTAACTAAATATGATAAAAAAAAATACACTGTATGCATTACAAATTTCTCTAAGAATTAATAAAAATGATGTTTTTAAAAAAAGAAACAGCACCCATCAGGTATTACACATCTGCAAGCCCCTCCTGCTACCCAGCTTCAAGAAACCATTCATGTACTTTCTGTCTCGAGAGCTCTCTGTGTCGGGATTCCACATGAATGGACCAGCAAAGCGCACATTCTTTTACAGATGGTTTCTTACACTTAGCACCTCGCATGGCTTGTTCACACTGTAGCAAGTGTCTGTGTTCCACGTCCTCCTATGAGCAAACGATACTCCATTGCATGTGTGTGTTGCACTGCGCCTCTGCACCTGCCTACTGAAGGGGGCTTACACATCGTTTCCACTGTAGGGCTACGATGAACAGTCATTTTATAGCCATTCATACATGGGAGGAGGAGAGGAGGAAGAAGTTCCCTCCACAAAGGGCTCACCACTGTGCCAGGTGTGAGATGGAGTGGCCCTCACACAGTCCACAGCACCGCACAGTGGGAGCAATGGGCTCACGCGATGGCACCCTGGTGTGGCAGGAGGAACATGCTCACCCAACAGGAAGCACTTCTCAGTTTCCCGCCCTTTTCTCTGATTGGGCCAGGTGATGTTTGGGTACCAGCCTGGCTAAGTGACATCCCCAGCAACTGCCACACAAACCTGGCAGTGACGTCAAGCTGGCGCTTAATAACAAGTCTTATGTCTTCTCAGGGTATTCTTTGCTCAATTAGCCCCCTGAGGATGTAAGATTGTTGCAGTTCCTTATCTATGGTAATAATACGCTCTAACAAAGCAGTGAATTGGTTGTTAAGTTATCAAGTGTATAATTTTATGAATGAATTAGTACAAGTGCTACCTGTGAAAGTGTGAGGGATAGGCCACTGAGGCAGGTGACTGGGAGAACAGACCGCTGTGTGATCTTGCACAATCTCCAAACCTCTCTGAGCCTTTTCCTCAAGCATAATGCCAGTCAGATAAGATTCACTCTCAGAGACCAACAAGCCTGATGCAACCCTGCTAACAGGTTAGGAAGACTAAGGACTGGACAAATAAGAAGTTGTATAATAGTAGGAAACCCGTAAGAAGTAGTATAGAGTAGGCAACCCAAAATAAGAAGGGTATAGTGGGGACCCATAATCCGGCCCCTTCCTTTCCCTGCATCACTCATCCCTCTATATCCTGTCAGTCTGGAGGCACCACCCACTGATAAGAGATCTGCATACACCAATGAAAGTTGGGAGCAGCTCCAGTGTGCTGGCCAGCAGTTTTATATGACCCCTGGTACAGTGAGATGTTTGTTTGGAAGCAAGAGATGTATGTCACACAGAGAAAGCGTGGGCCTTCACAAATTCTATGACTGAAAACCAGCTGCTTTCAGAAGAACTGGCTATGCACCCGGCAGAAGGGAGCTGCATGCAGAACACAGAGAGAAAACCGAAAAGAGGGATCACGGACCAAGCCAAGGTGCTGGTGAGGGGCCCCCTCCCTCCATCACCTTTCTGAACCTGAGGGTGAACCCCAGCAGCCATAGACGCACCCTTCAGATGTTTTTAACATTTGGGGGAATATTTTAGAGACTTGCAATGCTTTCATAGGGATCACAAACTGAAACGCAATGAGGCTTGGATAGAAATGTTGTAAATACGACACAAATACAACAGGCAGGGAGGAACACAGGAAAGAGGAGAACTGGAGCGCAGACAACTGTGAACACCTGGAACATTGGCCCGGGGATGGCAGGGTAACACATGTGCACACATGCACATACACGCATGCACATATGCATGCACCAAAAAATTGACAAAATAGAAATCCAGATTTTATGATGAATCCTTCTATTTTATTGGTAGCTTAAATATTTTATCATTATCAATGTGTGTACATGCCCACACATGCCACATAGCAAGGGTGGGGATCAGAGGACAATCTTGCCAAGTCGTTCCTTTCCATCCAGCTTTACGCAAGATCAGAGGAACAACTCGGATGCGCATGGCCAGCACTGGACCCACAAAGCCAAACCATAGCCTGTCAATTCTTAAAGATGTTATGTGAGTTGAGCACACTGGCTTGAGGACAGCTATTGTGAAGGCTTTCTTCCGAGTACCCTGAAAGCCCACTCTGAGACTGTAGAGCCTCAGAAGAGGAGGAAACATGGGACAGTCTCTCCATGACTCTCTTTGTCCCATCACATCAGGGCAGGAGTGGGGTTGTAGTCCTCTGGAAAGTACTTCCCAGGCCGCACCCCCTCCCTATTTCCATCTGTGCCAGGTTCCAAAACTGCCCCTTTCACCTTAGCTCGCAGTCACCGGCCAGCTCCCTGCTTCTCTCCTGGCTCCAGGCTGTGAACCTCAGGGTTGGTCTTAGGGCTCCTTTCTGTCCTCTGGCTCCAGCACAGGGTAGCTAACGTTCATATTCTGCTGAACACGTTAACAAAGACAGAGAACACACAAACCGCTCACAGGAAACTTCGTAAAGATGAAAAACTGGGGGTATTAATCCTTCATCTGATGTGATCTATAGAATTTTTCTTCTCCTCCGATTCTGTGAAGTGTCTGTTTTGTTTTGCTTCGTTTTGTTTTAGGAGACAGGCTGGCCTTGAACTCAAAGAGATCCACCTGCAGGGCGTGAGGACCCTGGGTGGCTATCAAGGTGCCTGAATGCTTGATGGCGCATGCGCAGCCATGACCTCCGAAAGTGCCAGCACCTGGGGTGGCTAAGCTGGCAAGTTTGGGTTATGGAGATGATAAAACCCTAGACTCCTGATTTCACAGCAGATATCACAGGCTGATTCCTCAGAAGAAAGCAAAACACGAGATTTTCTGTTTCTCTTCTTGCGCTTCTGGGAATCTTGAATCATTCACAGTCCAGTTCTTTCACCACCTGAAGCCTTTACCATGGGGATTTTTCTAACCCAAGATTCAAAGAAAATTATCTAATTCTATCACTGCGAGTCACTGCTCGGGGTGACTAGGAAGTTAAAGCCATTTGTTGTTAATTAGTTAACTAACAGCTAAGATACAACTATGGATAAGTCTGAAAACTGAGCGGGGGAGCATGCACTCATCTCCCCAAAACAAACAGAGCCCTAGGGTTCCCGTGGGTGACCCAGGAAGTGACATATTGGCTTCCTTTTCTTCCAGAAGGATGGCATGTTAGGCACCAAACCCAGTTAAGGGCCATGAATGCTTGGAGCATGTGGCTCCTCAGTCTCCCTCTCAGAGTCTCAGCGTACCCCCCGAATATTTTCATACACTTGTCCCCACCACAGAGGCCTCCCATTCCTAGGTTCAAAGGACATTATTTCAAAGTTCTTACTCATAGCACAATAACTGGTCTCTAACTCCTCAATCATTGGACTCTCACCTTGTTCTACCCTCCCCATCACATCTGTCCCCGGCTGCCTGCCTGCTGCCACCCATGACTCGAAGGACAGACACAACGGGGTGCATTTTATCCGCCCACTCCAGAAGCCATCGGGGACTTTTTCACAAAAGGGGTTGATCCGAGTCTTCCAATGGTGGTAAGTGGAGATGGGCATCCATTATTGCAGTGTAGCACAGCCTTCCCTCCGCTATGGGGGAGAGCTTACTGGACTACTTCTGTCTTCTGGTTAGGTCCAAGATGCTCATATGGACTCCATCCTATCAACCCCACGTTTACCTGGTCTATTCTTCCTTCTTTCCTCCCACTCATTCATAAAACCATCTCACAATGAAGTGAGCTCTGCTCTGAACACCAGGGCGATACCCAGAAGAAGGTGATGATGATGGCGATGATGATGATGGTTATAATGATGGTGGTAGTGACGATGAGAATGATAATAAGGTGAAAGAAATAGAAGAAAAAAAGGAAAGGACTGGAGACTTACCTCTATAAATAACATTTATTGAGAACTTACTTTGTACCGGTCATTTGAACTTACTTTCTTGGTCTCTCTCAGTGACCAGCACATTATTGGCTACATGTTACAGACAGGGAGATGGATGCTCAGAGAGGCTGGATCTCTCCAGTGACGAGCATCCAAGCTGAGATCTGAAGCCAATCATCCGATTCTAAAGACACACCCTCTTCACCATCAGACTCTAAAGACAGCACACCCATTGGTGAGTGACAAGCCCAGTGCCTCGTATGCTTTGGTATATTTATTGTGTTGGTTTAGATGTTTTCAAGATGGCTGGACTGAGTGCGGGGAACCCTGCCAGATTTCCAACCCTTTTTTTTGTGAGCTCAGGGTTAGAAGGGTAGAGGAAAGGTGGGTCTTGCGGCCCCCCCAGATCCAGTAATGGGTGGTTCCCACTCCTCCTACTAGGGACAGAGCACCCTTTGTTTATTGTACCTCCAAATCCTACCCGGTCATTAGCATTGGCAGCTTTATATTGAGCCTTTGTTTTCATAATTCATTTACCTGTGATGACATAATAAAAGGAATATTGATTTAATCCCAACTTCTCTTGGCCAAAAGCCCACATCAACCAATAAAAAAAATTGCTAATTGCAGGGTGAGCCTGCTCAGCTGAGGCATCTGAACAAGCCATTAAGATAGCGGTGGGAGGCAGGCAGTTCAGTAGCCAAATGCCCCTTGTCTAGGCTTGGGGTACTATCCCTAACTCAGAACACCATTCTACAACAAGGCTTCTAACTCTTCCGTGGAATGGGAGATAAACAAGCAGGGCCACTGGGTGGAGGCCAGGCAAGAAAACCCTTCACAGGCCTGTTGGCAGAAGTCAGGTGAACTGGCTTTTGCTTAGGCAGGAGCTTGATATTTATTGGTTCAAAAGGCCAGGCAGACTCAGTCTTGCGTAAGCTTCCATGGTCCATTTTAATCTTGGCATTCTGGGAAGCCACAATGATAGTGGTAATGACTGGGTTTACCTGAGATAAAAATGGGAAGGGAGCAAGGAGGGGGGTCCACAATAATTACAGGGGGGCGAAGTATATTTCTGTGTAATCTGGAAAGGCGATTTAGGGGCTGATAAAAGTGAGAGCGTGTTATGAGCTGAGCCGGCATGGATTAGCGGCCCCAGAGCCTGTGCGCAGGAAACGACAGGGAGGAGGGTTGTTTATCGGGTAAGCACTTGATCCCATCCATCTTTTGCTCACTTACTTTTTGAAGTGACTGAGATAAGGCTCGGAGGAATATAGATTGCAGTCCTTCAGTTACAATTCACAAGGACTCTTGTTTCTGCAGGATAGGGAGTCAGGGAAAGGATTTGTGTGATTAAACCCAGGAAGGAGGATGGGCTGGGAAGAAGTGCCCGCCTTCACGTGACTGCTCTAATGTCTAGAATGAAAGTTAGTCCAGCTGATGTAGCTAAGCTTGGCCAGAGCGAGGCTTATTCCTTGCTCTGTCAGGCCTCTTGCCTAGCCTTCTGGGAGGCCCCTTCCAGACAAGACACATTTTGCTGGCCCAACCAGAAACATTCTGATCCTCTCCCTTCAGACTTGTGACTTACACTGTAGAAGGAAAATCACAGTGGGAAGGGGACCAAGGTCTTAACAAAGATGATGCCACCAGCAATAATCTCACTCAGTTTGTTCACTCTTTTTCTTCCATGTGCCCAACATCTCGTCCTCTCTAGGAGCCCACCAAAGAGTGGGGCCTCCAGGCCGACCTCTGCACCTGGCGTAACACAAAATGCTAATAACGATAAGGTTGATCCACCTCATGGATGCTCCAGTCAGCTAACCTGTCTCCCCATCTACCCACAGATCTCTCCGGATCTTGCTGACGGTGCCTGCGTTTCCTGGTCCGCAGTCTCTTCCACCACCCCTTTCTCTGCTTTGCTCCTTTGACTCAAAAACATCTATTCTTTTAAGAGGTGACTTTTGTTTCCTGGAGGACATTCAAATGAATAAATGCTTTCCCTAAAGGAATCGTGAAGGGTCCCTGTGTGTGACAGCTACTGATCATCCTCCTGAGTCCACTGATGGAAAGACCAAGCCTCGTCATCATTTCCAATGAGTTCCTGGGACATATCACCAGTATGCAGACATCTGTGAAATATTTCATGATGATTCCCGGAGGTCACCAGAGGTGCTCAAGGTACCTACCCCTCTGGTACCGAGTCCCACTTTCCTGCCGCAGTACTAAGCTGGTGCTTTTTGCCTTTCCAACTTTCCCAGAACCAATAGAAGTGGATTATCTCTTTTACAGATGAGAATCACGAGGTAGAGGGAGATAATTTTCTCAGGATCTCACAGTCATACATGGTGGGGTTGGAATCCATGTGCTGGTCTAATGTTGGTTAACATTAATATATATGAATTTTCTGTCAACCAAGGCACCTTAGGCTCCTCTTGGAACTGGAAGATCCAAGTGGAATGATCAAACTCAGACACTGGATGGGAAGAAAACATTCTGAGTGGTGGTCTTTGTTTTGGTTTTGGTTTGGGATATTTTTGTTTTTGTTTTTGTTTGTTTGTTTGGTGGTTTTGGGTTTTAGTTTCATTTTTGTTTTGCTTTTGCTTTTTTTTTTTTTTTTTTTTTTTTTTTTTTTTTTTTTTTGTCTTTTTTGTCTTTTTTGGTATTGAGACAGGGTCTTGATATGTAGCTCCAGCTGACCTAGAATTCTAATATAGCCCAATCTGGCCTGAAACTCACAGAGACTACTATACCACATCGTAAGTCTTGAAAGTCAGAATTGACCTACTAAAACCCCACATGGTTAGCATAGCTCATTCATGTTTTATCACCCAGATATGAGCAAAGGACTTGGCTAGGAGGAGAAGTGAAGATGTGGGGGTCCTAGTCAGTGAGCCCCTCGGTAGGAACCTGAGGCCTCCTCTCACACCCAGCTCTGACTGTCCCCAGATTTCCAGCAGTTAGGAGGCACTGAAGAGGCAGAGATGCCCCAGATCTGTAATGCTGCACCTCCCAAAGGAAAAAATAAGGAGGCAAGACACTCATGGGTACTGTTATAAAAGGACGAGTGGACTGATTTTTTTAAACAACACATTCTTTTTTATTTTAATACTTATTTATTATATATAGTGTTCTGCCTGCATGTATGCCCGTAGGCCAGAAGAGGGCACCAGATCTTGTTACAGATGGTTGTGAGCCACAAATGGTTGCTGGGAATTGAAGTCAGGACCTTTGGAAGAGCAGACAGCACTCTTAACCTCTGAACCATCTCTCCAGCCCCTGATTTATTTTTTACTCAAATTCAAATGAAATATACACACAGGGTCAAAGGTAGTTGATTCATTTAATTAAGTATCTATTTGGTGGAATGTGGATAAAACTAAGATAAAACACAGCAAAATTACCTGTGCCTCAAAACAACGGCTATCAGTGCTGTTGTTTCAGATACAGTATGAAAAATACTGTATCACCTGCTGCGTATGCATGAGAGACATGCAGTAAATGAATGTAGATTGGGTATTTACTTACTACCTGTTACTTCCAGTGACCAGACACTGAGGGATGGTGCAGTCTCAAGACAAGACACAGTTCTTGTCTTCAGGATGTTGGAGGCCAGTGGAATTCCATTTGCTTGGGTCTGGCTGAGGGCAGGCCTTCTCAGGAAGACTGGGTGAAGTTGGTGTGCAGTGGGGCATTGATATGAGAGATAGGCGAGGAGGCAGTCCTCAGAACAACAGTCTGGCTTGATACTAAACAGTGCTGAGTGGCTTCTAAAGCAGCAACTTAAGTAGGCAACTTGATCAAATTCTTAGACAGAAAGGGGATGGTGCACACCTTTAATCCCAACACTTGGGAGGCTGAGGCAGGTGAATCTCTGTGAGCTCAAGGCCAGCCTGGTCTACAAAGTGAGTTCCAGGACAGTCAGGGCTACAAAGACAAACCTTGTCTTAGAGAGAGAGAGAGAGAGAGAGAGAGAGAGAGAGAGAGAGAGAGAGAGAATATGAAAGGTTGTATTGGAAAGGGATAGGAGTGGAAAACAGGAAAGAAAAAGGCTAAGAATCTGGGTGAGGGTGGTGGTGCCTTGAACTCAGGCAGGAGTAGAGTGGGGAGGCACTGTGGTGAGCTTGCCGTACAGTATGGTCTCCTCCTCTCACACTGTTCTTTCAGGCACGTTATCTGATTTCATTTCTGTGTCTGCCCCATAAAGAAAGGACTATTAGACCTTTCTTTTTGTTAATAAGGAAGTAAAAGCTAGTCAGGGTTAAGGGATTGGCCAGAAACCAAGTTTCATGTCCCGCACCAACTTCTGTAGGTTTAGGTCCATGCAATTAAGCATTTGTATCAAGTTATGTCACAGTTATATCTAAGACCACCTTGAACGCTTTTAGATTGGAAGAGAGAGAAGAAGGGCAGAGGAGGGGGCAGGAGACAGAGGGAGGGCAAGCAACTTTGTCAATGTTTGCAATCTTCTACATTTTTCATGGTCATTATAATTCCCTGGGCCATATTCTTCATCTTGCAGATAAGGGAATTAGGGACCCAGAGACCTTCATCGTCTTGTCTAAACTTACAGAGAGCAAGGAAAGGCCAGACCTTGAACTTGAACCCACATCTTTTCAATTTTGTGCCTCTGCATCAAGAATGTGACGGCGGATGGGGGCGGAGAGGATGCGCATTTTCTCTACTATAATAAACCTGCCGCAACTCAGATTTAGCAGAGAGGGACAGCGGCACACCTGTACAAAATGCACTTGCTTGTATTGAATTTGTTCTTGTAGAGGACAGTTGTTATTTCTCACAATAGTATGGAAATATATGCAAGGTATTTTTAGATGCTGTTCTGTGCTGTGAAGAGGTACCATGACCACAGCGACTCTTAAAAGAGAAAGCATTTAGTTGGGGCTGGATTACAGTCTCAGAGGTTTAGTCCATGGCAAGCATGGTTAGAAAAGTAGTTGAAAGCTACAGCCTGATCTGACGACAGAGAGAGAGAGAGAGAGAGAGAGAGAGAGAGAGAGAGAGAGAGAGAGAGAGAGAGAGAGAGAGAGAGAGAGAGAGAGAGAGAGAGAGAGAGNAGAGAGAGAGAGAGAGAGAGAGAGAGAGAGAGAGAGAGAGCCTGGCATGAGGCTTTGAATGACACTTCCTCCAACAAAGCCACACCTACTCCAACAAGGCATGAGGATGGAGCCAAGTTCTTGTGCAAGCATGAAGTTTGAAGGGCAGGGATACCCAAAACTTCTGGAACCCAGACGATGCCATCAAGAGCCCCAGATGCCAGACTTGGTGCTACAGGGTTCAATTTTTTTTCTCCTGCTGGGTTTCTGCCTTGCTTTAGTCAAATCTTGCCTTGATATTTGTTTCTCCATCCCTTCCTTTTAGAATGAAAGTATTTTACAGGGACACTCAGTTAAAAGTTTGCCTTGGGTCTGATAAGAGACTCTGAACTTCAACTTTATGAGCAATTCTGGAACTGATAATACTTAAGTGTTTCTTGTAGATGGGAACTCGATGCATCTTGGATTATTTGATGCACATGAGCTTTGAGGATCAAGGATGGACTTTTGTCATTTAAAATAGGTCTGTGGTGGTATCAAGTTAACAAGGGATGGGCTTGTGCTGGTTAATCCTCACTATCAACTTAACTGGGTTAAAATCACCCAGAAGACACATCTCTGGGGACGTCTGCAAAGGCATTAGCAGAGAGGCCCAACTGAAGAGAGAAGCACTCTCTGAATGTGCATGGCACTGTGTCTTGGACAGGAAAGGAAAAAAAGGGAATGCCAGTAGAGCACAGGAGCCCTTCCAGCCAATATGTGAGCAGGCAGCCTGATCTCAAGCTGTCTCTGCGATGGCAGACTGCACCCCTAAAATATGAGATAAGATGACTCTTTCTTCTCTTACGTTGCTTTTTGTTAGATGTGTGGCCACAACAATGAGAAAAATACATGTGTGCACCCACATGGACCTACTAACCCGGAGAGAAAAGGCCATGCACTTAAGGTTGCAATCGAGAGCAAGAACCAAGTGCGCTGAGGGGCAGAGGAGCTTATCTCGTTCATTAGTACCACCTCAGTTTCAAAGGACAGGATGTCTTCCAAGAAATTAAGTGAAACTATTATGGGCTGGCTGGGTGATGGGTTGAATTCTGATTCTCTCGCTTCTCCTGATGTCTTTGGTGTGGAGCTGAGGAAATAACACTGGCAAGTTTCCCAGTTAAGTCTAGAGATTAGGCAGCTTGTGGCTGGAGAGGTAGCTCAGTGGTTAAGAAAATGTGTCTTTCTTACAGAGGACCCGAGCTGAGATCCCAGCACCCACACAGGGTGACTCACAATCACCTGTAACTCCAGCTCCAGGGAACCCGACAAGCTCTTCTGGTCTCTATATACTCAAGCTAAACACCTCTCCCCTCCCCTCCCCCAGAAATACACAACTAAAAAGAATAGTAAAATCTTACCTTAAAAACGATTAGACAACTTTAGGCAACACTGCATGGCCCAACCCTCCAGTTCTCCGAAGACTGGAAATCGTGGGCCACAGAAGAGAGCTGTCCAAGAGTACCAGTGCATCATGGGTAAAGTCAGTGATGGCATCAGGCCTCACCGCTCAGCATGTGTTGCTCAGGTGCAGGGCCTGTGGGCAGCCAGAGGAAACTGAACCCCAGAGAGTGATGTGTCCCACCAGCCCAGGGGAACTGTACCCTACACACACCTGCAGGAAGTCCTTCCCATCTGTCCTGTCTTCCTGGTCCCCAGGCCACATCTCACTTTAGCAACTGGTGTCTAGCTAGTCAGTATTGCAGACACAGAGGCAGGGTTCGCGGCCATTCCTCCAGCCTCGAGGATGAATGGAGCAGGAGATGCTATTTCGTTGGCTCTGATCTACACAATACCACCTGCTTCCTCCCTAGTATTTGTTAAAGCTGCTGTCTGGCAAGCACCGGGGTGCTCAGGGTGGGGAGGGGGCTGCCAAGGGCGAGAAAGCCAGCAAAGCCCTTTCTCCCCTGGAGCACAGCCTTGCTGTTGCCACCTGATATGTCTGGCTGCCATTCAGCCCCTGTGTCGCTGTACCTGCCTTTTACACACGTAATTAACCGTGTTTTCAAAAGTGGCAGATCGTGCCTCCATATAAAACAACAAACTCGGTTCGGAGACAAATTGAATCAAGTTCTCCAGGCATCTTTTCGCTTTAACGCCAAGACTGTTGTGTATCAGGGGTGCAAATCTCCGAGCGTTGTGTGACCACAAACAGGGACGCAGCAGAAAGTACACACCCCGAATTATGTCTTTAAGTGCTCATTGGAGACACTTGTAATCATGCTTTATTACTGGTCTCCTCCCAGCATAATGAACTTTGATGAAATAATGAAACAACCCTGGCGCCTGAGCAGTCGGCTGGCAGCCTCACCAGCTAAGACCTCCCCTGAGTACAATAGTCCCAGAGCTGCGCCCAGCTCCCGTGGCAGAGGGGCAGGAAAAGCTGGCACCCAGCCCTCGGCTTCCCACCTCCCAGCTGCCAGGCCTGACCCCCTGAGTCACAGAGATTCACGGCCAATTGAAAATTGGAAATAAGCCAAGATAATCTTGGGCCCCGGGGATCCTAAAGCAGGAATGGTGGGACCGAAGGGGGCAGGACCCTCTCTTAGCACCCACTGCTGCCCAGATGGGGAGACTGAGGAACACGATCTTAAAATATGGTAGAGAAAAAACTAGAAGTCACTTCTTTCATGGAAGGCTTTTCCATGGCTTCTGGGGGTGGAGGAGGGTCTCATAACCACACCTGTATAGTTTTTAAATGGTAGACACCTGCCCAGGAAACCAGTGGATCTGTCGACAAAGCCATCGTCCTGTGATCTTCGAATAGTTCTGAAGACATGGCAAATGTGACTGGCAGGGGTCACAGGAAGTCTGAAGGCCTTTCCCGTTGAAGGCTGGTGCTTCTCACTGCAGCTCAAGGTATGAGGGTCAGCCTGCATTGGACTGCCACAGTGCACAACCCCTAGTGTTGGGAGCATAGCTACCCTTCCAAATAGCCTTGCACTTGGGTGGAGAAGCCGACTCCAGCATCCCGACATAGTACGCCTTTCTTCAAAGGGCCTGCTGTGGGTAACGACCTCCACCATGAGACAGCCCAGCCCAGGGGCTGTGCCCAGCAAGGAGCTGGTGATAGTCCCACTCTGCAGTGAAAGAAACCGAGGCCAAAGAACTGATTAGTAGCATCAAGTGTGAACTTGTTCACTTTCTGTTCTTCCCTTTTTCCTAAGCTTCCTCTTCCCTGTGGCACATGTGTGAGGTTGGGGGACAGAAGACAAGACAAGGGCCAGCTCAGTAACAATGACCATGTTTGTCAGATAATCTGTTTAGGGACATTTTGAGCAATCACATGTGGGGTGAATGAATCCGAATGTATAAATAGGGAAATGGAACCCTCTGAATCTCGGGTATAGCTTTCTTTCTGTGTGTAATCTGACCTGTAAGGTATCTTTAAATGTGCTATAAGCAGTGTGCTGGCATTTTTACAACAACTTACAGGGGCTTATTTTACACCCTATGTCAAAGCATGTGATGTGTAATTTGGTGCTGTTGTCGGAAATATGCAAAGCTGTGCACCTTCATCATGACAACGTGTCCATTTGGAAACGTCCATCACGCCTCTCTCGTCCTGTTAGTGCGCTGCTCTCCATAGACATCTCAGCTGTCTCCTGTTTCGAAGGGTTTGCTTCGTCGGGACTTCCCTCATGTTGTGGGAAATGGGGCTGTCTCTTCTGCCTGACATCTCTGGTTGACACGGATGCTTTGGATCGGTCCCCATCAGCATCTGCGCCCACGGTTCAGCCGTTCCTATTGTATCACGCCTCTCCTGCCCGCTGTGTGTGAGCCTCGGAATGGACATTCGTGAGGGATGTACCATCTCCACGCACCTCGGATTCACACCAGGCGCAACTGCTATTCAGAATAAGGGGCGTTTGGAATCATTTTCCTTTTCTTGTCTATTTTCTGGTGCAATGAACACCCAAGGAAGATTTATTTCTTCTCATGGTTCTGGTACTGGGAGTCCGGGAGCTCCGTGGTGGATCTGCTCACTGGGCTGGATGGACCTCATGCTCAATCATAACAAAGCAGAAAGGCAACACCTGAGGTAAGAAGAGGCAAACACGAGGGCAGTTTCACCGTATAGCAGCCAGGTGCTGGGGCAACTGACCTCACCCAGAGTGAGTTAACCTAGTCCTCAGAAATATATTGACCCCTTGTAATTATCGAACCACCCCCTAAAGGTGCCACCTCCCAACATCACCAGAACAGAACTCATTTCAGTTTGAACCCAGGAGAGGACACCTCTCAGGGGACACTTGCAGCAGCTCGTCAGAGGCTGGTGGCCAGACAGGGGTCTGGACAGGGGTATTGTGGTCTGGACTCTATTAGCCAGTGGATAAGAACATTGCTGTAACTCTAAGGACACACGGCTTCCACCTTGGTGTGTAGGGACAGTGCACAAGGCTTCCCTATGTTAAGGGGCTGCTGGCCGCCGTCTCCATCTGTCATCCCAGAACTTTCCCCATTTGCTAGCAAATGACGTTCATTGACAGCTTCCAAGCTAAGAGTTACACTGTGGAGAAACCAAGGCACAGATTCCTCACTCCTCCCACGACACCCCAGTTATCCAAAGGGAACTGAGAGTTGAAAAAAACGAGGTTGGTTTTGGTAAATGTGACATGTTTCCAACATTCTTCCTGGAGTCTTTCCACAGTGGGCAGTCCATGTGGAGGCCCATGACTGGTCCAGCCAACGGGAGGTGAGTAGCTCCAGCACCTTCCCTGCTTGCTCCACAGAAGCCCACTCCCTGTGTTTGGGGACCCTGCCTCCTGTGGGGAGCCTGAGGTACGGGGTGGAAGAGCTTCCTATGACAGAGACGTGCATATCTGCCTAGGCAGAGGCCTGGACCAGGCTGGGCTGGACAGAAAGGGTGCCAGGTCTGTACGCAGTACAGCTGCAGTTTCTCTTCGCTGTCTTGGCTCCTCAGTTGGCTGAGCCCAGGGCTATGGAGCAAGTTGTTATTTGCTCTGCTATGATAATGGTAGTGTTCCTTTACTGGGCTTTTGAGTTTCAAAATCACTTTGATCTATATTAAAAGTACTTCATAGGGGTTGAGCATCCTGTACTGTATATCTAGCATAAAACAAAAGTTTCTCTATCAACCTCCCAAGCCCATGACCCCTGGCCTGTGTCACTCCAGACAGGGTCACCTGGCTGTCCTTCAGACCTCTGTTTGTGCACCTGGAACCTGTATGCCTGCAGTTCCTGTCACCTGCTACCCTCTTCCAGAATTCAACCTCCCTGTGGAGGTTCCAGGCTTGGAATAAAAGAAAAATCCTTCTGATTGCATCCGTATTAAAGCAACATAGATGCTTCCCCTGTCTCATCCCCTAACGATGTTGAAAACAGCCCTTTACATGGTCTCCATGGCACCAGGTGTTCAGAAATTGGTCTATGTAAATCCGTGTCAGTACAGCAGACCCCTTTATCCACCTTGAAGTTACCTGTAGTAAAACACGTGCTAATATTATGTATAGTAGCATGTTTTTAGGCAGAGAGAAAACACATTTACATACTGTTCCTACTTTTGTTTTACTATTACTTTGTTTGTCTATGTGTCTGGTTTCCTTAAAGAATAAAAGACTAAAATCAAAGGATGTTCTTCATTGCAGTTGTATATGCATGGGAAAGAGTACAGCATGCCCAGGGTTGGGTCCTGTCTGTGGCTCGGGCATCCTGTTGGTCTTGGGTCAGATGCCAAGGAGAAGGGGCTGCTGTATGTATAAAGGTTACTTGTTTTCTGAAAGACCCCCCAAAGAAAATAGCAAAGACCGTGAAGCCATCTTGGAAGGCATCCTTCGCTCTCTGTTAAGAATCCTGAACACTTGGAGGCAGAGGTCAGCCTACATTTTACAGAGGACACAAGGCTCCCAAAGGGCCCAGACAGCAGGCCTGGAAGCTGAAAGCCCTGGTACCACACAGGGACCCCTAACACCGATCTCCCATAAATTCGCAAGTGCAATGGAACGAGAATAAAGCCATGTTGATTTTCTCCGAGTTATCAGCAGCTGGGATCTTAGCCCTGCGCCCTGAATGCCTGGCCCTTGGGAACAATCCCACTGCAAGAGAACACTGATGAAGCTTGAGATTGGAGGCTGGTTCTGCCTGCTGCCCTTGCCCAGTGGTCGTGGACGACTGACGGGAAGCTCGGCGATACACTTGATCAAAAAGAAGAGCTATGGAGGGGGTGATGGCAGAGTGGTGAGGGGTTGAAGGTGAACCGCTACCAGAGGGAAGGCGATCGGAAAGACGTGCAGGGGTGTGTGTGTGTGTGTGTGTGTGTGTGTGTGTGTTTGAAAGATGGGGATGGGGGGAGAGAGGAAGAGGGAGATGGGGAGAGAGAGTGAAGGAGTGAGAGAATATCAAGGAAACTGAGGCTACAGAAAGGAACTGGGTGCCCTGTGATCTGATTTCTGTGGCTCCTGGTCCCTGGTCATAGAAGGACATGGAATGCTTCTGGAATCATCTATTTGATTCCAACCATACTTTTTATTTTCAAGTTACAGCATTTTTCTCTCTCACAGTAGAACTCGGTTTACCCACTGGAGTTAGCCTTGAGGCTATAGGCTGGCTGCTGAAGAAATACTTTTCATACCTGGAGACCAGAGCCACTGTCACAGCAGGGGGCAGCACCCAGGGACAGCAGAGGGAGAGGAAGGGAAGCAGGTCCATGTGGGGTACAAGGTGGTGGCTGCTGCTCTGTGCCAGACAGATGTGGTATGGCCTAAAGGGGTGACAGACCCTAAGATTTACAAGAGAGATAGATTGATTGAAGAAAAACAATCTTTTTCTTTCTTCTTTTCTTATTTATTTATTTATTTATTTATTTATTTATTTATTTTAACCATACAGTCTCCTCAAACGTTTGGCATCTACAATCACAATGTAAGCCATAGTTCCTGGCTGTTGCTTACTGAGGTCAGAACAAAGAATTAAAAACTTGGGCCTTCGGTATGCTTTTTCTGTGTGGTGTTTTCTCCACTGTGACACACGGCCTATGTGTGCAGGTAAGTGGACAAAATCTATTGAAGAGCCAGGCTGAGGAGGGTGTGCCCTGATCACTTGACCTATAGAGCAGGACCTGTCTCTCCTCCAGGGCTGCTTCAAGTCATCTGTCTCCCTAGCAACTCAGTCCCCAGAAGCACACACAGTGCCTCAGTCTTTCAGGTCTCTCCACTCAGCAGTTGAACAGTTCCAGGTCCTGAATGGTCTACTAACAAGATCAAGGTAACAAGGGGCATGAGAGGAAGAATAGCTTTTGTAATAGGCTTTTCGTTTGTTCCTGGCTTCCCAGACTTGAAATAGTCACACAGAAACTCTATTATTTGCAATACTGTTTGGCCAATAGCTTAAGCCTATTTCTGGCTAATTCATATCTTAAATTAACTCACTTCTATTATTTTATATTTTACCACGAGGCTTGTGGCCTACCAGCAAGGTTCCAGCTGCCGCCTCAGGTCTTTCTCCTCTGGCGGCTCCATGGCTTCTCACTGACTCTGCCTACTCTTTTTTTATATATCTCTTCCAGCCTGGCTATAATCTGCTAAGCTATTGGCTGAAAGCAGCTTCTTTATTAACCAATAAAAGCAACACATATACAGTAGGACTTCCCACATAAAGCTTTCCATCTCTGACTCAATCGCCCTGCATTTGTGTGGTACTAGTTTGACATATAAGAATTATTGAAGAATGAAGAGTCCCGGAGACGCACACCAGTGCCCTTTAAGCCAGTGAGGGAAGACTGTGTTGATCGGATCCCAAAGGGGTCTGAATCTGCCTGGTCATCACAGAAGTTGCCTCAGCCGCTTCCACCCTTACAGGCCCTGACCTGTACCAATGCGCTTCTTAGTGCCGACTTTTGTCTTCATGTACTCCAGTGTTAGAACAAAATACCTGGGACTAGGTGATTTAGAAATAATAGTTTATGTATTTAGTTCATGACTCTGGAGGCTGGAGAGCTCAAGATTGTTTTGCTAGCATCTGCCCAACACCTGGCAAGAGGACAGCATTGCAAACAGCTCCTCGCAGTGAGACAGAACTCAGACATCCTGACTCTCTCCGCCATCTTCTAACGACTCTGACATCACTGTGGACATCCCGTGGTTTCATCTATTCCTATTTAACCTCCAAAGCCTTTACTTCCAGTCCATGTTCAAAGTTTTCATGGAAAGGGATTACATCACAGTTTCATCTTCTTGAATTCAGTTTTGCTTCCCACCCCTCCTTTCCAGGTGTGTTGATGATGAGGCGTCTCCTACTAAACCTTCTGCTTTCCAGGAACTAACCCCGAGCCAGCGAGTGCAGGGAGGAGTGAGCCCAAAGCTCTCCTAGCTTAAGGCCCCTCAGGGTCTGCAGTGTCCGAAGGAAGCCCCTACTAGAAACCAAGAAATAAATCCCCAACAGACCCCGAAAGCATCCATCCCATCCCATAGCCTCTCCAAGAAGAACTCACACCCCGCTAGTCCCATGTGAAGGTGGCACCTGACGGTCAGAGGTGTCATCATGGGAGACAGGTGTGTGGAGACCCAAGCGCTGCTCCTCTCCGACAGCACAGGAGAACCGCGAGTATCCTTCAGAGGCAGTCTTAAAAATCTGTTCATTTCTTTGTTTGCGTGGTGGGTGTGCGCGTGAGTGTGCGTGCGCGTAGCATGCAATGTGTGCAGGTCAGAAGACAACTACCAAGAGTCAGCTTTCTCCTCCGACCACGTGGGCTCCAGGAATTGAACTCGGGCTGTTGGATTTGGCAGCAAGTGCCTTCACCTGCTAAGCCATCTTGCTGGCCCTGCAGGCATTTTAAAATAAAGTTTTGCTTAACCTCCTTTGTGACCCACAGAATAAACAGAGTCCTGAAATAGACTCAACTTCTGTTTATTTAAAGAGTATGTGTCTGTTCGGTGCTTGAGTGGGACCATGCTGTATTTACTCACTGTAAGTATCGACTGACGAGATTTGCCTGCCGAATCAGTTACTGAGCGATGGTTTTGGCTTGCTTTTCCCTTTTTGATAGGCGGCAGCAGGCAGCAAATAGGACGTGAGCGTCTACATGCTGGTCATCAAAGAATCAGAGCTGTGTGACAGGTACTGTAGCCGAGCTGTGGGTCCCTGCAGAGCCCCGTGAACTGAGACCTGCTGTGTACACTCCAGAAATCACAGAGTCAGGGGGAAACTGCAGCACCCCATCTCAGAGCACCAGGCACTACCTCCTAGGAGTCATCAAATGTCAAGCACAAAGCGTTTTTAATGAATCTGAGCTGACCATGAACAGACCATGTTCATGCCCTTATTTTGAGATAACACAGTAACCACATACACAGCATTCCCGCTGTGTTCAGTGTTGGGAATAACGCAGAGCTGCTTTCATTACACAGGTGGCTGCACTTGTGCCCTTGCAAACACCCTGCTGCTTTACATGAGCAACCTTGCGTGTTCAGAGGTCGGAAGCAGATGGCTGCTGAGGGGACTATAATTACACACTATATAATATATACATACGCACATATATATAATACTAGTGACCTATTGAGATACATTTAGGATATATTCTGTGGTATAAACATTAAAATTAATTTGCCTATTTCTTTTTATTATTTTCGTAAACACATTTACTTATTAAAATACTATAGAGGAAGATTTGGATTAAAAACCACAGAAGCACATATAGAAAGAAAACAATCTTAGTCAAGAAAGAAGGGGGAGGCCACTGGCTGCAAGGGGAGCTAGGTGGCGAACTGTTTAGTGTCATTAATAAAAACAAAGTTCACCAAGGAGTGAGCAAGGACAAACCAGTACCTGTGGATGTGGCAGTCAGCAGTGGCAGGTGCTGGCAGTGTAGCTCTGGCTCCCTCTTGCTACAGAACAGCTGTCTGAGGCAAGGAAGCCCTGTGGAAAAAAAATCAGAGGTTCAAGGTCATTCTTGGCTACGTAGTTCAAGACTATCCTGGGATACATCACTGTCAAAACAGGAAAAGAAGGGGGCATTGGAGAGATGGTTCTGCTGGCAAGAACACTTGCTGCTCTTCCAGAGGGCAAGCGTTTGGGTCCCAGCACCTATGTGTGGTGGCTCACAACTTCCTGTAACTCCAGCTCCTGGGGATCTGACTCCTCTTGGCTGCACAGACACCTGCACTCATGCACACACACACACACACACACACACACACACACACACACACACACACACACACACAAGGTCTGAGCTAACCCTGAAGCCCCGACAGAACTCTCAGGAGTCTGGGGAAGCCACGCCACTTTCCGAGTCATCAAGTGTTTACACTTGGGTAATAGCACACATGTAATTAAGTGAACACATATAATGAATCTATCTGCAGTGGCATGATAGCTGGTGCCGAATCCTATTAAACACATTTAATTAAAAGTGCATTAAACCTTCAAGCTTCGGGAACACACCCTGCCCTCTTCAAAGCTGCCCCTCCATTGAAACCTTCCCCACTATTAACTATGAGTCAGCTTGTGGCCCCTTTGGGCATGACCCGGTGAGGTGAAGTGCCTCTTAAACACCAGTGTATCACAGGCACTAATGGGTTTAAATCAGGGAGATTAATTCCATTCATTTGACTTCTTGTTTCAGAAACAACTGTCACACTGAGCTTAATTGCCGAAGATGCTCGGAGGCCTGGGGAGATTAGAGCCTCCGGAGGCTGGTTTGCAGCCAACGTCAATTATTCGGTCTACTGTGCAGGGGGGACAGAAGGATGATTCAAATATAGATTACCCGGTGGCTCTTCTTTGCCATTAGTGCCTGGTTTCTCTATCCATCAAGTTTTCAAAGACCCAGGAGAGGGTGAGGAGGTGCGGTGAGATTTCTGTCTGACTTCAGAGCTTGGCTTTTCCACTCTGAGCACCCCACTCCCTCCAGATGGGAGGCTTTCTATGACTACTCTTCCTTCATTCTTCCACATTCTGACTGAACAAGAAAATGAGACAGAAGTGACTGAGGGTCCCCAGGAAAGAATGTGAAATCCCAGCTTGTGAAGAAGCTCCAGCCCAGATGTGAAGAAGACTGCCCTTGTTTCAAAGCCTGATTGGCCCCTCCCACAATCCCATCTCTCCCACAGGTATCATTCCCATGATTCCCTCTTCCAAAGGGATTCTAACACACAGGTTATAAAATTCCATTGCCCTCTTAAGGACCCAGACCCCCAGTCTCTTGCCACAGTCTCATCCTTTCCTGGGTCACTATGCTTATTGCTTAATCAATCGGTGGTGGATTCATTGTGAGTTGGCCAAAGGAGCTTGCTGCCGCAGTGGTGGGGAGAAAAAGCCTCTCCTGGAATGACACACAGCAGGAAGGGCAGACGTAGCATTCAGCATTGTCTGGCTGGGCCCAGAGAAAGCCAGTGACATTCTCGCTGCTGAAGATCCCCATTTGGCTACCCTCGTGGGGTGTGGCTGGCCACTTACTGTTTAGAAGGCCCCATGCTGCTTTAAGTGTCTTAAATCTTGGAATATTTAAACAGTGGTCCCAGGGCAGTGATGGTGCACGCTTTTAACCCCAACACTCAGGAGGCAGAGGCAGTCAGGTCTCTGTGAGTTCAAGGCAGAGCAAGTTCCAGGACAGGCTCCAAAGCTACAGAGAAACCCTATCTCGAAAAAACAAATAAATGAACAAACAAAAAATAATGGCCCCTGTTTTTATTTTACACTGGCCACAGCGAACTATGGGTCCAGTCCTGGTGCTGAGGGTCCATCCCTGAGTCCCTGGGTGTAAATCCTTCCCACCCTCACCAAAGATGTCCTGGGAGTCTCATCATTCTTCCTGGAGCCTGAGCTTGGCAGAAACCTTTTCTGTTAGGGGCTCTTTATTTTTGCTTTCAGCAGCAAGCCGCTTTTTCGCAATAAAGCACCCTGCAGACACTTGACAAATGTCAGGTGCCATAAGTCTGGGACATCCACAGGACCCTTGCAAACTGCAAACTTCTGAACTGAGCTTTCCAGGAGCCATACACAACAAATACATACTCCAGGAAAGCATTCTCCAAACCCAATTCTTTTAATAAAAATATTTTAGATGTCTTTATTATTTTGTGCCTATGCGTGTTTTTCCTGCATGTATGTGTATGCATCATGTGTCTGCCTGGAGCCCACAGAGGCCAGGGAAAAGCAATGGATCCCCCTGGACTGGCGTGACAGAATGTTGTGAGTGGCTATTTTGGTGCTTAGATGGGAACCCGGGTCCTGTGTAAAAGCAACAAGTTCTTTTAGCTGTGAGCTACCTCTCCATCCCCTAGGCGCCATTCCACAGCCGTCAGAAGTGCTGTGAGGACCGCAGCCATTTATTGAACACAGCTCATTGCTTCTTGCTAAGCACCAACGCACACGTCACAGCCAAGGCTCTGAAAATGTCCTCCAGCAAAGACATGCATTTTTGAGACTGTACAGCCTTTCCCTACCCTGCCCATTTTTCACAGATCTTGGGACACTTGGGAGGCAATGTATTTGATCAGAATATCATGGAGGTGATCATGAAGGTAAGGAGCCAAGGAGCAGCGCCACCCACCACAAGGTGCATGACAGTGAAGGAGCTTCAGGATAGAGACATGTCTCGGTGGCTACTCACAGAACTAGGCCAACTTTCTTCACACTTGTTCTGTTCTTTCCATTTCACTGGCTATAAGAAACACAAGCCAGCCGGGCCGCGGTGGCGCACGCCTTTAATCCCAGCACTAGGGAGGCAGAGACAGGAGGATCTCTGTGAGTTCGAGGCCAGCCTGGTCTACAAGAGCTAAAACCCTGTCTCGGAAAAAAAAAAAAAAAAAAAAAAAAAAAAAGAAAGAAAGAAAGAAACACAAGCCAGCTGGGTGGTGGCATTGCATGCCTTTAATTCCAACACTTGGGAGGCAGAGGCAGACAGATCTCTGTGAGTTCAAGGCCAACCTCGTCTATAAGAGCTAGTTTCAGGACAGGCTCTAAAGCTATAGAGAAACCCTGTCTCGAAACCTTCCCCCAACTCCCCAAAAAGAAAAAAGAAATACAAGCAGCCTGTGGGTCACAGTACTAGATCCATCGCTCTAAGCTGGCCCAGCCAGCAACAGGGATCTAACTCTGTCTAGAAAGTAAGGAGCTGAAAGGATGGGAGAGAAGGACATTCTGGGGACTTAATGGATGCTCATAAACAATTGATATTTAAGTGAACAAATTAGTCAAATATCAAATGATGTAACAACTATGTTATGGTAAGGTGTGAGTCACATGTGTGGGTAGACGGATGAAAAGCAGCTGCCAAGATTAGCATGATTCTACAGTGTGTCGTCTGGAATAATGAGGGAGACACATGAACAGAGAAGTAGAGGAGGCCACCCGCTCCAAACCTGACGACATTGAATTTGACAGTGAAAGCCTCACAGGTCCTGAGTCATAGGTCTTTGTACAGGAAAGCCTCACGTTCTAAGAGCAAACAAGTGTAGTTGGAGACTGCTTGTTTATTTCCCAGCTGCCCAGACCCAAACAATCACACAGAAACTTTATTAATTACAGCACGGTTTGACCAATGACTCTAGTGCATTCCTAGCTAGCTCTTATGTACTAAATCAACCCATTTCTATCAATCTGTGTACCGCCACGAGGCTATAGCCTACTGGTAAGGTCTCTAAGGTTCTGACGGGTCCTTCTCCTTCAGCAGCTACAAGACGTCTCTCTGACTCCTCTCTCTCTTTTTCCAGCATGGCTATATTCTGCCCTGTCATAGGCCAAAGCAGCTTTTTTCATTAACCAATAAAAGCAACACATATACAGAAGGGCATCTCACATCAAAGAAGGATGTGGTACGTGGGCTTCCTCAGAACTTTGGAGTTTGGAGGAACTTGTACTGAGGGACAGATAAGAAGCCATGGATCCTAGTTTGTAATGTAACCTCATTGCTTTTCATCGAACAGCATCTATGTTCTGCCCCAATCTTCTGAGCACTCAGAATCCACAGGCGACTCCTTCAAACAAATCCTGAGGCCTCCTCAGAGCTCCCTGGCCCTGTAGCAGGGCCTGAGTCCCATGCAGCCCTCAGAAGAAGAGGTTGGGAGCTAGACCAAACACCCCAGCTTCAGGGCACATAGGAAACAACTCTAAGGAAGGTTCTCACAGCTTCCAGTGAGACAAGGCTTCCAGTGGCCACTTCCTGCTCACCTATTAGCGTGACCTGAACATGCTTCCTTCCCTTCTCCCCCTCAGCTATGCTTACAGGGTCCTCCCCAAATGTCACTCACACTCTGGTCTCAGTCTCCTACGTTGACTTCTGGAGAATTCAATTTCAAGTGATTTTGTGTCGTTATTATGCTACAATATTCTAAGGATTCTCTTGCTGCTATGATTAAGGACACCAGCCCGAAGGCATCTCAAGCACAGGTCTCCTTAACTTACAGTGGGTTCAGTTGATGATAAAGCCACTAAAAGTTGAAAATTGACACTATACAGAATCCACCCAAAGTCCTGGGCATCCTACTGGAGCAACACAGCCCACTGTAGAGTGCTGTTCCTTTTCCCTTCATGACCAGAGGAGTAAGTAGGAACTGTGGCTTACTGTCACTTCCCAAGAAGAATGTATTGTCACTGACCCAGAAAGAGATTCAAATCCAAAACTCACATGGAGAATCATCAAGCCAGGGACTCTCTGCCTATGATTCCTTCAAACAGATTAAAAATGGTCTGTGTATTGATGGCCAGTGACGTCAATGGCTGCCAGAATTAAAGTGAAAGGATATGAAACAGTCATTCTGGTTTTGAGTGTCACGTTGACATGGCATTTGTCGGTTATCTGTACTGGTAAGGTCATGGACAAGACACTGAGTGTGCTGAGTCCGAGCCTTCAACACCAGCAGGACACACAAGTACATGTGTGCAAGCACAGATAATACTTATTCACTCACTGCATACAAATCTCTACCTGCCACCCATCTATATCCAGAAACGCAAGCAGTGCAGAAGAAACATGAGCTATCACTTCTGCAAGTAGTGCAAAAGATAACATGAGCTGTCTGTCACATGACTTTCTCACAATGAGATAAGCAAACCTCAAACAGATGCCTGCCATTCTATGCCACAGGCATCATGCTAAAAGAGGTCCCACTGTGTTGAGAATCACACACAAGGGAATGTATCAAGGTCAAGGGACAGCCACTATTGTAGCTACTATTGAAAAAAACCAACAAAAGAAAGCACAGGGCCAGGATATCACACCCACTAACACACCATCAAACACTAAAGAGTTAAAATACAGAAAATTCAAGAGCAGTACTGAAAGAAACTCAAGAGCATCAATAAATCAAAATGGACAACCAATAATCATGAATTAGAAGATATAGTATTGCTAAAATTTCAACAAAACACAAGTACTTACACATTCTATCAAATTCAATATAATTCCCAGAAAAATTCTGTCAGTTTTGAAGAAACAGGAAAAAACATCTGGAATATTCACCATGGACTCAACTGGCCAAAATTATCTTGAAAAATAAAAGCAAAGTTGGGAGTCTCATATACCCTGATTTCAAAACATATTACAAACCTATCAAAAGTTTGTCATGTACTGAAAGAGAAATATGTGGAATGATGAGCTGGACGAGAGGTGGGAAGAAAGTCCTTGGTACCTTCTCAGTAAGATCAGGAAACAGGGAAAAGCCAGTATTTTCAATATGTACTGTTGAGAAAAATGCATCTCCATACCCAAGATACCAAGGTGAGCTTACAGTGGATCAAAGACAAAGGGATGACTCAAAGTGTGCAACTCTTAGGAGAAAACAGGAGATTCTAAAGCACTGTGTTCAGCCAGGATTTCTTGGCTACAACCCCCAAAACACAGATGATAAAGGTAAAGGTGGTGATTTGAAAGAAGATAGCTCCCAAAGGGAATGACACTATTAGGAGGTGTGGCCTTGTTAGAGGAAGTGTGTCGCTGTGGGGGTGGGCTTTGAGGTCTTTTCTCAAGCTTCACTCAGTGTGACTGTCAATTGACTTCCTGTTGCCTGCAAGATCTGTAGCACTCTCAGCTCCAGCACCCTGTTGCCTGCATGCCAACATGTCCCCTGTCATGATGATAATGAACTAAACCTCTAAAACTGTAAGCGAGCCACCCTAGTTAAATGTTTTCTTTATATAAGAGTTGTTGTGGTCATGGTGTCCCTTCACAGCAATAAAATCCCAAACTAAGACAGTAAAGATAAGTAAGTTTTGTTATGTAAAGTTTGAAACAGTTGAAGAATAAACACAGTGAGGGTTAAGCTATAGAGTCCACCATCGTAGGGAAGACAGGCTGGCAGCAGCTCCATGGTGAACTGAGCTCATAATAGCTGCTTGCTCACAACTCAGCTCAGGAAGCTGAGATGGCAGAAAGTTAGGACTAAACTATAAATGTCAAGGCCAAGTCCTAGAGATTCACATGTCAAACATATTAACATGTGGGGACATTTTATATCTAAAACAGTGTGGCCCGAGGGGATAGCTATGGGCCAGACAGTCTCCGTATATCTGATACTTGCTGAATGAATATTCTCTTTGGCCTCATGTGCTCTTAACTACCTATGTCTGTGTAACAAATGATCCCAAATTTTTATAGCTTCAATAAAACAGTGTGGATTCCCTTATAGTGTCTAAAGATAGCAACTCCCTACTTTGATTTGCAGGGTTCTGATTTGGGGTTCCTCGTGGGCTCTGATGAAGATATTGGACAATAAGATAGTAACTTGGCCATGTAACCAGTGAAGGATCCACAGAAGCTCCTCCACTCACGAGGCGGTTGCATCCCAATGGACTCATTGTGAATTGAGCCTCCAGGGTTAGTGGAACTATTAGGAGATGGGAATGCATTTACACATCCAACCAGCTGACCGCTCACGGCCACCTGCCTTAAACATTCTCAGAGTGCTTACACCAGCCCAATACAGCAGTGTCCACCTGCTCATGACCGCCGCTCCAAAGGTAAAACTTCGGATTGGTTCGATGAGTACACTTTTGTGTTATTGCTAAAGCCAGTGAGCAGGATCCTTGTAAACCCTGGCTTTATACAGGGCCTGAATTGTCTGGATAACAGCGCCGCCTCTGGTGGAGGGGCCTAGCCCCATTGCCATCCAAGGCACTGTGTGAATCTGGGATAAGACAACCTCTCTGACTCCCAAATTTCTTTCCCAGCACACTAAAAGAGGGGAGAGGAGAAGACAACATCAGAGACCCCTCTCATCTCTGTGAGCAGTGGTCATGAACTTTCAGCAAGATAGAAGAAGTCAAATTAAATAAATAAAAGGTAGGGAGAGGAGGTGACACAACCTGCTCAACCAGCTGAGCTAGAGAGCCCGTCTTTGATTGGCACTCTTGTCAAATGCCTTGCAGCAAGGCAGCCCAGATTTATTTGCCCTAGACTAATGCATGTGAGCTGCGCAGAACTAAGGTGAGAGCATCCGTGCATTTATTTTTCAGCCAATAAATATTTATTAATGGCCTACTTACTCATTTCCAGGCGCCAAAAATAATTTAGTGAGGATGGAGGGAGGGGAAGCAGGTAGGGAGAGAAGGGAGGGAGAGAGAGAGGCAGTGAGGGAGTGGGGGAAGGTAAGAAGGAAGAAAGGAAGGGAGGGAGGGAAGGAAGGGAGACAGGGTAGGAAGGCCTTTATAATGATTCTGAAACACACTCCTCTGGTCTATTGGGGTATTCAGGCATTAGTTAATTCATTACAACATATTATTTAATTAAGTGAAACTATGATCAAGACATGTTTGCTTTTGAGCAATATACCTCTAGAAAGACACACAAGAAATCAGCATATGGCCCTACTGTTCCAGGCCTAGAGACCCAGGGAACATGGATGGTCCTTCTCTTCCTCAAGTCTCTTCACTAAGGACTCCAGAAGATCCCACTCCTCCAGATGCCTAACATGACCTAGAGGCTCAGGTTAGAGGCACAAACTTGAGTCTCCTCTTCCTAGCCTATCTTAACTTGGGGCATCCCAAAGCCCTGCCCACTACCAGTCTGGCATCTCTTCTGCCTCTTTTCTTGACTCATTCCCACATTTGTCTCTGCAATTACCAACCTCCTGTCTTCCAGGGGGAGCCTGACAGGATCGTTTTCTAGCCTTGAACTCTAGCTTGACTTAGGGATAGCTGAGCACAGGTGATCAAACCTGTTGCGTTTTTTGTTGTCTATCCAAAAGGGAAGTGTAGATGACTTAATTCTACTTCACAAGGACTCTTGCCCAGCCTTCAGTCGCCTTGGTGACTGATCCTGAGAGTAACTAGGGCCCGATCCTGGTACATCAGAGATCTCATGACAGAGTGTCAGAAAATGGCATGTCTGATGTAGCCAGCAGATGTATCCCCTTCACCTGACTGGCATTTTTGCCACTTCTTTCCATTGGACTGTCTCTGTCCCCTTCAAGGCTGGGGCTGGTATTTGATTGAGCTACATAAAAATGAACAGGCTTCGGAGGGTGTCTGGCCACATCTCCCTTGGAAGGTAAACAAATTTAGCTCAGGGATAGGCAGATACTTATGCAAAGTCACTGCACGTGGTTGGATTGGCTTTATTTTTCCCAACCCCAAATCTGTATGTTGAAGTTCTAACCTTCTGTGAATATGTGGAGATAAATTTATCACACAGAGGATGTTCAGGGAGGCCCTGCTCAAACACAACAGCATCGTTTATAAAGGGAGAAAAGTGGACACGGACACGTACACAGGAAGCTGAGGGCAGGAAGGCTGTGTTTGTCGAAGCCAAGGGACACTTAAGATCGACAACAAATCATAAGAAGTTGGGGAGAGAAGAACAGGGCGAGTCTTCCAGATCTCATGTCTCCAACTCCAAGTTCTTAGTTCTCCAACTCTGCTGGTAACTTATCCTGGATTTGAAGAACTATTGACCTCATAAAATCATGTTGTTTATGCAAGTGTGTGTGTGCGTGTGCATGTGTGTGTGTGTGTGTATATACATGTGCCTGTTTAGAGATTAGTCATACTGACCCAGGACAGCCTCTGTCCTGAGTCTAATGTGATGATCCTGTATAGATCCTGTGTCTAAATAAAGCCACATTTTGAGGTAATTAGGAGTTAGAGTAAGTGATTTTTAGCAGGGGAACATAGATTAATCTGTAAGTATTACCCAGTCATTTTTAGAGTAGAGAAGACAAGATCCCATTCCATAACTGGTTCCCAAGACAATGCTGTCCTACCTACACACTCACGCTCACCCTGAGAGAAAACTCTGTGAGCCTGGAATCCGTGCCCTGTGACTTGCTTGAGGGTGTGGTATGCATAGGTATGAACATGCCGTGATGAAACTTGTCTCTTTGTATGCTAACCTAAAAGAGAAATGCTTTTAAGAACTGTAACATGTCGACTCCCCGACCTTTTCTCATTTCTCTCTGTCTTTGGCATGCAGGCCTTAGGACCATCAACCAACACCCAGTCACCTGTCCCTACCTCCTGCTACGGGTTCTTGGCAGGGCACAGGAAGTCTCAACAACTGCCTGCTTGTCTTCAAAGCATTCTTCTCCTACCTCCGATTTTTATAGGTGCTTTGTCTGTAATTACATGGTTTGCTGCATGTCTTGTTTAATAATGACTAATATGAACTACATGTACCAGCAAAGGGCAGCACATAACTAAATGAGCATTTAATAACTAGCATTCATTAAGGCAATTATTTTAATAAATTAGGCTAGGTTAAATATAATCATTTCACCCCTGATTTTTAAAAACAAAACAAAATGAAATGGGAAAAAAAAATCCTACCTAATATAACATTGAAGGAAAGGCAAAGAAATAAAGTAACAAAATAATAAAGGCCAAGATGATAATGGGAAGTCACTGAGAGATCAGAGATGTTAAAGATAAATGCTTGAAGGAATTTGGGGAAAGACAGCTTACTGTGCATTTAATATAAACAATGGGAATGGACATTTTTAAAGAGCCCGCCAACAGTCAGGATCTTTTCTCCCTTTAGCCTTCCACGCCAGGCAAGGAGCAGGAGCTTTGATATTGTTGTCACTCCAGAGATGTGACAGGGCTTGTCTCCACACACACAGCTAGGCAGAAGCCTCTCTTCAGAGCCTTGATGCCTCAGCCCTTGCCTCGAAGGCTTTGTCTTCCAGGAGCTGGAAATTGTAAAGTCCCACCTCTGGCTAAAACACAGGCCACACCTGCTGGGAAACCAGGGGGGCTCCCCACAGACCTTACCTTGTCTCTCTGTACTCCCAGAACCCAATTCACAGTCTTGTCCCTAGTGCTGCACCAGAATACCAGCTTCATCCTTCCTTCATCCCTGCCTTCATCTCCTGTGGAACCCACAAGCCATCCACTCCTAACCTCCCCCAAACATTACTGGTCTAAAAAAGTCAAAATGGGTATAGCAGAACACCGTTAGGAATCATTTTGATTTTTTTAGTCCCTCCCGTGGCACACCAGCTGAACTCTGCACACATTCAAGTCGGCTCTCACTCTGATGGTTGCAAACTTTGACAGAGTTAATCTCAGTCATGAGCTCATTGCCTCGTTAGTGTCCTCCTCCTTGAGTTTATGAATTGTTCCACCTGATGGTGATATCAGAATCATCTCCAGGTAATGTCTTTCAAGTGCTGTAGATAGAGCTTTTCAAAAGGTCTCAGATCACCTGCATTTGATCTGCCCAGAGGGCTGGCTCACAGCACTAGTTCAGATTAACTTACTTTCATTCTTGACATCATTTCAAAAAATCTCTCAAGATGACTTTATGTCAGTACCCTTGATATCCTCCAATAATCCTTAGTTTTGAGAAATAATGCCGAGCCACCACTATACAACTAATTAGAAACTGTTCAGCCTTGAGGTCAACACAGATCCAAAGCCCCCGATGTCTATTGAGGACTTTAAGTGGGGAGTCACAGCTCCTTCTGAAGGCAGAACCTAATGCTTAGGTCTCCGGAGGATCGCTGGCTTCCCTTAGACCTCCCTTTTTTTCCAATTCCTGTCACCTAAGTACCCAGGACCTCCCATATCTGTGTAAGGTTTGATTAACTGGGCTCAGTTCTTGGGTCTGCGGCCATTTTCTCTTCCTGAAATCTTAAAAGCCATGGCCTATAAAGAACCTATGAAAGCCTAGGAGCATCTGTTTAACCCCGAGAGTGAAAGCAATTCTCCTCAAGCCGTGAGGAGTTGTTGGCATGTCCACACAGAAATGACTCTTTAGTCTGGTTATTTGCCTCTGGCTAAGGAGAGATTCTTATGAATCCTCAAACACGTGTCGTAACTTTGGCCGTATCTCACTCTCGGCACCCTTCTGCCCTTCGTTCATTCCAAACAGCTGAGTATTCCTTCTAGAAAGCCACATTCAAGTTCCTATGTCATCATGCCAACTTGACAACATCTTGTTTCACTCCCATAATGCTATTAAAATGGGTTATGAAGGTTACAGAAAACATGAAGATGACCCTTCTTGAATTTTCAAATTTTTATGAAAGGAATCAGAAAATACTAGACACATTACGTTATTATTGCTTATTCAACCAATTTCTTAACCAGGTCTCCTTCTTACAGGCTACCAGCAATATGAAATAGTACAGCCATTTTCGAAAACAGTTTGGTGTTTCTTCAAGAAGTTATAGACAGAACTACTGGTGTGGGACAATTGTCTATATTCTGTCAATTATGTTTTAAATAAATGCTGATTGGCTAGGCAGGAAGTGGGAAGGGGGCGACAACCAGACAGGAAGTAGAGGTGGGTCAATGAGAACAGGAGAATTTTGGGAAGAGGGAAGCTCCCTCTGCAGTCCTGTCCAGACACAGAAGAAGCAAGATGTGACTACGCTGCTGAAAAAGGTATTGAGGGTTACTTAATGGAGCAGAAATCACTCAAAGACAGCTGCATCATCAAAGCCCACCACAGCTTGAGTGACATCTCACAAAAGCTGGGAACCTGGAGCACAGTGCCCAGCCTACAGGCAGCTCAACGCTTTAGAGTGTCCTTTCCACCGACTCGGTTGGTTTAAACCACTCCCTGGAAACTCTGCTAGTTTCTGTTTCTCCCAGGAAGCTGGGCTGGTTTGGGGGTCTTCTTTTGCAGCTTGGCTTGTCTGAGAGTGACTCTCAACAGTTTTATTGCTTACACAGGGAAGTAGAGGCCTAGTGAATCTGGTCAGTTTCAGGGACTTCCTGAAAAGGGGATTTCCCTATAGGAAAGAATGTTTAAATCTTGGAGTGCACTGTTACACAACATCATTGAATTTCCACATAAGTACTGCAACACACAGAGACACACATGCACACACACACACCACATTGGGGGATATCTACACACTCGGGTATATTGAAACATAATTCTCAAGAGCTGAAATATGCAATCAAAGAGCTTATTGACAGATGAACAAATAAAGAAAATGTGGTACATAAACATAATGAAATACTATTCTGACGTAAAATGAACTAGATTTTTGCAACAGCCTGGACAGAAATAAAAGGCAACAGGAAAAGTAAAATAATCCAGATTCCAAAAGCAGGCAAGTACCACACCATTTCACCAATATGTGGAAGCTAAAAGAGCTGATCTCATAGAAGAACAGTCTAGAACAGCAGTCAGTAGAGGGTAGGAAGTCTTAGAGAGGGGGTGAAGAGAGAGATCACGCAAAGGTATTAAACTTCAGCTAGGGGGCTGGAGAGATGGCTCAGAGGTTAAGAGCATTGCCTGCTCTTCCAAAGGTCCTGAGTTCAATTCCCAGCAACCACATGGTGGCTCACAACCATCTGTAATGAGGTCTGGTGCCCTCTTCTGGAGTGCAAATAAATAAATAAATAAATAAATAAATAAATAAATAAATCTTCAGCTAGAAGCTGGCCATGGGGGTCACATACTTGTAATACCATCTCTTAGCAGGTAGAGGCAAGAGGATCAAGAGCTGAGAACCAGCCTCTGCTACATGGAGAGTACAAGGCTAGCTCAGGCTATACAATACTCTGTCTTAAACAAAAATACAGTTATGAAGAGGAATCACATTTTGTTTCTATAAGCTCAGTAGAACAACTATGTATTCCATTAATTTATAAGGTATTTCAAATCAGCTAGAAGACTTATATGAGAAATAAGAAACGGAACCTTTCATCTCATTCTGTGGAGGACAATAGATGTTCATGGATCCTTGGGACTCATGGCCAAGAGGAATACCAAGTCGGTCAGAGTCCTTACTTGGCAGCAGACAGAACATTCTAGGTCAAACAGAACAACAGCTGTGACCCAAGGGGCTACTCGAAATGTTAGATTGGTGGCCTCAGAGGGTATGGGGTAGATCTGTGCTTTCTGAGAACTTCTCAGCCCCAAGGCTCAAGGTGATTAATACCCAAGTGCTTAGTGTGCCCAGGCGGCACAGCAGTCCTAAGGTGGGCGGGGCTGTGCTGTGCTGTACAGTAGGTAGGTGGGTTAAATGCTCAGGCTATTTTCAACTTACAGTGGGGGCTCAACACCATCAGACCATGAGAAGCGCTGGTACTGCAAGTGCCTAGCTCACAAAACCCTTTGACTTTGGACTCTCCCTTTTTCTGCAGCTTCAACATCTGTCCTCTCTCTCTATTTCTCTAGACTTGGCCATACGGAATTGCAAACAACTCACCCATCTACAGATCCCACGTGAACAAATTTAGTCAAGTGTGAATTTAAAATATTCAGGAAAAAAAATCACATCCATAAGAAAAACATGCAATCTTTTATTTCTTCTTTCCTAAATGTCATATCACAACTATGTACCTGGCACTCATACTACATTTGGATATTATAAGAAAACTAAAGCCGGGCAGTGGTGGCGTGCACCTTTAATCCCAGCATTCGGGAGGCAGAGGCAAGCTGATCTCTGTGAGTTCGAGGCCAGCCTGGTCTACAGAGCTAGTTCCAGGACAGGCTCCAAAGCCACAGAGAGACCCTGTCTCGAAAAACCAAAGGGAAAAAGAAAGAAAACTAAAGATGACTTAAAATATATTAAGAGGGGGAACTGAGAGATGGCTCAGGGATTAAGAGCACTTGCTGCTCTTGTAGAAGACCCAGGTTCAGATCCCAGTTCCAAGGTCTCTAAGCAGTTTCCTCAGCACTAAAGCAAAAAGGTTAAGTCAACACCCCTGGAGCTAAAGTAACAGATAGTTATGAGCCATCACGGGCTGTTGGGAACCAAACCTAGGTCCTCTACAAATGCAGTAAGTTCTCTTAACCACTGAGCCATCTCATCAGCTGCGTTTTCCCCTTTTTAAAGGAAGCCTACCTCTCTGAAAGCTGTGTTTTCTTTCCAGGTGGGTATCATGGGTGCACGGATCTCTGATGCCTTTGGGTTTAACCGTGGAGTCTCACTGTCTTTTCTTCTTGACTGAAGGCATGTTTTACTTCATAAGTTTCAATCAGGAAACATTGCCAAAATATTGTTCTAAACTATTTTTTTTTAAAAAAAAAAAGGAATTTAGCACTGGGCATATGGCTCAGTAGTACAGCATTTGCCTTGCCTGCTCAGTACCCTGAGTTCAAGCCTCACTAAAAAGGAAGTGACTGGCATTGTTCACAGCATTATGGAGCATGACTGACAGCTAGTACATGACGGACCCCATCAGCATCAAGATGGCAAACTCACGCACCACCCGCAGAGCGTCCCTGTGTCCCTTTAAAGCCGTGACTTCCCTCTCTCCCCTCCATGCATCGCTGCTTCGCTGTCAACCACTCTAAATTTTCTCCATCTTTAGAAACAGAAATTTCTAAAATGGGACCCCTCCTCCAGTTCTCTTTCTACAGTTGCTAAGAAAGCAGCAAATGATCACACAGCTTTTAAGGTCAAGGTCTTCTTTCTATTATGGTGGGGGATGGGGTGGATGCATATAGCATCTGAGTGCATGTGCCCATGTGTGCAAATTCAGAAGCCAAAGCAGGACATTGGATGTCTTCCTCTGTTGTTCTCTGTGTTAGTCTTGAGACAGAGTCTCCTGTGGAACCAGACGCTTGCCATTTTGGAAAGGCTAGCTGACCAGTACACGGTCTAGATCTGCCTGTCTCTGCCCTCTGATGTGGTGGTTTCAGGTCCACACAGGTGCCTGGGATTCGAACTCAGGTGCCCACACTTGCAAAGCAAATGCTTCTTTAAAAACTATGTTGTGTAACAGTTTCATGCATTTATGTAACAGATCTTTGCCACACCCATGCCCCTCTGCGCCCCCTCTCATCCTTCTCAGTAGCCCCCTCTTACTTTCTGGCTGTGCTTTTGTGTGTCAAGCTTACTTAGAGGCTCCTGCCTGAGCTAAAGTGGGAGGAGATTTGCCTTTTCAACGGAGGCTGATGAGCGTAAGCACGCTTACCCACTGGGCCGTCTCTCCAGCTGCTATGACACTGAGGGCTTCCCCGGATCTCACTCTAAGAGGCAGACACAGCCTTCAGATGGAAGAGTGTGAAAGGGTGGGTGGTTCTACGCAGAGGGGACGAGGGAACAAGCAGGAGTCACTGGTCTACCATCTGACAAAACAGACTTACAATCAAGCTTACCCTACATAGACAGTGACTTCATACTCATTAGCTAAACACTCCAAGAAGACGTTACGGGCTGGTAAGATGGCTCAGTTACGTTAAAGGAGACTCCCACCAAGACACACAAACACACACAAATTAGTATAATTTTAAAATTCTTGTTTTTAAGAAGAAAACTTTACAATTCTGAACATATTCAGACCAATCAGGAAAACACCCCATTAAGTTCCGTCATTTCAGGAAGTGGATAATGCTGGCCACAGTCATGCTAAATGAACTAAGCCAGTCCTGAAGACAACTGTTCTGTTGTATTTTTTTTCCTCTCATTATGGTTTCTAGATCTTACACAGATACAAAAATCACACACACACACACACACACACACACAGCTGCAGAAATAAAACTTTCTAGGGGACAAAGGGGACTAATTGGGATGGGGGAGAAAAGGCAGGTTGGGAAAATGTTCCATGCACCGTATATACTTAAGCAAATGCAAATAAACAAAGCTTTTTGAGACAGTGTCTCACAATATAGCCCTGGTTGGCCTGGAACTCACTCCCTAAACCAGGCTGGCCTTGAGCTCACAGATACCCACCTGCCTTTTGCCTCCTGAGAGCTGGGATTAAAGGAGTGTGCCACCGACCCTGGTTAAAATACATACTCTTTAAAAGATGCAAAATCCTTGACTTCAGTTTTTTGTTAATCTGGTTAATTTTGGCTGCTGGACAGATTAAAGGAGTCTGTAGGTGAAAACCTGTGTGTCTTAGTTGCACTCTGTCATTAAGAGTTCTCACCTGTCAGCAGGTAAAGATGTTTGCACTCAAGACCAAGGTCCCAAGTTCTGTCCCTGGACCGTGCTTGATGGAAGGAAAAACTGACTCCTGAAAGTAGTTGTCTGACTACCACACACATGTTATGACATGAATACCTTCTCCCGTTGACACACACAAAATAAATGCATACAAATGGAATTACACTTTTAATAAAAGTTCTTGCCAGAAAAAAAAAAATACAGAAGAACTAATGATTTCTATTGGCCAGGGGAAGAGCTCCCAGCTGGAAGGAGGAGCCACGGCTGGCATCAATGATCGCTCACAGATGGCCACTCCTTGCTTCTAACGCGGGAGGAAGTCCCCAGGCTTCCCTATAGGCTCCTCCAGCGAAGAGGAGCCTGCCAGGATGCAACCTGATAGCTTCCTGGTCCCTGGGCCCGCTGGACAGGATTGATTTACAAGGGCCTACTAGCCAGCAAGCTAGTATTCACCAAACTATTGGATTACATGCAACACACAAATCAACTTCCTGGAATAACTAATAGAGGAAATTGAGAAGGAAGAAACAATCTATCAATTATCAATAGGAAGCTCACAGGAACTCCGCAAATGAAGTGGTTAAAACGGGGACCGAAGATGAAAAGGAAACGACGGGATGGTCAGGCGCACGCCCTGTGATGCTGCAGATTAAAGGACGGGGCGGATTTCCCTGCTACCAGGATAATGTACCAGATCAAGCACAGCTGAGGAGGGAAGGGAGCCCGGGAACGGCAAAGCAGCCAACCTTGCCTGGAGGCGTGCATCATCATAACCCAAAGAAAACTGCCTTTCATCTAAGAAGCCACCGCAGGAGGGGTCTGCTCGGTGGACTTGGCCTCGTATTAAATGACAGTCGGCTGAGGAGGGAGGAAATGACTACCTTCTTGATTCTATTGCAGCATTCTTTCACACCTCCCTTGCCGCGGCAGAAGGTCTACAGCCGACAAGGAGACTCGTGGGCACAGCCCTCTGCCGGAGAGCCAGGCTTATGCTCCTGTTTTGTTTGCGCTCAGTTTGGTTTTTATTTTACTGACATGGCCTCACACCACGTCCTGAAGCTTGCCCTTGTAGGCTAGGCTGCCCTGGGACTCAGCATCCTTCTTGCTCAGTCTCCAAATGTCTGAACAATGCATGCATAAAGACGTCTCGGTGAAGACCACACCTACCTACGTGTGATCGGAGTCGCATATGAAGAGTCTCAATGGCTGAGCGCCGCTGTCCTGACACAGTGTGGTTCAGCGCTCACATGTTTGTGGTACAGCTGTTGTAAGCAAACCCGCAGCTGCCAGATGTCTCAGAGCAGTACATACGATTCTAGACTCCATAATGACAATAAGTGGCTGTGGTTGTACACTCACTTGACTGTGCTTGTTGTCATATTTCAGTGTGTTGTGTCTTAATCATGTTTTTAAATGCCTGCTGTCAAACACTGCCATGTTAAATAGGAGCAGTTTCTCCCGTCTTCCATTTCCAGCGTCAGGTGATGTCATCGGCCGAGTCCAGGGATCGGCCTAGACCATTCGGTTTGTACAGCCACACTCTGTGCTGCTTCCAGGACAGAGTGATTTTCATGCACTTCTCAGACGGTGACCAGTGGTTAAATGACATGGTGGTGCTCATTCTCAGCTGCCTTCCACACGCAAGTGGCACTGCTTTCCCTGTGGAAGGCCTATTGACATTGATGGATTTACGTGATGTAAGGGGAAGTGATTTAAACAGTATGTTCGGGGCTGGAGCATTAGTGCAGTGGCTAAGAGAACCAGGATTCAGTTCTCAGCACCTACATGGCAGCTCACAACCATCTATAACTCCAGATCCTGGGTGGGGTTCTGAATCCCTCTTCTGTCTTCCTCAGCACAGCATGCACATGGTATACACACACACACACACACACACAGAGAGAGAGAGAGAGAGAGAGAGAGAGAGAGACAAGATACTCATACACATAAAATAAATCTATTTTAAAAACACTTAAACATCACACTAAGAAAATATCAGCCCCACGTTAAAGCGAGACAATCGTAAGATTTAACACCTCCTCCAAATGTGTGCAACTCTTGGAGCTGGCTTTGGGTCGGCTCTGACTGTTGTCATTGTATAAAGAGAAAACATTACCACCTTACACAAATGAAGAATCTGAGGCACAGGGGCAAAGATACCCAGTTATGAAAATGTAGAGTCTAGACAGTCACACAGGCAGAGTGTTTGACTGCCTTCTCCAAACTTTCCTGAAGATGACCAGATAAAACGCAGAGGGAGCCCTGGTTCAATGTAAAGCCCATTTCTAACAAATCCTCTCTTCGGTACCCAGTGGCATGCAAAGACTCCCCACCTCATGCTAAGAGGAAGCCGTAGACAAGGTGAGCAGCTCTGAAGGCCACAGAACAAACTGCAGCAGAATTGACACTTCCGGTGGAAAAGCCTGGAGTCTGAACCCAGCTAAGAGTTCTCGGCGTTCTGCCCAGGGCTGGGCACTAACTGACCTCCTCAGCATGTGACTGCATCTCCAAGGCTGATGGTGTTTTCAATGCTGCAGAAGGTACCAATCAAACTCCCGTCCCTTCTGACCTAATTCACCTGCCAGCAACTCTTCATGGATTCCCTACCTTTGAGTGGAGACTCACACTAGTGCTGAAGACAGATCTGTGTTTTGCATTCATGAAGCTTCCAATTGAGAGAGAGTCCCAGGCATCCCTCGAGAAACTGGTTAAAGGAGCACAGGTAAGTAGCTGCTGCTTGTGCTGCGAAGAACTCCCTCAGAGAGCCCTGGGAGTCTACCTCATGGGCAGCTCTAGGGTTCTCTACCTGAGCCACTCTGTTTGCAAGCAAGCTCTGTGTGGCCTCTGGATTATTCTACAGAGATGCCACACACACCACTCTCAGCTCCCAAGCCTTCAGTGTCTCCCTGGAAGGTGAGACACGGTGTCTCAGTCAAAGTTCCCACCCAGCCTTCCAGCTGGACCCAGTCCCACAGCGGGAGCCAGCATTTCCTTCTGCACTGCCATTCTCTGCAAGTCGGAAGACCTAGGACAGCAGGCTGGTCCTCGTGGAGACCCTACCCCGCTCTCTCCCGAAGCCTTTAGCCACCGCATCTTTCTCCGTGGAGTCTTTTCTTTATCTGCATCTGCTTCCATCATCCTGCTGCAGCCTGGAGTCCAGCCTGGCCTGAGAACTCCCGGGCATTGCAGCCATGTGCTTTCGAACCTGAGGAGGAATTACTTAAGGCCGGGTGGAGGTGCAAAGGTTTTCCTTACGATTTGCTCTGCACAGATCTGCAAGCATGAGCAAGACATTCACGTCTTCATCATTGTGTAACAACATCGTTGTGTTATTGTCCTGGGTAGTTCAATAAGCATGAATTAAACTAAGCTGTTGCTAAAGGGCAGTTATGAGTTATACCCCGACAAAGGGTAATTCATTTGTTTTTATGAAAATTGCCAGTGCTGCCATGGCCCAGGCTGCACAGTAGAAAAGGAGGATGGTGAGTGGATAAGATGTGGCCTTTGTTCCCGAAGAGACAAAGGTGAGAGGAGAGGCGAGCATGCGCACATGTGACTGCGGCCAGCATAAAGGGACAAGACGACAGCAGCAGCAGCAGCTCGTCTTTACTGGGGACTTCCTGTGCCAGAACTATCCCAGGCTTTTGACATTATTATCTCATTTGACTCTTGGAGAAATCCCAGGAGTTATGTAAGGGTTAATATGCTTTGATTTTCCTGGCATCTCAGGCAGGGCATGAATTCAATGATGTCTCCCTTTGGTCCATCAATAAGCACCCTGAGATGAAGATCCTTGGTGGATACATTGTCTGCGATGTCATCAGAAACCAAGCACTTCCTGTCTTTCAGGCCAGCCATCCTTGGTGAGTAACCCTCACTTGTCACTTTGCTGTTTCACCATGACACACTGGGCACAGCATATGCCCTCATCTCCATGCCTTTTAGGGCGTGTCCCAATGACCTAGCTTCCTCCCATAAGCCCCGCCTCCTTCTAATAGCACCACAATTGGGGACCAAGCCTATAATCCACAGGACTTTGAGCAGTACCCATGACCTAAACAGGGAGTAGAAAAATGTCTGAGTGAAAGCCTCTAGCCAATTAGTCCGCTGTCTAAGGAATCTCTGGGGTGACCCCTCCCGTACACTCTGTCTGTGCCCACTGGAGTGGACTCTGGGGTGACCCCTCCCGTACACTCTGTCTGTGCCCACTGGAGTGGACTCTGGGGTGACCCCTCCCGTACACTCTGTGCCTACTGGAGTGGGCTCTGGGGTGGCACCTCTGTACACTCTGCCTATGCCCACTGGAGTGGACTCTGGGGTGCCCCCTCCCGTACACTCTGTCTGTGCCCACTGGAGTGGACTCTGGGGTGCCCCCTCTCGTACACTCTGTCTGTGCCCACTGGAGTGGACTCTGTCATTTGAGCACATTTTAGGCAGGAAACTGTTGGTCAGCTGGAATCCTTGCCAGGCCAAGCAAAACTGGAATTTCTTGGGTAAGAAACAAGAGGAAATGGAAATTGGGTAGACAGTGATTGGTGTCCCCTCCCCTTTGCTTTCAAGCCTGGACTTGACTCACTGGTGTGACAATAAACACTTAGTTGGCCAGCAGGGGTGAGACACAAGAAAACCCCCATACGCGGCACCTGCCAATGTCTGTAATGTAAACACCCAACTCCATATGCATGGTATACGATTAACAACAGAACCCTGGCATGATAGTCGTAACATAATACGTGAATTACTCCTGGCTCTCTGTATTTTTACTGTCTCTTTCCCGTGGTTAAGCACATATTTATCTTTGAGTTGCACTTGCCCACAGTACACTGACATGTGCTAGTCTGTAGGCGGGGCGATGCATGTATACCTAGTTGCACGGTAGGCTACGGTGCCTACACTAGTGTTGGGGCACTATGAGAAACACAACACCAACTTCCTTAGCACCGCATCTCTCTGATCTTGTCCTTACCCTCGGTGACATGTGACCACGCTCTCATCAGGGAGAGATTCAAGTTCCTGACATGTCTGCAAATGGCGCTCCGAATTCCTGAAGGTTTAGACATCAGCTCTCATGAGCTGATACAAGCCTCCTGCAGACATTGTTGCCCTGCCTAGCTCAGCTGTGACACAGGTACCCTGGAGCACAGAGGAGGGAGCACGGTGGAGGGAGCACTGAGCATGTACCCCAAGGACCCCTGGAAATCAGTTGAGAAGGACTATTAGGCAGTCTACAGAAGTTGTCTCCTCCCTCACTCAAGGACAACTGAGAGCTGCCCCACCCTCACAATTCCCGGGCTTGTAAAGGGCAGGTCTGCAGTCCCTAGGAGCAAGGACTCGGCAGGCTATGGCTATTTCCCAAAACCTCCTCCCCAGACTCCAGCCTTTGCTTGACCATGAGTCAGAGCTTCAAGGCAGAAGACCCTGGTATAGGAAAATATGGCATGAAGGGAAGAGAAAGGGAAGCAGTTAACCCTTTCTCTCCTGCTCCTAGGGTGGCGGTTCTCAAAATTTCTCCCAAGGACAGCCCTAATTACCAAGGGACATCTGCTAATGTCTGGAATGCTTTGGGATTATTCCAACTGAGAGGCTGTTACTGGCATCTAGAGAGTGAAGTCCAGGGTGCTACCAAGCAGGCAGCAGTGCCCAGGACCCACGATGAAGGACTGTCAGCTTTAAACATCAACGTTGATTGACAAGCCCTGTTCCATGCACTGAACCAATAAATGCCGCCCGCGTGAATTTCGCGAGCTGCGAGCAGAGACCTATTTTCTTACTTTCGGTGCTGAGGAATGGAGAGAAAGGTGCTGTTTATTATTCCACAGCAGGGGAAAGCGCTGTTTATACAAAACATCAAAGGTCGCTGCCACCAGTATCAATTCCACATTGCAGGAGTCTTGGCCAAATCAAATTAGCTTATTTTCCTTGATATTAAGTTTGACAAGCAAAGAGACTGTGAAAACCAGAATTCCAACTGGGTGTGCCCCTATAATTCAGCAAAAAAATTTTGAACCTTGAGATTCCAACAGTAGCCTTATTCTTCATGCAAGGATTGTGTTGCAGCCGGTATTTATCTTGTCTGGAAAGGCATTTGCTGGACACTCTGCCCCTTCAGATTCTTCAGGATGTGACTGAAGCAGCCAACATGGGGTAGACCTGCGGCAGATGTCAACAGCTGATGCCCAGGAGAGAGGCCTCAGCTCCATGCAAAATCTACTATTAAGATGATTTGGTGTGGGGCAGTGGTGTGCCAGCATTTGTGTCCGGCAGAAGGAAAAGAACGGAAGAAAGAAATATTGTGAACTGGTTCTTTTTAAGGATGTTCTCTGTCCAGTAGTTTTGGATATGTGATGAGTGCTCTGATCTTGCCAGTGCACACATATGTCTGATGCACACACGTACCTGATACGCACATATGCCTGATGCACACATATGCCTGATGTGCACGTGTACCTGATGCACACATACTCATGTCTGATGCACACTCATGTCTGATGCACACACGTGCCTGATGCGCACATATGCCTGATGTGTACATATGCCCTATGTACACACATGCCTGATACACACATATGCCTGACACGCACATGTGCCTCATGTACACGTACGTCTGATGCACAGAGCTCTGCAGCACACCCATGTCCTGAGGTGCCAGCCAGGGAGTCTTCCTTCCCCTTGGATGAGAACCACTGTCTTAGGCCGGGGTGTGTACAAGCACCAGGAAGGCCTGTGGGCATGTCACTGATGTACCAGGATCTTCCCACTCACCTGGATCTGAATTCCCTTTGTTGTGCAATGGAGTGTATTGTCTCCTTCACCAGGGGGCTCTGTCCACGAAGATGGCCATGGCCAGGGTGGCTCTAGAGCAGGGTGGAGAGTGGGGAAGAGGAGAGCTCTGTCTGGGGAAAGGGAGGCCGTCATCCACTTTGAAACAGCATTCAGGGGGCTCCTCCTGCATGCAGGTATCAAGCACTGGGGATATGAATACAAAGTTCAGCTACAGCTGCTGTGAGTTCCTCAGTCTGGCAGTCCTGCAATGGGCAGAAGACACTGGTGGCTCTGTCCTTTCCTGTCTCTGGCTTACAATCTTTCTGCTTCTACCTAGTGACAGTCCCTTAGCCTCAGGGAAAGAGTGTGACACAGGTGTCCCAGCTCTGGCTGAGCACTCCAGGGACCCATTCTCTACACTGCGCTTGGGGTCAGGCGTTTTACAAGTTTAGAAGCTTCCAGGTTTGGTTACAGGATGTAGAATCCCGCCAGAGGCCATATCTCAAGCACAGCCTTCCAGAAATTGCTTAACAACTTTATTGCCCCCTGATATCTGTGATGAAATTTGGACAAGTGATCTCTGCTGTCCCGCTGGAGTTCCTGTGAATGAAATGACCCTATTGTGTGAGTGGGGACAGTGCTGTCCTTCTTGTACTTGGTTTTCTTCCTTGGAAGATGACCGTTCACTTAGGACAGGGCCCGACACAGAAGGAGTTCACAGAACAGCTTCTGGGGGCTGGGGGTGCATGAGGTCAACTGATAGGAAAGATAAATTTAAACAGGGCTGCAAAAGATGATGGGGTCGGGGAGCCTTGGAGATGACTTAAGAGGAGGAGGAAGCCTGGTGAAGAGAAACGACAGGAAACAGCCCAGGTAGATGCCCCGTGGCAGATAGAATCTCACCTTCAAGGAACTGACAATGGCACCTCTAGGTCACCCAGGGCCTTCTAGGTCAAGGCCAAGCCTTCTGCAAATGACTACAAACACCCTTCATGATTCCTCCTTCTGTTTTTCCATCTGGACAAGGGCGCTCCCAAGGAGCGTGTATTCTGCACATCTGTCTCTGGTCTTCCCCATAGGCGTCCTCCACTTTTCTTTCTAGACTTGTACTTTAATTTCCCTTAACAACTTATCCTTCTTCTACCTTCTCACTGCCTAGGGGAAATCAACCACATTCCAGCTCTACCTCCAACCTCCATTGCTCTAGGCCAATGATTAAATCACCTGTATACCAGCCTGGATTTGGTCTAAAAACACAGTAGGAAGGACTGGAAAGAGACAAGCTTGGAGACATTCAGAAGGCTGAGGTAAAGGATCACGAATTCAAGACCAGTTTGTACTACATAGAAAGAACCTGTCTTTAAAACAAACAAACAAACAAATAAATAAATAGAGCCAGGCAGCGGTGGCACGCACCTTTAATCTCAGTACTTGGGAGGCAGAAGCAGGAGGATTTCTCTTGAGTTTGCGGCCAACCTGGTCTACAAATGGAGTTTTAGGACAATCAGGACTGACACACAGAGAAACCTTGTCTCAAAAATAAATAAATAAATAAATAAATAAATAAATAAGAGAAACTAGCTTAGTCTTCCCAACGGTCTCTTCTATGAGAACCTCCCCTTTTATCCTGGGTAGTTTTACATAAAACTCCCATTTTCTAGCAGGACTTGAGACTCAACCTCTGTCATCCTCCTTGAAGCACAGGGAAGAGACTGGAGCTGGCATAAGATCCCAAAAAATATGCTAACCTGAGCCTTACCACTTTGTTGGCACCTGGATCAAATCTCCGCATAGGTCCAACACTCTCTAGACACTTCTGCTTCCGGGGTCACTGGAGTAGGATCTGGGGTGTGGGAGTGCATCACTGACCCGGGGGACTAGATCACTGGTCCGTTGTTGCCAGTTCTGCAGAACAGAATCTATAAAGACTGGTCAAACATGGAGGCATCGAGGAGATTGAAGCTGGAATCCACAACATAAAATCTCATTTCTACCCATGTCTTATGATGGGACATTAATCCAAAACTTCACACCAGCGCACCACCAAATGTACAGTGAGCAGTCTAAAATGCATGCGACACCGTTCCAAAGACTTGGGAGTCAGTGTGTGTGTTTGGAGAAATTTTGGATGTTTTCCTCAAGGAGTCCAGCCTGGTGGGGCTAAGGAGGCAGCAGGGGCTCTCCTGAGAGTTTCTGCGTCGCTCTCCAGGACACTTCCTCTCTAGGGGATAAGAAGGCACTTCCATGTTGGGTCTCTCCACCCTTCTATTGAGGAAGTTGGCCATGCTTCAGAGAAGCTGAGTAATGAGGGACCAGTTTGCAGGCTTCAGAGAGCAGCTCTTGGTGTGGCTGAGCCAAAATAGGAAGGAGACAGCCCAGTGGGTGGGTCCCTGTCTGTCGGAGCTCATTTGTCCCTGCCTGGTTCGGCATGCCCATCTCTTTTGAACTCAAGGCAGATGACAAGGGGTGAGTCTCCAGCTGCCTTGTTGAAACTGCCCACATTTAACCTTGGGGGCATCTACACCCAGAACAGCCACTTCTCGGCCAGGGTACCACAGCCTCAGGACCTTTCTCTTCAGCAATATTCCAGAGAGGGCTCTCGCTGTGGGGAAGGAGAGCAGAAAGAATATTTGTTTACCTCTGTTTGTTGTGACTTACCTTTGCTGTGTGATGGTTTTATTTTGTTTTTAGCTCGGCTGTAAACTGGACAGCCACACAATGCCTGTGCACATCTGCTTCATCTTTGGGCAATGAAGAACATTCTAACTGTGTCAGTAAGTTGTCTTAACAATTAAGCACTAAGAACCCAAACGGGAAGTGCCTCATTCAGCACAACCAAACACTTTAAAGTGCCCCATCAGTGTTGACCGTAATCATCCAATTCCAACAGGAGGATGCCAAGGCGTTGTCTGCAGCCAAGAAAAGGGGAAAATCCAATTCAGACTGGGCTACAGCACTGCCTCTGGTGGGTGCTTGCATGAAAGTATACACTCTGCTTTCCAGCCGTAGGGTCAAAGAGTTCAGCCTCTGGCTCAGCATGTGTGGTTTCTGCCCAATGAATCAGCCCATGATGGGGATATTAACTTGCTCAAGCCGACTGATGTCCATGTCACTCTTTATAAGGCGGTGTACAGTGTACAGTCGCCACAAGCGTCCCGTGTCAGGAGACTACATAATGTTGTCTGGAGCTTGCTAATATGTCACTCTGATCTGAAACTCTGACATTAATCCAAACCATTTTGGGGTTGACATTGGAGGAGGGGAGAAGACAGAGAGAGGAGGGAGGTGTTTCTAAGGATAGCCAGGTGAGTACTGAACGTTACCCATAGTACAACAGGGCTAAGCCACCACCCGATCAACTGCTCAGTGGCTGTGTGAGTCAGACAAAACCAACTTCGGTTCCCTCTTTCTCTGCTGATTCAGAATGTTCATGGGAAGTTGGCCTTTAGACCAACCTGGGTAGCTGTTTGCACATAGACGTCTCTTTATTTCCCAGAGGCGACTTCTGTAGTTCCCCACCTAAGTCAAAAAGTCACCTTGAAGGGAAAAGAAGCGAGCCTGGCTACCGAGAGTCCCTCTCACCATTTAGAGGAAGTTCCTACTTTCCCACACTGGCTCCATCAGAATCCGAGTCTGAGAAATCTGCCTGACTCCTCACAGCAGCCATTATGTCAAAGGGCATATTGGAATAACGGGAAGGACTCAGACATGGTCTTGCTCTGGGCCAAGAAAGGTAAGAGTGGGAACTGAGTGATCAGGTTCTGGCTGAAGACAGCGGAACCGTTCTCTTCCTACAAAGGAGAGGCAGTGTGCATCAAGGGGCCACTTGTGGAATGGAGCCGAGGCAGCTTGCAAGGCTAGACGGGTCCTTGCTTTCTAGACGGGTCCTTGCTTTCCATTCTGAAGCTAATCCTTCAGACCAGGGATAAGTAAGTGAGATCTGAACGGGAAGAGGGGATTAGAGTCAAGAGGGGAAAATCTCACCACAAAAGCTGTTTACAAGCTACAAAGACTGCTGTTAATTTCAAGTCACCAAACCGTTCAGGAGCAGAGGGTGGCCAGTGCACAGGAGATCGCGGGGACCCAGCATGGAGCTGTAAAGCATCTCTGAACAAAGCTGCACACACTGCCCCCCCACCCCAGCTGCTGCTATTCCTGGCCTGTGAAAATATGACCTTAATTACAAGTCAAGTCCTTCTCATTAGCAGGGGGAGGGGAGCAGCTAGAGAAGGCTGCTTGAGAAATGGACACTGGTCACGGGGAACAGAAATGTGCTTGCAATTACGTCAGGAAGAAAGCGGGCCTGATCTTTATAGAGGATGTGCCGAGAACATATCCGGCTCCAGAAAAGACATGAGCAGGGGCTGCCGAAGCCTCCTTGACGTCTGGGGCAAGAGCCAGCATCGCCATGCACTGAGAGGGCTTCCTTTCTCATATGTGAGGGAGTTCAGGGAACCATTTCTCGTAGCCATCCTATAGATTTAGTTTGGAAAGGAATTTGGCTTAACTCCTCGCCCCTATAAAGAAAGACTGGTAATAACGACTTATTGTCGTATCCATTGCTTTAAATGACTGTGTTTATTATGTGCTCGATTCCAGGTTAATTACAATAAGTTAACTATTATCACTACCATCAGGAAATGGAAGCGAAACCAATTGCAGATGTGCGTGGGAATCAGAGAGTGAGTGGATGTTGAGGGGACCCAGTGGCTTTGTTAATAGCACTAAGGAAAGGTGGCTTCTGTTATTGTTTATTTGTTTGTTTATTTTATGGTTCTGGGGATTGAACCAGGACCTTTTTTGTGCCAGGCAAATGCTCCACCTCTGAGCTACATCCCCAGCCAACCTTTGCTTTTCTGTAATAATTTCCCCCCAAACCTTAGAAGGTACTGTCTCCTGTGTAACACAAAGGGAAACTGAGGCCAGGAGAAATGAAAGGAGTGGTCCAAAGTGGCTGACACCCTGAACTACCGCTCCCCCACCCCTGCCTGCATCGCACAGGGCCAGCCACAGCATCCATTGCCATCGCCTCAGGGTTTGGGTTCCTGTGGGTGTGTTCTCATCAAACAGGTCCCCTCCTGATGGCCCCAGCCAGTGTTGAAGCAGGAGAGTGGAGCTATGGCCCTGGCTTTTGCTTGACTTCGACTTTACTTTTTGTTTGCTTGAGACAAGGATTTGTTATGTAGCTCGGACTGGCCTGTAAGTCACTAACCCCCCTGGCTCTTCCTCCTGAGTGCTGTGATTGTGGGTTTGGGCTATCCTGTCCAGACCACGCAACTAATTTTAATGCCTCCTAAAACATGGTTTGCAAAAGCAACAAGGACTCAACATATCTCGTGTCAAAGAGCCCCAAACTTCACCTAAGTAGATGAGCCTGGATCCTGAGGACTGATCCGCCTTAGACAAGGATGGATCCCTTATTGTTGAATTTTATATGGGAATCTCTCAACTTATCTCGAAATTTGAATCCAGTCCCATAAGAGGTAGCAGCAGCCTGCAAACTGCTCCTTTAGGGTGAGTAATTAGCTCAGCATGATCCCATTCTCCAGTGCTGTGGTGAGTGAGAGGGTGGATGAGGCTTTTTCAGAAGACTTGACCAGCAGCATTCTGGAAATCTTCATGGGCTGTAATTGTCACTGCTGGGGACAGTTTTTAATGCCACTTTCTGATAAGGAGCCCCAAAGCAAGGCGGAAGTCCAGGCAGAAGATGAGGATGAGGTCAGTGTCTCTGTGCCTAAGCACAAATGATGAGGCCAGCATCCCTGTGTCCCTGCACAAGATGATCAGGCCAGCATCCCTGTGTCCAGGCACAAGATGAGGATCAGGCCAGCATCCCTGTGTCCAGGCACAAGATGATGAGGCCAGCGTCCCTGTGTCCAGGCAGAAGGTGAGGATGAGGCCAACAACCCTGTGTCCAGGCACAAGATGAGGATGAGGCCAGCATCCCTGTGTCCAGACACAAGATGATGAGGCCAGTGTCCCTGTGTCCAGGCACAAGATGATGAGGCCAGCATCCCTGTGTCCCTGCACAAGATGATCAGGCCAGCATCCCTGTGTCCAGGTACAAGATGAGGATGAGGCCAGTGTCCCTGTGTCCAGGCACAAGATGAGGATGAGGCCAGCATGCCTGTGTCCAGGCACAAGATGAGGATGAGGCCAGCATGCCTGTGTCCAGGCACAAGATGATGATGAGGCCAGCATCCCACATCCTGTGGGGCATGTGCTCTAGTGGAGGAAGCCCCATAGAGTTATAACTACTGGATAAGTCAGCTTGACATCACTGTAATGAAATGTCTGGCACAGGCTACTTACAGACTAAAGAAAGGTTGATTCTCACTCAGGGTTCTGGACAATCTATAGATAGTACAATGATCTTTCCATTTTGATTCAAGTATTACAAGAGAATTACACAATGATATAAGCTAAAATGACTGCATGAGGAGCTGGACAATATTCCTTTAAAAGATGTCTAAAGTTCTAATTGGGGAGAGAGAGAAGAAAGCAAGAAGAGAAACAAAACGTGGTATATAACAATGGAGTTTTGTTCAGCTATAAAGAAGGAAATCATTTTATCGTTTATGAGATAACAGATGCAACTGGAGATGTTACATGAAAAAAAGTGAATAAACCAGACTCAGAAAGCCACACACCGTGAGATTTTGCTCATGTTAGGTATGATCCACACATGGCAAGAAAGAAGATGAGCAGAGGATGTGTGTGGCAAATACCACAGAAGCACATGATCTACTTAAGGACCTCCTGGCTATGCACACTGAATACATGCTAAAACATGCCTTGGGTCTCTACACACATATTATCCCCTAAAATGCCTGGAGGGAGAGCAAACACAATAACTGTAGATTTCCAATTTCAGATGTAGAGGTCTGACCTTCAGATGATTCGAGAAGAGAATGAGCCTCTTTAGCTCCTGGATCTGCAGCAGTTTCTTGTGGCAACCTGAGGACGTGGATGCACACAGTGGCTCTGTCTTCCTGCTTTAGTGACAGAGCGAGATATAGCCCCTGCCGCCTTTGGATCTCAAGATCCATACAAAATCTTAGAGGTTAAATTCAAGTCATCCCTTACAAAGCAATAAAAACCACTTACAGTACCAAAAGTTATCAGAAAACACCCCTTCAGAGATGGCATGGACACCTTAATTAGACTAATTCTCTAATTAATTTCAGTGCTGAGATTACAAGCATGAGCCAGCAGGGCCGGTTTAAATGTTCTTCAATCTTTATAAACCACTTAACCTAAGGGCGTGCATAGGCTCCAACAATTTCTAATCTGCTTCATTAGTTTGCTCTGATTTTCTTGGCATGTGAAATAATGCCGTGTTCAGTTCAGTTCACCTCCAACCGAAAGGACTGGTCACCATAGACAGAGCTCAGATAGCTTCGGGGGTGGGTGGAGGACTATGTTAACCATTGTGAATTTGGCTGCCACCAGGGTTAACCAGAATTAGATCTAAAAGGGAGACTCTCCCCAGTCAAAATGTGGACTTAACTCGGCCAAGGAAAGCTACAATCTTCTTCTCCAGAGGAAACATTTAAACACGTGTAAGAAGTTAAAGCCAAGGGGTGCTGATAAATTTTAGGCTAAAACCAAGTCTCTCAGGAGACGGCTGGCCACGATGACCAGACACCAGCCCCACTAGGACTGACTCCAAGTAGATGAACCAAATGAAACAGAGGAGCTGGGTCCCTGCTGTGAGATCCCCCACAGGGCAGGAGCCACAACACCAACCTAAGCTTAGACAGGTGACTGGGGCCAGGCATGCTGGGTGGTCCACACCCTTCATCTCAGCACTAGGGAGGCAGAAGCAGGAGGATTTCCAAGTTTCTGGGCAGTGTGGTCTACTTAGTGAGACCCTGTCTCAGAGGTGGGGAGGGGAAAAGGGGGAGATAGAAAGAGAGAGGAAAGGAGGGAGGACAGGAGGGAAGGAGGAAGGAGGGAGGAAAGAAGGGAGGGAAGGAGAGAGAGGGAGGGAGGGAGGGGGGGAGGGAGGGAGGGAGGGAGGGAGGGAAAAAAGAAGGAAGAAAAGAAAGGTGAGTGGTGATGGCTTAATCCTGAACTTTCAGGGATGTATTATTCTTCATTCCACAGAATAAAAAAAAAAAAAAACCAATGAAAACAAAATAATCATACAGAACATATCTTTGACTTACTAAGCAATTGAACCCACACCAGTAAGAGGTTGGCTTCCTAGCAGTCTGAGAGAAAGCCAACAATTTCTACACAGAGAAAGGGGCACCCGTGGACCTGCTGGGCATTCAAAATTGCCCCTTTAAGCAAAGAGGAAGGAGCCCTTCGCTCTGAATGAAGCCTGTAGATGGGTTCCCTAAGGATCGGAAATCCTGGGGTTAAAGCTCGTGGTCTCGGCACCGCTGTTTTATAAGGGGCCTAACAAAGAAGGGATTCTGAGCCTCGGTACACCTCAGCTGGGTTCTCTCCTGGACTCTTTGCTTTGGGTCCATCAGACAGCTGAGCACCACACCGCACATCCTACAACCAAGCCGACAAAAGGCGAAGTGCCTGGGAAACAACAGAGGGCGCTCTTGCCGGTAAATAGCCCGCACGGTGTCCGAGGAACGAAATGGCAGGGTTTCCTGGTGTCTGGAATTGTTTCTTGTTTGGCTTTCTGTGTTTATGTTTTGAAGGTATAGCAGTTTCCAAAAGAGCATCACTTCCTCGTTAACAAAGCGACTTTTGTTTGCATTGATTACAGTCCCCAAAGAATCATGGGTAAAGTTAGCTATTAATGAGCACAATAATAAGCAAGCTCCTTCGACGCCTCCTATTACAGCCATTCAGAACTAAGAGCATCAACAGAAACGCAGTTCTCTAAACAATATCTGATGCTAATAAAATGTATTCCCGAGTGATGCATGCTCCGACCAATCAAGTATGTTGTGTTTTCAAGCCACAATAAACTGTGATTAAGGAGAGCACCCGGGGAGCCTGCTTCCTCCTCCATGTTAAGGTCAAGAGGATGTCAATTCACTCAGCTGCTTCGACCTGGGAGCTGAACTCTTAAGTGGCAAGAAAGAACATTCGAGAACGGTACAAAGATAAAAATTTGTTGAAACTCGGAGCTAAAATCAGTCAGGTTAGTTTCATGCTACAAGCATGTTCACTCTGGATGTGTGTGTGTGTGTGTGTGTGTGTGAGAGAGAGAGAGAGAGAGAGAGAGAGAGAGAGAGAGAGAGAGAGAGAGAGAGAGAGAGAGAGAGAGNGAGAGAGAGAGAGAGAGAGAGAGAGAGAGAGAGAGAGAGAGAGAGAGAGAGAGATTTGAAACTTCATTACAGAACTCAGAGATAAAAACATCGCACAGCCGAACAGCCACCCTGAAGCTCTGGGGCTCCGTGCTGGACCTCTCACGCTTTCACTGCACCCATACTTTTATGCCCTTATCCACCACCAAAACTGGGGCATCCGTGACAGCGGCACTACGAAAACAAACAGTTCCATGTCCTTTTTTTTTTATATAATGCAGGTGCTTCTTATTCATTCATTCGTTCATTTATTTATTCAATTTCCTTTTAATGAAACCGTAATAAAAAAATTAAAGATTTTTTAAATTAGATTTTTAAAATTAGATTTTGGGAATTTTTGTCTGACAAAGATAGAACTAGGTAGCTGACATAAGAATAACTCCCAATACTTTTAGATAAAATATGTGAGATTTGCTTTAAAATATACCAAAGTCGGGGAATGAGTGTGAAAAGCAAAAGACACTGACCGAGGGGTTGATAAATGCTGTCGCCAAGGATGGATGCTCTTATAGTTCCTTGTTTGTTTTCTTTTTATAGATTTGAAATTGTCCATAATGAAAAGCTGAGCATATAATGATGCTTTTTTTTTAACTGAAAAAAAAAAAACAAATTAAATCAGGGAATGCTGCAAGAATACCAGGGCGTGGCACACTGTTCAAAATATCAAACATCAGGTGAGGGACGCTTGCGCATGCATTCTGACCTCTGTACCTGGTACGAATCAGCTCACTCAGCAGTAGCAGACCACAAAGCCAAAAAAAAAAAAAAAAAAAAAAAAAGTACGGTTATTCTTCTTATTGCTACCAGTAATCAATACTCCTGAAAGAGGGAGAATTAGTCTGCCCTAACTAAACCGAGGGTGAGCCCTCAAAACAGACTCATCCAAGTAACACAGACGGACTCAGCAAGTTGCATTTATATATTGGAATATATGTATCAATGATAATTAAAGAAAAGAGGCTATGAATCTGAGGACTGGGGCATGGGAGGGGTTGGAAAGCTGATTTTAATTCAATTTAAAAATGTTTAAAGATGACACAAGGGTGCCAGGGTGATGGGAGAGGTGGAGCAGAGACACATGGAGTCAGGTGAATACGATCCAAATCCACTGCACGACAGCCTCAAAGAATTAATAGAATATTCTATTTTTAAATGAAACGCAAACAAATAAAGAATCCTAGACCCCCTCACGTCCTTGGGAAGTCTCTCTGGATCACCCAGGCTCCTTGCTGCTTCTGAGTCTTCAAGAGCAAAGCCAGCAGTGAGCACTGGGTCAGGGTTCTGGGAATTGCCCACGGCGCCTGCCAACCTCAAGCCCACTCTGCCAGACTGCAGTTGTTCCATCTCATCCTGAGCCTCTTCTGCACTTTCCTCTTCCAGAGCTCCAAGGGAAGCCGTGTACAGTGTTAAAATGACACCAATAAGCAATGAAGAAGGACTGTCCTGAGCCGGGGAAACTGCCGCCGCCGGCTTTACCATGCAGTGGGCGCTTAACATAAAGTTTTCTACAGGGGCAACCCTATCAAGGGTCATTTCCATTTTAGAAACTTGAGCCTGTGATGTTTGGAAGCATCTAGAATGAATAACCCCACTGTGCCTGACTTCTTTAACATGTGGCTTTATCATTTTCTCATAGGGTGAGTTTCAGTTTCCTGCCTCCAGGCTTCAATTCCTGTATGTGAGAAACAGTGAGGTTCATGCCAATGGGGAAGATTGTAAAATAAAGGCCCCTGGTACCTCTGCATACACAAAGCCACATCCCCATTACTGCCCCAGAATGGGTGGTGTCGGTTACTGTCCTAATAGTGCTATCCAGCAGCAGCAGGGTCCTCAGTCTGCTGCTTTCTTCCCGGCCTCTTTCCACCCCACAGCTCCTCCTCTAACACCTCTAGGGGGAGTATCACTGTCATCATAGTCTGAAGACAGTGTGTGTGCAGAACGAAGCTTCCTAGCCAAGAGCAATGTCCCCTGACTCTGCTACGGGGTTCTGACCTAATCGTCGAGGCTCCTGGAACCATCACTTGGTTTGTCAAGGGCCTCCATCCAAATGTTCTAGTGGTCTTCATAACCCACATTTGAATCCGGACCATGGCTAGATCAGATCATTAGCTGTGCAGGTGGCGGCCAAGATCCACCCTGCTGGACTGTGGAGAATTGCCTGGCAGCTGCTGAATGGTACATCTTGTAGGGCCTGTGGTATAAAGTAGAACGCTTTGTAGTGTTTGTCAACTATTAGATGAGTAAAAGGTTTCAAATGGTTGGCATTTCCTCACTACAAAGCCAAGGTCTTTGGTGCCACCATTTTGGTCACAGGCGAGTTTAACTGTACTGTTCCGGCTGTGATGTCGGTTCTCTGTACTGTCCGTGCTGCAGATACTTAATAGGCAACGTGATGACATGTTTATGGGAGAATCAGGCTGATAATAAGATTCTCAATAAAACCCTAGAACCACTCATGAGAATTGTGCTTGGTCCCATCATTCGTCAGTCAAGAAATAATTACAGATCTTTTCAAAATAAACAACCCATAATGAATATTGTAAACAGAATAATGCCTGTGCAAATTAAATTTAACAAATTAAATTTAATTCAATTTAAAGCTATACCCTGAAGAATGAATCCTCACAAACCATGAGAAATTAGTGAAGTAAACTTGATATGATTAAAACACCCTTAGATTAACCAAGTCTTTTTGATAAAATGTACTTTTAGATAATAGAAATGGCCAAACTGTCCCAACTTCGGTAACAAAAATCCATGTCCTCAGAATCTTTCAGTTCCAAAAGTTTCCTACTAATCAGTGATCCTATGGGAGGTAATCACTATAGCATGATTTGCCAGCTTGATTAACCCATTCTTGTCCGTTTTCTTATGAGTCAATCAGAGTTGTTAATCTACTTGGTACGTTCATATGAAAATAAACTGAGATACTGTCCAGAAAAAACCCAATGCAGGGAGAGTGCTCAAAATACTTCACGGTTCTTGTTGTTGTCATCGTCTTCTTATGGGCCAAGTGGAATTTCAGGATGAGATATTTCTCCCCCAACCTGCTGTTCATTCTTCTTGTACACTACACATTTAAGGACATTGAATTGAATAGGAGTGGTGGTGATTTAGTCTCGGGAGCTCTGTGGCTCAGGTGCTCTGATTAGAGGCAACAAGTGGCCTCCGGTCATCTATTGCGTTCACCTTTCAGAGAGGCAACATTGTCAAGAAAGCCCTGATCGCCTCCGGCCTCCATAATGCTGGGGATGGTGGATACCACACGAGCACTTGAAAAATCACTGGGCAGTGGTCTTCGTAGCTCGTTTCCAGCCTGCCTCACTTGAGGCTGCCAAGAACCGGCCATCGCTTGAACAGGGAGCAGCTGGGGCAAGGCTCAGACAGATTCCACTCAAGATAAACAAGAGACAGAGGTTCTAGAAGGGCACTCTTGTTCAACTAACGAGCAGCCTAGGGAGGTGTCAGGGACTCTCAGGTCCTGCTGTATCGTCATCTGGGTAGACACATGAAGCTGTCTTTCCATCTGGAGCCATGGCTTAACTAAACCCTTACATATCTGGCACACGTCGCTCTGCCACTATTCCTTTGACTGCTAGGACAGAAGGTGGGCTCCAGGCTCAAACTCATCACGGGAGTAGAGGAGTAAGTTATGGGGTCGAGTGAGAATGAACCAGAAGAAAATTCAACAAGAGGGTTTTTTTTTTTTAACTCCCCATGTGGGTCCTGGAAGTATTACACTCTTGGTTCTTGTCACTGACAGCCTCCCTGACTCCAGTCACTCTCGCCAGTCCACTGTTTCTGCCCATGGAGACACCACCACATATGCTGCAAAGGTCTTCCTCCTGCAGCCCCAGAGATCAAAGCACTTGTCCGCAGCTGGGGTGGTGGGGTTTCATCACCAGTTTCCAAATCAGGAAACAAAGTCAACTCAGAGGGAGAATCAGAGTGACCTCTAAGGGGAATAATAGGACTGAGGCCACACAAAAATTGCTGTGTGGCCCAAGCTGACCATGAAAGCCTTCGCAACTTCTCGGAAGACAACTGAGCATTCCAAAGGTATCTATGCAGAAGCATGCCTTTGGTCCCATTTTAATGACAGTTTCTTCACCATCCCTAAAAGAACATTCAGAACTGACTTGAGTTTTAGCTGTAAATAAGGAGGACCTTTGAGGAGAAGGTGTATATTGAATGACCAGCTTCATGGACACTAATTCTGGAGAATCCTCAAAGATTAGGGTGCATGGGCAAAGGGAAGGAGGCATTTTCAAAACAGGCAAATGGGAGAAGTGTGGGATTTTACCTCCCATTCCACCTAGGAGGCATAGGCCATTTCCTAATTGAGGAGAAGCTCAATTAGGAAATGGTGATAGTAACATAAGAGGCCACAGCCCTGGATGCAGTTCACTGATTTTAAGGAAAAGCAGAAAATATATGTTAAGACAACTCCTACTTGAAACTGGGGGAATTTTAATAAGTCCACAATCAGTGAGAGTGTGGGAAAGCTCATTTTTGGTGGGGGTTCCTTTTTCTGCATCCCATCAATAGGGCAGGCATCACCAGGGTCTCCTTGAACTTGAGTTCACCTGATTCTTCAAAACATTCGGGCAAGTTTCTCCCTGACTCCTTCCCCCCATGGTGCAGCAAAGACTGTTCCCTTTCTTCCTGGTGCCTCCAGCCTGGGGCTCTGACAAAGTCCTGAAGCTTTCTGAGTAGTCCCTACCGTAACCTGGCAGACTGTCTCACAGAAGCCACTGTTATTACGTCTGATCTCCCTGTGGCTTTTCAAAATTAAATAAAATAACATCGGATTAATTCTGCAATGAGCCCAGCCCTCCTCCTTCCTCCCCAACCTGACTTGTGTGTCTGCATTTAATTAATTGGGCTTGTAGCTGATGGATCCTCTGATTTTCACAAACAATTAAGCATAATTACTCGGGAACACCCATACAGGCTCATAACCTATTATGCCTGGCAAATTTAGCCAAACAGAATTAGGGCTGCTCTTTCCAGATCTGCTGTCTGCTGTGCTCGCTCTGGGCAGCGATCCTGCAGAGCAGAGCTGACGTGCACATTCGCCCTTTCTAGTGCTGTGCTGTTTTGCTATCTCTTCAAGGGCTTGCTGTTCTTATTCTGAGAAATAAGACCTTCTGGCTTCCATTGATCTCCGTTCATTTTAGTGTGTTTTTGAGACATCACTGGTTTCAAACTCCCTTCCTCTACCCCATGTATGTACTTACTATGTTTTCTTCACAAGGTTCTCTGCCCGCAACATCTTGCTCTAGGTTGATCATTTGTATGCACTCTTGATGTAGGATTCTTCTCTTATGCTATGAATATGTTTTATTACCATTCATTGGTCAATAAAGAAGCTACTTTGGCCTATGGCAGGGCAGACTAGAGCTAGGCAGGCAGTGGGGGGGGGACTAAACTGAATGCAGGGAGAAAGAAGGTGGAGTCAGGCAGACGCCATGTAGCTGCCAAAGGAGAAAGACATCAGCCTTACTGGTAGGCCACAACCTCATGGTGATACACAGATTAATAGATGGGTCAATTTAAGATGCAAAAACTAGGAATATGCCTAAGCTATTGGCCAAGCAGTATTGTAATTAATATAGTTTCTGTGTGATTATTTGGGTCTGGGTGGTTGGGAAATCAATATGTAGTCGCTTTTCTTTGTTGGGGTTTTTATTGGTGTTTTCCTCCTTAAGAAATGCTTTCAGGGGGGTTGGCAAAGGACATGAACTCAGGGCCTGTGGTGTCCATGGTCTGGGAGGCGTTTGGTGTGAAGACGGGAGAATGATGCTGGGAGAGACCCATCCAGCTGATTCTAAGTCAGGCACCATTGAGGGAATTCTGCATTTGAGTTACCAGGAACATGGCAGGGACCCAGTGGAAAGTGCTGAGAAAGAGATCAGTCTATGGTTCAGGCCTCAAGAGGTGATTGACTCCAAGTTTAGTGCCCATGGCTGGATGCATGAATAAAAGTGAAAAAACCAGGGTCCTTTACAGCATCACTGATGGGTCCCTGGCCACAGCTCTTCATTCCACAGAGTGGATGGCTCTTCTTTTCTAACACAACAAGCAACAGAGACTTTGGAACTGGAAAAAGAAATACTTTCAGTTCTTTGTGTTTTGTTTTGTTTGTAGACAAAGTCTCTCTCTCTCTCTCCATATGTTATATATATATATATATATATATATATATATATATATATATATATATATATATCCTTGGATGGCCTCAAACTTACTCTGTAGATCAGTCATACTGGCCTTACAGAGAACCACCCGCCTCAGCCTCCAGAGTGCTGGGATCAAAGGCAGTAGCAGTACTGCCACGCCTGGCTCCACAGTCTTTTGCAAGCGTCTACAGATACTGACGAAACCAAGCTGTTTGTTTTCTTGTTTTTAATGTTGGATTCCATGAGTGCCACCTGTCTTCCCAATGATTGCATTCTCTGAAGCTGGAAGGCTGGGTTTTAAAAAGGGACAGGATCAAAAAGGGACAGGACTCAAAGGGAGGATAACATATCCCCCAGGCCAATACGTTATCTGATCTCTGCTGCTGAGACTGGTCCCTACCTGCATGTGACGTAATGGGGTTGGGGTTCATGGGGAAGCTGAGACCTGCAGAGAAATAACTTGTCTCTAGATCTCTAGCTGCCCCTGCTATTGGATGGGGCAGTGTGCGGAGAGCTTTTTATAAAGTTGCTGCCGATGTTGGCTAAAGTAGAAGTCTGTAAGACATGATGAAAGAAGCAAGGCTCCACCAATGGTCATTCTGGGGATCTGGCTTCATGTCTTCATCGTCTTAGGCAAAAAGAGACACAGTCTTCGTTAACAACAGTTTAATGCACATTGGGTTGCGGTGGCGCATCAAAGCAAATGGAGATGACCACGCCTTCCTTGAAGAGGGACAAGGAGACATATTCCTGGCTCATGCTTCACCCTGGGTCTACCCTACATTTAGAACAGGAACACCTGTGCTTCCAAGGTTAGCACCTGACAGTTTCATGCCTTCTGTCTGCTTCTCTTTCCCCCTCCCTCTGTGACCGCAGCCATGCTGCAGGGTAGCCCTAGAGCCACATGTGGAGAAAGGGCTTTGGAGAGAAACAAAAGCTGTAGTCCATGGTTATTCCATGGCTCCTAGATGATGGTTGAAGCCAGGCGTTTGGTGTTGCAGTTGACCTATGACCTCACAGACCCACTAATGCTTAGAGAGTCATGAAAATCCAAAGAAATAGTTGGATTCGTATAGTCTAAAAACACCAAACAAATCAAGAAAATAGTTTGTCACAAATGTATAAAACATTTGTAAGTACAGTTCACTTGATCCATTACTACATAAAACATATACAAACGTATTGTTAAAGTCACTGAACAAAACACGCAGACAATTACTGACCATCCATTTACCTTCCCCACCTCTCCCCCCCCCCCATCCCATCGAAGAAAATGTAAACAAACATGAAGATACATTGTTTAATCACGGCCGCGTGCAATTGACCTTGGGCTAGGCTTCCCAAAGACCCTTCCCATGAGTCACCTCTGCTGACCATACACCAAGCAGAGACTTGCAAGTCCCATGGAGTCCTACCCAAATTGCAGAGTCGGGAGCAAAATAAACAACTGTGGTTGCTTTAAGTCACACCACTTTGGGTTTAGTTCCCTCGCCTGTAAATGGTGAGGGCGGCAGTAGGCGCGGGCCTCTGCCTGCCAGGCAGCTCCCTGTACCCACACACCTCACTCCTTCCACCTCTCCACCGTCAGGGTTGACACACATTTAAGTCTACTCCTGACTACCTTGCAAAACCGAGATTCACCCTGACCCCTCTGTCCCTTCTCTTTCCGATTTTTCCCATAGTAGCAGCGATGACTCAGCACTTTTTCGGGGCCATATTTATACTGTTTATTGTCCTTCTCACCCTATCAGAATGTCGTCATTCTAGTGCATCCTGCTGCTCCAGCAGAGCAGGCATTCTGGCCGGTCTGCGCCTTGCTGTCCACCGTAGTAGCTCAGTATTTCCGGCCTTCATCATGGGCTCGCAGGATTGTTCGCAGTAAGTACAGAAAATACCCAAAGTCATCCAAGTCTTGTGACACTTAACTCCCTCTGAATTTAGTCACAATTTTCATGTCAAACACCTGCCATCTTATTTCCAGCCTAAGGACTCCCCTGGGCACCTTCTGTTAACAGGCTCCCAGGCATATCCTGGAAATGCATAATACTGGGTCCCACCAGAGGAACAGATCGGAATGTGCCAGGTTACAAGATGCCGGGGTTCTGCACCTTCACACTGCTTAGAGAACCCCTTCTCTTGTCTTTGGCATCTCTTGGTAGCAGCTCCCTAAAACTTCAGTCTGGTTGCTTTCCCTCTTACTGCTAACTCGTGTTTTGTTTTGTTTTTTCAAAAGCAAATCTTTTCTTTTTTTCATAGTCTCTCACCATGTAACCAAGGCTAGCATTGAAATCTCAGAGATGTTCCTGTTTCGACTTCCTGAGGCCTGGGATTACAGATATGCACCAATCCACCCAGCCTCAAATATATTGCTTAAATATATTGCAGTGATCATTTGAGATTCTTCCTTTATCTTTTTTTTTGTTGTTGTTAAATTCATTAGATTGATTTTCCGAATATTAAGCCAAGCTTTGATTTAGAGGGGAAAGTCTACTTGATTATAATAAATTTCCCAATTTATGTATTATTGGATTAAATTTACTAATGACTTTTATGTCAACATTGCTACTGAATGTTGATCCATAATTTTTGCCCTTTTAAACACTATCAGATTTGAGCACCAAGGATGATAATATCAGATGTACAAAACAGTTGGGCAACAATTCCTCCTTTTCTGTTTTAAAACTATTTCTGTAATGTTGGTGCATATCTTTCTGGGGGATTTGATAGACTTTACCAGGAAAATCATTGGCATGTGGTGGTTTCTTCTTAGCAGGCTTTTGATAACACAGGTAATGCTTTTAATTGGCACAGAGTTGGTTTATATATTGTTTCTTGTGTTAGTTTTGGCAAGTTTTATTTTTCAAGACATTTGTCCATTTCATTTTATCTGTGGGATCTCTTCATGCCGAGTTACCATTACCATTTTGACACCAGTAGGGTCCACAGCGATGTCCTTTCTTGTTTCTGATCTTAGTGGTCAATGTTTTTAAATTAGCCTGCTTAGAAGGGTGTCAGTCTTTTCCAGTTATTCGTAGAGAGCCAGACATAGGCTTTGCGAATTTTCTCTCTTGTCCTTCTCTCTATTTTCTGTTTCGTGGCCTTTGTCCTTATTCCAAGGTTCTTCCTTCTGTTTGTTTTTAGCTCTCTCTTTCTCTGTCTTTTCCTATTTTCTAAATTAGAAACATAGGCCATTGACTTTAATGTGTATTTATTTGTAACAGAAGCATTTTAAAGTTGCAGTTTCCCCCTTGAAACAATATTTGAGCTGCATGCTACATGCCTTGACATTTCTTATATTTTGTCTCTCAGAGCAAAATATTTCCTGGTCTTTCTTATTATTTGTCTTTGATCTGTGAGATGTGTTGTTCTAGTTTCTAGGTATCCATGATGTCTTTTCATTAAGTTCTAGTTTTATTCCACTGTGTCCAGAAAACACAGTATTCATAATTCAGATTCTTACATTTACTGAGGACAGTTCTCCAGCTGAAGATACTGTCTGTGGCATGTATTACAGGAAATTAGATGGATAATTTTAGGCAAGTTACTTAATCTCTTTGGTCTCAATTTATTCACTTATAAAGGAGAGTAGTAACGATTGTTCCTGCCTCAAACAGCTACTCTGAATCTAAAATAAGCAGCCTATGAAAATTACCAGGCAAGATGATTGGCATTGAGTAGAGGTCTGCTATGTGCTCATTTTTAGAATTACAGTGATTACTTCTTATCTAAAAGATAAAAACCCAACTGGAGTCTAGATTTGGTTGCTCTCTGGGCACATCTAGGGCGTCCTGAAGGTTCCCCACAAAGCAGCTAGGGTTTCTCTCCCAGGTCCTATGTCCATCACATTTTGAACAAATCCAGAATCCCTTTCTGTGACCCCTAAGAACCTCCTGTTCATCTGACCAGTCACTTCCACTCCTCTTAATAACGCCCCACAGTGGCGAGGATTGCGGACCAGTACTTAGGCAGAGCACACAGGGATTTTTATACCCTGGGATTTAGTGAATGCGGCATTCTCTGCCTGGGCCCTTCTCATTCACACCTCCCAAACTGCTCACACCACCCACACCTCCCATACCTCTCACACCACTCACACCTCTCACACTACTCACACCTCTCTCACTGTTCATACCTCTCACACTGCTCACATGCTCACACCTCTCACACTGCTCACACCTCTCTCACTGCCCACACCTCTCTCACTGTTCACACCTCTCACATCGCTCATACCTCTCTCATCGCTCACACCTCTTACCACTCACACCGCTCACACCTCTCTCACCTCTAACACCACTCACACCTCTACTTACATGGCTTGCTCACACTGCTCACACCTCACACCACTCACACTGAACACACCTCTCACACAACTCACACTGAACACACCTCTCATTCATACCTCTCATTCCTCTCACACTGCTCACATAGCTCACACCTCTCACACTGCTCACACCTCTCCTATCTCTTATTCACAACTCTCACACTGCTCACACCTCTCACTCACACCACTTACACCTCTCACACCCCTCACACTGCTCACCTCTCACCACTCACACCTCCCACACCACTCACACCTCTCACTCAAATGCTCCCTCCATCAGGCCCCTCCTGACTGCATGGCCTCAATTCAGCCCATCTACTATTCCTTTCTAACACTTTAGGCCCTCTCTTCAAAGCACTTGATCCCATTTGCATAGGCAAGAGCCCTCACAGCAGATGTAAGAACACCCCCCCCCCCCGCCAGACTGTAAATATCAAGAGGGCAGACTCAGCTGGCTGTCTTCTTGTTGTCTAGTGGAGTGCAGCCGTCATGTCCAATAAGCACCCACCTAGTGAGTGATTGCACTTAAGACCAGATATCTGCTCTAAGGAAACAGATTCTTGATCCTAGTTCATCTTTGCTTTTCTTCGTTTCTAAAATGGGCACCATCGCCCCTTCCTTCATGTGTTATGGAGAAAAGTTTGCATGTGTTCAATTACAGCCATTTAATCAGGAGCTATAAGCAAACTGACATAATATGTTTGAATTTCTAGTCGCTTTATTACAAGAGATTAAAAACTAGAAGCAACTGGCAAGATCCAGAGAGACCTAAATACTCTTGGCATTCCCATAGTGCATAGGGGGAGGGGGGGCTTTAGAAAATGTGGCCATCGTGATAGAAAAGGCTTGTTAGGAAGAAATGCTAAATGTGTGTGTGCCTGAGCACACAGAAAGCATTGGTGCGGGGTGGGGCAGGGGTGGGGCTGAGGGGGCACTGCCTTCAAGAACAGGATATTCTGATGTTGTCTATTTCTTGGACATGGGAATGCCCTTTTCATTGTAAACATATCATAAGTATTCTTCCTGTGTATCTAAGACTTTTATAAACAACTCATTCGTTCATATTTAAAAGTAGTGGTGGGGAATTGATGACCTGGGCCCATGCAGGCTCCTCCTCTTGGACTGGTTGCTTAGGACTGGGTCCCTAGATCACGCTGACAGTGAGAGGTAAGCCAACACGCCACTCAGCAGCCAACTTCCCTGGGTGGTTATTGGACCACTGGTCCCGCTCTACGGCTTGTGTCTGCTTTTAAGAAACAAGACACACAAAACTAGCCTTTTTTGAGAAGTATGGACAGCAACTGAAGCAGTGAGGAACAGTTCACAGCGTGGCGACTGCTTTCTTATCTGATGGTCCCAGTGCCCACTAGGAAAACATTCCACGTGGCTGCAGCGATTGCTGTGGGTACCAGGCCTGAGAAGTAAGCAATGATTCACTAGGTGTTAGCACACATACTGCATCTTTTGGGGATGCTGCTTGGCACCTTCCAAAGAGGAGAGAATTGTCCACTCTTGTCTGCCTGCTCTGCACTCATGAAATGTACTGCTCCTTCCGTGTGAAGCCCCAGTGGCCCTCTGTCTTCAGATGACGGGCAGTGCCTACAGAGATCCAGGAGGCCAAGAAGAAAGCAACCTTGGTGAGACAGTCCTGGAGGCCTTGAGGTCATGTTGAGTCTACACCAAGAAGGAAACAGGGCGAGAAGCATATGGCTCCGATTCTGACCAGGGACCTGCAGCCAGGCCCCGGACCATGGCCTCTCCCCACACAGAACAGGTGGCCCGTCCCTTTTCAAAGCTGCTCCCACTTTGATCTCCCTTCTCCTACAGTCGCTGATCAGACTCATGAGGCACCTTGGTAAAGCCATTCCAGGGCAATTTTATGCCTTTGATGTCCCTGGAGCCCCCTGCCAAGAGCTGTTCTGGTGGAAGGCCACTGGGCGGGGAACCTGGTGCCACTGCCTCGTGGGTGCCAGAACTAAACCATCAGGACATCAAAGGAGAAGGTGGCAGTGGGAGATTAGTAAGCTCGGTGCTTGGCCTTCCCTCCTCCTGAGAAGTCCTCTGCCAGTGTTCCAGCCGGGTCTGGGGGTGTGGCCCACACAGCCTGGAGAGCTCTGCCTGAAAGGAGCCACGTGGTTTGGTCTGTGTCTTTGCAGAATGGACACATGGACACTCATGATTGTAGATCAAGAATGGACTCCAAGACTCTCTTGGAGACACAGCTTTCGGTATCATCTGTCCTCTCACATGTCCCGTTTCCCTCATATGTCAAGTTAGCCAACACATGCTCATCTGTCAGCCCGTGGGCCACTCCGCCTGTAGATAATGTTTTGTGTGACCCACGAGGATTTTTTTTAATTAGCTGTAAACAGAGCTGAAGCACAGTGTCAGAGAAGGTGACGGATACACGCAGGGCCAAGGATTGACTCTCCAACACCACGAAAACAGAACGAGGAAGGACATTAGTTGCAAATTGTCTCTAACTTTTAAGAGTTAGGAGATGTAATGTTAATTTTTACATTTTAAATTTCTTTTTTAAAGTTAAAAGGAAAACTGGCAAAGCCAAGACAGCTGTCCACCACGGCTCGTGCACACACACAAGCGATGGGCAGCAGCTACCTTTGTGAGAACCTTTGTTGTTTATTGCCCTCTGCTCCCTCACCCCCAGATAACCACTCTCAGGTGACCCTAACCTGGCTAGTGTTCCACTGCAATGAATTGCTTCCATTTTATTGTCAAGAGACACAGTGCCTTAGCTCTAACCACGTGACACCAATGCCGCTAGGAAAACAGACAGGGGTTTCTCGAAGTGTTTCTCATGCTACCTTCAGAATCACATGACACGGGTCAGGATACAAAAATCCCACAACCCCACATCTGCTGAAGTCTGTTTTCCAGGCATAGACTCTGGAAACCTGACCTTTTAGCACAGGCCACACTGAACCTTTAGACACACTGGTGCACAGTGCAGTTCATGGCGTCCACAGCAGCATGCAGCAACTGCACTCCCGAACCCAGCGCGTTCTCTTGTGACCTAATGAAGGGAACAGGGTTTACCAAGCCACCCCACTGTCCAAGTGCCACACACACCTTCCTAGTCATCATTTTGCTTCATCCTCACAATCCTTTGAGTTGGGTTCCGTCATGCTAGCTCCAGTTGACAGTGAGGTGCCAGGAAGTGGAGGGCTGCAGTGTGCCAGGGTCTGGACTGGTCTCCAAGTATCTACTTCCTATTGCATGCCAGGGACACATGACCCTGGGGATTGCTGATTAGAGTCATGAGACTATATGTATAGGTGAAGTGATTTATAATGTGATATTGGTAGTTGAGCACACTGGCAAAGTCATTTGTAATGTGATGTTCCTGGCTGACTTGGAGTGGTAGACCTCCAGATCCAGAGACTGGGCTGTTTTAACAGGAAGCCAAGATCATAACTTGGAACCATTAGTTTTTGCAACAAAACTCAACAATTCTGTTGTTGCCATTTGCTTCTCTTACTTTCAGCTCTTTGGTTCTTGATTCTTGTTTCCTGTTGTATGGTTGGTCATCTTCCCATTGGCTCTTTATCTGCCTTTATTTTAGGTTTGCACCGTGCACACCCCAAGAGTTGTTGTCCCTTAGAAAAGCACCTCGGTTCCAGTAAGAGAAATAAAAGACAAACAGACAAAGCTAGGGTCCTGGAAAATCAATTCATCAGCCAATCTATTGGCACGATCAGTATTTGGGAGAACAGGTTCACAGCAAAAACCCCAAACTCCAGCTATCACATTCCACAATGTTCCCTGGGATTGAATTGCATTTGATATTCTCAATATCAAACGAACAGGTGGCTTCGAAAAGAAAGCCTGTCGAAAAATGTCTAGGGCCATTCTAGTTCACACATTGGTGGACATTCTTGTCGTGGTACCTGGGATAGACTAATAGAGGAAGAAGAAAGGAGGTCTAAAAAAAGAGAGGAGGGGAGGAAACAACCTATGGATAATGTCCTTTGTGGAGACAGGGTGAGTGTTCTGCTCTCCCTACGAGGACTCTCCCTATGAGGACACTCCCTCCAGCTCTGTCATAGATGCTCTGATTGCATTGCTGACATTTAACAAGCCCTGCCTATTGAAATTTCACTTTGTAACCTATGTTGTCATAGAGGGAAATGAGTCAGGCAGAGCTCTTAAACAAGACTGCTTTTTGAAGAACATGTGAACTATTAATTGTAGTCAATTAGACCTGCTGGTTCGGTTTGGTCTCTAGGTGGAAGATCAGGGAAACGCCCACAGGCTCTTCCTCTCCGAGGCTGAGGCCTTGGAAGTATACCAGGAATGACGGTGCACTCAACTTTGCTAGGAAGCTCGTCTTTTAGGGCTGCTTTAACTGCAAGATGTTTTTCCCCTGGTGGAAGGAGCAGATTTCAAATGATTTCCTTTGCTATGTATGGCTGAGACACAAACTGTAGTTCAATAGTGCCATCGCAGAGCCAGGAGCGAAGGGTGAGCATTTCCAGTGAAATAAATATTGGACATTGTTGTGGTCTGGATGAAAAATGACCCCTATAGCTCATGCATTTGAATACTTGATGCTCATTTGACAGCTCCATTTGGGAAGGTTGTGGAACATTGGTGCTGGTGGAGGAAGGCTTGCTAGAGGAAATACGTCACTGGGGACAGGCTTTGAGAGTTTATAGCCCCGCCTCACTTCCTGTTCTCTTTTTCTTTCCTGTCTGCCACGTCAGCATCACCCTCAAGTGGCTTTCTCAGCACTGATGGACTATATCACCTCTGCAACTGTCACCAAAGTAAGCCCTTCCCCCCATTCCACTGACGTTCCTACCACAATGGAAAAGTAACTAATATGACTTCTGGAATATTTGAGGAAGTAAGTGCTCCTTCAAGCAATTTGAAGCAAATTCTACAAAGTTGCTTCAAATTTTTGTTATTTGGAGTCATCAACCTCTTCAAATGAAGTTAAATTTACGTTCAATCCAAGTCTCATTGTTAAATAAATAAACTTAGAAAATAAAAAGCTAACTGTACTGTAGGTCAGTGAACACACTATCAATCCCAATATTATGGGTTAGGTTGAATTTTCCGCCAAATTCTATGGCGAAGTCCCCAGGCCTAGAACCTTAGAATGTATGTAATCTAACTTGCAGGTATAATTTGTTACGGCATGACTATCCTAGAGTAAAGTAGATACCTAACCTAATATGATATCCTAGTTAGAAAAGAAACTTATTTATATTAAATTTGCACTCATTATTTGTGTGTGTGTGTGTGTGTGTGTGTGTGTGAGGGCAGATAGGCCAGAGCACACATGTAAGGTCGAAGGACATTCTAATGAAGTTGGTTCTCTCCTACCTTTACAGGGGTCCTGGAGTTTGAGCTTAGGTCACTGGGTTTGCATGGCAAGAGACTTTACATACTAAGCCATCTAACCAGTCCTAGAAGGAGAAAGTTCTGGAATAGACATATGCGAATGAAGACCAGTGTTGGGGTAACCCCTGTACAAGGCAGCCGCCAAAACTGTGAGATGATAAATTTTGTTGTCTAGGTCACTCGCATGTGATACCTTCTTACCACAGCCATGACAAACCAACATATCCCGCTAGGAAATACAGAAGACGGGATTGTGGATGCCTTACTCCTCTAGGACCTACCTCCTGAACTCACCCAGAAGTCAGACTGGGTTTGTGCATCAACAGTATTCATAAGAAAAGTCTGTGCCCTTTTGATAGTTGGGTTAGGGGGCAGGCGTAAGCCAAGACCAGCCCCGCAGTATACGCACTCACTCACCATCCCCTGGGTACTTCCTTTCCTCATCCTCCCCATTCCCAAAGGCCAGGAAGCTCACATTCTGTTGGTGCTTTCTATTTGCACAGCCGTGTCCCCTCTCCCCCCCTTCTGAGGAGTCAGCATCTGTAGTCACCCACACCCTTGGAAAAATGTCTTTCCTCCCAAGTTGCCCTCAACATACTTGTCTAGGGAAAGTCATTCTGTGTCCTTAACTGTTAAGAAAAAAGTAAACAATTCTCAGCTTCATTAAAACAAGAAAGACTATGAGCTACTTAACTCTTTGAGCCAGCAATGTCCTAGAGGAGCCTGGCAAGCAAGATGGAAGCTTGTATACTGCAGCACAACCATAGAAGGCGCATTCCATGACTGTTGGTCAAGATTATGGGAAAAGCGCAAAGGAAGAGGATTGTATAAGACTACAAAGAGATCAGGATCGTGGGATCTCTTTTTCCCTTTCTGCTGCTTTGGAATCAAACCCAATGCCTATGCATTTTAGGCAAGTGCTGGACCACTGAGCTATCCCCAACTCAGGGGAGGGCATCTCAGTCTATCAGAATGATCACGGAGTAGATACCACTGGCTGCTCCTCAGCCCCTTTCCTTGCTGCAAGGTGAGCCTCATTGGTTCAAAAATAACTCATCTTGTTGCCATGACCAGTTCTGGGGTGAGCATGTGAGCCAGTTCTGGCTACTATGGTAAGGTGGTTTGAGCAACTCCTTAAGCACTTCCTGTTCCTAAAATAAAACTAACAAGATTATATTCTCTCCCTTCCATCCCAAGATGCTTCCATGTTCGGCCGCAACTTCGGTTCCGCAACAACCATTTTGCTATCGAGGTGAAATCAGCACTATGGTTGTGTTAGTGATGTGTTCTTATTTTTATTTGGAGGATGTTAATATTTGATATTTAATAATCAATGCATGCAAATAGGAAAAACATCCAAACTGTTTTCAAGGATGGACAGAGAAGCCTTCTTCTGGCCTCAAAGTTTCAGGCATTCTAGTGCTCTCCCAGGACAATGCTCCTGATCAGTTTGCACAAACACACCACCCGCATATGCTTGGCCGCACCCAGAGAAGCACTGTATATTTTGTTTACTGTTAGGTCTGTTTCCTTTTTCTTCATCCAGCTAGGGTGCAATGCACCCAGTCCCTGTGTGGGGGCATTCAGTTCGCTTTTATATTTTTCCCAATGTGATTATATAAATAATGCTCTTGGGTTAAAAGTGCCTTTGCCCATTTTTGCAAGTGTAACTGAAGCACACATTACTTGAATTGCTGAGCCAAAAGGAGAACTCATTTTTATTTCAGCAACCGCAACCTAATAGCTTTCCAAAAAGGCTGGACAAGTGTTTTCCTTCCTCGGCCTGTGGCAAATATGCCTGTTTTTCTACAAAGCCCCGGACTCAAGATGTTATCGGGCTTCTCATCTCTCTTGATCTGATAGACGTGGACGGCATCTCTCAGAGTTTTGATTGCCTTTTTCTCTTTACAAGGTCGATCAGGAACTACTCGCTTTAAAGTTCTTGCTTTGCTCCTGGTTTTAATCTTAAAGTACCCTAGATTCTCTTAGCACTAGGTAGGGTTTGGATCTTAAATCTAGATGGATTTACATAATGGGTTTATGAAAGGTACAGGGAGTAAGTCAAAGATCACAGTAAGCCAAAGGCCTCTCCTGCGGGGCCCCAGTCCACCCCTGACTCCTCTCCCTTTGCAGGGCATGCCCAGATCTGCTGCTCATGGGACAGCCACACACCAGCCCTGGCCATACCTCTGCCTGAGCCGCTGATCTCTGAACTGCTTGGGAAGATTAGCTGATGGAAGGAGCCTGTCTCAGGAAAGATTAATGTGTAAGAGGGTGAGAGGGTCCCCATCCACCTATTGACCCTTCACGAATGTCACCCGCGGACAGATCTCACCAGTTTCTCCACCACTTGTGACCACAATCCTGGTCACAATTTGGACAAGAAGAGTACATTTCACTTCTGTGTCTTTTTCTAACCACAGTGCACTCTCCTCTGCTGTCTCCTCATGCCCTCTGCAGTTGACAGGGAGGTGGGGACTACTAGTAAGTACCCTTTTCCCAGATAAGGCCACTAAGGCTCAAACAGCTCATGTAAACTACCTCGGTGCCTCACACCCAGTGAATCAAAGAGCTGACTTCAAACTTCAGTGGCTGACTCAAACACAGAGCCCTACGGCTGTCTCTTAAGATGCTTGCATGCGTGCTGGACCTTAGCATCTCCACCCTCAGACCAGGATGACAGGAGATGCCTCCGGGGCCACCCCCCGGGGAGGTCTGACTGATCCACCAGACCCTCTGTGAGAGCAAAGGTCTGACCCTTCCTAAGCCTGCGTCTTTCTTGTCAGCCTCTCCCTGAAGGCTTCCAGCCTCCCAGAACATGGTATATTCTGCCAAATTATGAATAAAACCAGAATTGGGATCTCAGCTGGTCTGACATCAAATCTTGTGCTCCTATGACCCCTACTCCCTAAAAGGAAGAATTTTTCCTAATAGGGTAGCGTCTGGCCCCACAGTGTTATCTGGACAGGGAAAGTGAGTCTGAAGACCTCACACTCCATCTGGAGTTTATCAGCCTTCTTTCCAGGGTAGAATTACAGTAGGAGATTATCTACAGATCTGGAGCCAGCAGGGACTTTGAAGGTCCCAATTGCCAAGAGGGCTTAGGCGGGGGAGGGCTGGGAGGCACAGGAGATGAAAAGACAGCCCAAGCATCTTATCTTGCTGCTGAAGCCAAGCAGGCTGGCCTGGCCAGGGGAAATTCCCTGTGTGTGAGGCAGACTGGACCACATGCAGGAGGCACCTGCATGCACCCTCCACTCTCTTCTCTTCATCCTCCTCCCCCCCCCCCTCGCCTTGATTTAAGTTTTTCTTCCATCCATTCATTCGTTCACTCCACCTTTCAGCCTGTTGGTGACAATGGCTGACGTGCTTTGGATTCTCACCTTGGGCTTTGCTGTCCTCTCTGAGTGAGTACTCACAATGACACTCACAAATAGGTGCCCAAGTTAGCCCCATTCTTTTCCAGATAAATAATTCTGGGTCCCAATAAGCTAAGAGAGATGGCTTCAGCGTGTCACAGCCGGCAGATGGCTCTCTCCGGGCCCCTCCATGGTGATTCATTCACTCGGTCGCCATCTACCTAACACTCACTCACTTCATCTCTCCATTCCTCTTCTGCACCCCTCTTCAGTGATGTCTGTGTATGTGTGCTTGTCTGCTTACAAGGGGTGTTCATGTACAGAAACCAGAAGACAACCTTGGGATTGCCATTAGTCTTCTTTGAGACTGTCTCTCACTGGCCTGGAGCACACCAAGTGGGCTAGACTGGTTGGTCATCCAGTCCCAGGCTCCCGGCAGGTTTTTTTTTTTTTTTTTGTCTTTCCTTTTTTTTTTAAATTTTGGCATGTGTACTGATGATCAAATTCAGGTTCTCAGCCAGTATCTTACCAGCTGAACCATGCCCTTCACCATTTGGTTTTGTTAAACAGTAGCCCTAGAATTATATGTAGGCTGGCTTGGAATTTGTGTCAATCCTCCTGCCTCAGCTTTCCAAATGCTCGTTTCAGGCGTTTTAGCCTTTTTTTTTTTTACATATTTATCTATTTTGTTGTGACAGGGGCAGTGTGGGTGTGAACTCAGTTACCCTCAGATGTCAGAAGAGGTCCCCTGGAACTAGAGTTATAGATGGTGGAGCTTGCCTGAAGTAGTAGGTGGTGGGAAGCTGTTTTAGTCAAGGTAACCATTGCTGTGATGAAACACAGTGACCCAAAGCAACTTGGCGAGGAAAGGGTTACTTGGCTTACACTTCCACATTACTGTTCATCACTGAAATGCCTCAGAATAAGAACTCAAACAGCAGGAACCTGGGAGCCTATGCTGATGCAGAGGCCATGGAGGACTGTTGACTGGCTTGCTCTGTATGGCTTACTCAGCCTGCTTTCTTATAAACCTAGGACCACCAGTTCAGGAGTGGTACCACCCACAATGGGCTGGGCCCTCCCATATCAATCACTAATTAAGAAAATCCTCCCCCCCCACACACTTTCTGCAAGATTCCTGGAGCTCCCTGTGCTGTTTGGCTGTGGGTCTCTGCATCTAGTTCCATCAGCCTTAATAGGAGGGTGGGTATGTGCCTAGTCTAACTGCAACTTGATGTGTCACATTTGGTTGCTATCTCTGGGAGGCACGCCTTCTTCCCAAGGGAAACAGAGGAGGAATAGATCTGGGGGAGAGGGAGGTTTGAGGGAGGGTCTGGGAGGAGGGGGAAGGGGAAACTACGGTTAGATGTAATATATGAGAAGAAGAAAGGAGGGCAGGGAGGGAGGGAGGAAGAAAGAGAAGAAAGGGAGAGAAGGAGAGAGGGAGAGAGAGAGACGGGGGGAGAGAGACGGGGAGAGAGAGAGAGAGATGAAAGAAGGGTTTTTTTAAAAAAAAAAAAAAAGAAAGAAAGAAAGAAAATGCCCCACAGCTTGTTTACAGCCATATACTATGATTGTGTTTTCTCAGCTGAGGTCCCCTCTTCTCTACTTCTCTAATTTGTATCAAGTTGACATAAAAGCAGCCAACACAGAACCAAATTTGGGCCTCTACAAGAGCAGTAGGCTGCCAGAATCCCTCCAGCCCTCGCACTGAGCTTCTTATAGTCCATTCCCATTCCTTCTTCACCCAGGAGTCTCTGGAGAAAGGGCTTCTGGGATCATCCTTACTCAACCCCTCAAATGGAGCCGTTGGTCTGTGGTTTCTTGGACCTGGTCCTTCCCGTGTTTCCAGCATTCTGAGCTTACGTCATCTGGTTCTGATGCCCCAGCCTTGAGATCCAATTGGTATGAGAATCCAGATGGTTTGGGGACTGAGCTGTGATTCTAGCTGTCAACAAGGCTTCCCCAGCTCTGCCATTCTGCCCTCCCTGCCTTCACCATACGTCAGTGAGGATCTGTGCTGACAGCTCCAGTGTCACCCTTCACAGATACCCTAAGCCCTCTCCCTTGACATGTGGCCTTCTTCTGCTAGAGACTTTTCCCTTCTAGAAGGTGGAACTGGGGATCAGAGAATCTGTATGCACAAGCTGGGCTCTTTTCCTACCCAACCTCAGTCATCCCTTGTCCTAGCACCTGTCACAGCCTGGCATTGACTAAGGGTAGCGAGCACAGGTGTACTGCCAATGCACCTTCATTCTCTTAGCTCGCTCACCACAGGATACAGCATAGGGAGTCTCATAGCCCATCTTTACACAACTCGTATTTCCAGTCGGGAAATCGCCTCTCCCTTCCAGGTACAGTTATGATGTGACTGTCACCCAAAGTACCCACCACCCCTCAGGGGATTAGGTGACTGGAGCTTGGGCAATCAAATTCCCTTTTCTTGGGCTTGTCATAAGAAGCCAAGTGTCAGAGACACACGGAGCACCACCTCTTCCCAGCACAGCTCTGCAGCAGGTCTGGCTCTCTGCATCCCAGGACTCTCCCAATTTCTGTTCTTTTCCAAGTCTGGTTTCCCATCCACTCTGTGAGCTATCCATCATCCCACTTCATTGTTTCTCGTCCTTAGTTAGCCTGTGAAAGGCTTCTCTTGGTGCTTACAAATCAGGAGTCCTAAATGATGCCCCGAGGCTTTGTTCCAAACATGCTGCCTCACCAACAGTTTTGACTGTTCTATTTCCTGGGGCTCTCCTGACTCTTCCCTTTCTACTCCAAGGCATTGACTCTTTCTCCACCCCCCCTGGAACTAGGGAGGATCCTCTTCCATCTTTGGATCCACCAGCTTACACAGTGGGCATAGAAAATGTTTGTGAGCACCTGAAGTGTCAATTCTTTTCCATTTACTCTAGCCTGGGATTCATTCCCTTTTGTAACATTTACGACAAAGTAAAAAAAAAAAAAAAAAAAAAAAAAAAAAAAAAAAAAAAAAAAACCGACATGAAAGAGGTGATCAGGTAAATTCTACATTTCCGTCAAGTTTCTCGTGCCTGTCCCATTTCTGAGAATCCAGCCTACACCACCTGGATAAAACCTTTGAGAAGTCCTCAGCTTTGCAAATGTTTCCCTTTCCTATCTTTATATCTTCATACTTGGTTCTTACTGGGAGAATTGCGATGTTTCTGAGGCCACAAGCGAGAGAGGGAAAATGCGCACTGTGTGAGAGGGGTTTGGACGACTTGGATTTGCATGCGGACTGAGGCTCTGCAGTGTCGCCTCTTAGAAGGGACCATTCCCCACTCATCAGGTGGCTTCTGAAAGTCTGCTGCTACCCCTTAACTCTCAAAGCAAGTCTTGGGAGTCAATCAGTTGTCACCCCCAGTTCACAAATCAGGAATCGGGGACTTCAAGAGTAAACTGTCCCAAGATTCTTTGCTAGGAGTAAAGTTAGAAACCCTCACAGTCTTCACTCATAGGCAAGTTCAGTGTGTGTGGGAGGGGTAGCCAGAGTACAAAGAGGGGGTGTGAAGCCACTAGTGAGAGAGGGGTGTACAGCCACTAGTGACATGGAGGCTTATTGTATACAGATTGCATTGGAGGCTTTCTAGTTTCTCTATGACATATAAGCCTCCCAGAAGCCCTGTTGCATTGCAGAGGCTTGCCCAGTGTCACAGCAAGGAAAAAGTGAGTGGTTCCTGAGCCGAGCTCTGTGCATATCACCGTTGTGGGGCCACACCCCAAATAGGAACCCCACTTTTGCAAGGATTTGAGCAGCTTGTCTTCCCTCTAGTAATTAGTGGATATGTTCTCTCTTTTTTTTTCCCATCACTCTATGAAGATTCCCAGCTCGATCTGCAGCCCCACCCCGAAACCCCATTAGGGGAATGTCAGCCTAATGTAGCCCAAGGTTCAAGAGAAGCTTTGCAGAATCTCCAAAAGGTGACAGACTCTTTGTGATGGAAGAATGAGTCACAGATGTGCCCCCAAGGACTCTGTCAGTCCTGACATCAGATGACTTAGGCTCATGGAATTGGAAGGGCACAGAATGCTCCATGAGAGACCAAGGAGGGCAAGGGCCTGGGTTCCGGGCTTGGACTCCTGGCTTAGAATCTGGCCCAGTGTCCTGCAGTGAAAGAGTCTTGGTCAGGAAATTGTCTACCACTTTTTAACTTGAGGATCTCCCAGAATCACTGTAGCCACATGTAAGGTCACTTGGGAAGCCTAGGTGGTGCCTGAGTCTGTCTGAAGGACGGCGTTCCTATCGTAAAAGATAAGGAAGAAGTAAGGGAGGCCAATGACCGAAGCTGAATCTCTGTCACACTTACAGGATACGTGGATATAAGTATATAAAACAAGCACAGGTGGCAGCCAAGTAAGGAAGACGCAGGTGCCAGGGCCTGGGCGGAGCGAGGGTAATTAAATTTGGGGCAAAATATTCCAAGGGAAGGTAAGTGCAAAACAAACAAAATCCAGCTAGCGAGCTGAGCAAGGTCTCATCCCGGAAACATTTAGGATATTTCTGCTGAGTTGTGCCTAACGCACAGCTTAGGTTATGCCAAACAAGCTTTGGTCACGATTTCTACATCCATCTGCCCTCTTTCCTTTAAAAATAACTCTGTCGCCCATTTTCTAAACATAAAGACACATATTCAGAATGAAGCTGGTAATCACACACACACACACACACACACACACACACACACACACGAGAATGTGAAATTGAAGGCTACAGTATAAGCTTAGCTTCCAGAAGGCCCCGGTCCAACCACATTCCTACACAAGTAACAAAGCAGAAATACCACCCAACAAACAAGAACCAGTGTGGTTGTAGGTAAACACCAGTCGTCCAAGTGAAAAAGTTCAAGCCTCATTCCGGTCACATCAGTCTCTGGTCAAATCTAGATTGTGACGTTCAGGCGAAGTGACAGAAATAAACGAGTGACAACCTGACTTCCCCCCTAGCTGCCCAGAGAGGCCAGCATTAAACAGAGAGGTGGTGTTGGCAAGAATGCAGTCAGGGGTCTGTTAAATGATCTAAGGTTGAGAAGGAGAAGGGGGAAGGGGGTAACAGCACAATTCACCCCCTCCTCAAATAGCCAGGCTCAGGATGCCCATGGAGGGTCCCCCCTTAATAGTCCCCCCCATGATTACTGATTCCCCCTTCCCCCAGATTGGCCTTTCTAAGTTTAGAAGTTATTCAGCGCGTGTGTGGCTCCCTAGTCTTCGTTTCTGATTCGATCTGTGTTCCAGGAGCCATTATCTCTACCTCCTTAATAGCTTTACAAGCTAAATATTTGAATGGGTTAGAGAGCAAGGAACGGACAAGCCCTGGTGCTGATTCACAGCAAATTCCAGGCAAACCCCAAAACCTGCTGCATGCCATGCAGATGCCAGCCTCCCCCCGTTCTGCTCGCTAGAGAAGCAGTGGCCACTCCCGTCTCCCGGATGGCCACACTCTGCTCTCTGTTATCCAAGCATTGGCTCATCCAGCGCATTGCCCACTGGGGCCTTTCTATGCCCAGCCTTGTTCTGGGTGCCTGTGGGGAACCAGGAACAACAAGCACTTTGCTCTACTCGGGGCAGCAGGCACCCAACTCTGCTGCAAGTCAATCACCGGGATCATGATGCTCTCAGTGCTTGACAGTGGCGAGTTGAGAAATGGGAAAGTTATGTCCGACTAACACCTCTGTTGGGATGACAGGTGTGCTGAGTGGCCAGAAGGAGCCAGCTCATAGAACATTCCAGAAGCAGCCTTTTCTTCTTGCTGTAATAGAGCAGAAATAACTTCTGAACTTCTAATGGAGGAAGCAACAAATTGATAATGGTGCCCACACATGAAGACACTGGGGACAGACAGGTGACAAGGACAGACAGGATTTGGTGTCCGACATGTTAGATTTGAAGTGTTGTATTCACAGTCCCCTCAACAAACTCATACATTAGGCAGTATTAGTGTCTGCTGTGCATTAGGCAGGGAAACTGAGGCTTGGGGAGGCCACCCAGACAGTGAAGAGGCGGTGTTAGGATGCGACTGTGTGCGATGATGCCAGACGGGTCCCTGCTGTCCTCTGCTACAGCAACAGCCCAAGTGCCACCTCGAATGTACCTTACTCTCCTTGGGTTTTGCTAAAGACAGGCTCCTAAAGGTGCAATTTCACCCACAAAACTTTGCTCTCTGGCCTCAAAATTGATCTGAAGATGTGATAATAAAGTACTTATGGCTTCCACGGTAGCGATGGGTCAGTGTATTCTCTCCACCCCACTTTAGACAGATCCAGCCTCTCTTTCTCCCCACCCCCTACCTCTCCCTAGACCCCTGGGTCTTTATCACCACCGCACTGCATCCCTGTCCCGTTGTGAGTTTTGCCTCAGCACCCCAGTGTGATGGCACACACCCATGCTCTCCTCCCAGAGCCCAGCCAGCAAGGGGTGATGAAGGAGGGGCTGAGTTACAGTTCCTTGCTAGGGCACTCTCCTGACATTCTGGTGCCATCATTTTCTGTAAACAGAAAAAGGTTTCTAACAATCGGTCCAAGGCCAAGGTTAGCAGGTCAGGCCTGGGCTTAGCCGTATCTCCCCCAAGTCCCCAACTTTGGGCAAGTTCTCAAACTCAGTTCTCTGTGACTTGAAAACAATGACAACCCTTACATTTTAAATAGGAGGGACAGAAAAGCATAATTTAAACAGCGCCCGCGGAACAATGTGTGTTTGGTGAGTCCCATGGTAGTTCCATCTGTCGGCCAGAATGAACAGTGCTGATTAATAGATCCCCAGCACAAAACTCAAAGAAAGAAAGAGAGATGGGGGAGAGGCGCAAGGGAAAAAGCGGTGGAAGAAAGACCTAAATCATGACAGTGAGTTTAGAGCAATTGGTTTTGAATCCCCCCCCACACACACACACACCCCGTTTTAAAACTTTTTGGGGAGAATATTTTCTCATCATTTCTCTTTTTATTTTTCTCAAAATAAGAAGACAAGTCCAAGGCCGAGAAGTATTTTCAAAACAAATTTCAAACTGAACTCCGACACTTTCTGCTAGTTGCCAGGTCTGTGGGGGATTTCAAAGCCCCAGCTGCATCTCCCGCGGGTGTCCTGCACTAAGTCAAGAAGACAGCATGCGTGGTTGAGGCCAATACACGCAAAGCTTCGGAGAGTGAGAGAAGCAAGACAAATGTCCGCTTAATGAATATGCTCATTTAGGCATGCGATTTAGACATGATTGTTTATAATTTTATAATATTCACGTAGAAAAGCCTCCTTACCTAGGCTATTCATCGCCCGAAATGACTCTAACTCAGCCCTTAACTCCTGGAGTATCAGTGCAGAGAGCTGACGCCTGCAACAATCAGCCCGTTCTCCAGACCCTCTCCCGCCTCCCTCTGAGTGTGCTGACATCAGGACTTCATGCTCCCACGTCCGAGGCTGCGGCTGCTAACAGATCCACGTCCCATTTGCACAACATGAGCACAGCCCGGATTGTATGCCTGCTCTGGGTGTGTGTGTCTTCGTGCCCTCCACAAAAGACCCATGCAGCCATGCTTTTCAGGCAGGGCTTTACAAGGCTTATTTGCCATGACATCCAGCACTTGTAATTCGAGGTCATAGCCTGAGGAAGAATTGCTAAATCTGTGTAAAGAAAAAAAACCGTCTCTGCCTTTTTTCTCCCTCGCAGATTCTGTCAGATTATCTCTTTAAGAATTCTAAACCCGTGATGTTTGAGGTGGTTTTAGACTAATGTACATTCCCCAAACATCTCTTTGTTGTTTGGTATAAAGCAATTGAGAGATCCTCAGGAACTGAAGCACTCTGTCAAAGCACACTGCGAGAGACGGCTCCCTCTTTTCTAAAGGGAGTTTTTGTAAGGAAGGAAACTTGGGGTGGCATTCGTTCCTGTCCAGGAAAGAGGGCCATTTTCACAAGGCCAAGCCATGACTGGTTACTCAGGTGTTCTCCATCGCCCTCATCCTTATCCTCCCAGGGAATCGACTGAGGCCCAAGGAGAAGACAAGATGGACCAAGCAAGTTCCTTCACAACAGGCCAGGCTCAGGGCCTGGATTTCCTGGGGCTCCGCATGCTCACTCCTTCTCTGCAGCTAACCAGTTCTGCACACATTAGGCCAAGTGCCAGGCTCTGCGTGTACACCATCAGACAGGGCAGATCTCGGTGCTTAGATAGCAGCCACCCAGGTAAGAACTGTGTAGGTCAAGAATGAGGATGTGCAAGGACCTATACATCCAGGTCTACAGAACCCAGGAAAAGGAGGCTCATTGCTTTTGTGCATGGCCACTGGGCAGTTCTTGAGAAAAGAAGCTGTGCCAGCAAAGCCATGGCTAGAGCTAGGGTGAGAATTAGCAATATAATCTAGAGGTGCATGCAGGAGGACGGGCACTGGCTATGTAACCATACTGTGTGCTCTCATAGTATGGGTCTTAAGCATTCTCTCATATGTTGTCTCTTTTCTTCTGTCTGTCTATCTTTGCCTCTGTTGGTCTCTGACTCTCTGTTGGATCTCTCTGTCTCTCTGTCTCTGCCCCCCACCCCCTCGCTCGATCACTCGCTCCAAACTGCACATTAGAAACTGGATCTTCAACTCCTCCCTGCTGCACACTGCTCTGTGCCCTCCCATCTCACCCTCGCCTTTCTCCTTCGGGCAGAAAACCCTCGCCACTTTTTCTTTTCCTTTTCATTGCCTGGGGTTAACTCTAGGCCTGGGCCTGCTGAGCAAGCCCCTGCCGCTTGCAGATCTGAACCCCAAGAGTCTTCCCTTGCACCACTGAAACGTCTTAGGGATGAATGCAGGTACAAAACAAGCCTGTGACGCTGAAGTGAGGCTATTGGGGTGGCTTTCCTGTAGATGTCGCCTCTATCTGGGACTCCGGGGTTTTCTTCTCCAATAAAGTGGCAAGCCGTGAGAGCTACTCCCAGGGACCCTGCCCAGATCTTATGGCTTGTGCCGCACCTACACGCTGATCCCACATGATGTGGCTGACAGACGGCCTGGCCACGAGCAAGAAGGCTGACCTGGTAATTGGGCAAAGTGATGATGCGTTGGAAATAAAAATTCCCATTTGTTATTGTCAAATATTATTGATTTTGATGTGGCTGAGCAATTGGCTGTGATTCTTCAAGAATCTTCCTATGGGGCTAAAAGATGGCTCGGGAGATTTGAGTTCAGAGTGCCGGAACACAGGTAGAAGCAAGTCAGGTGTGGGAATTTGTGTCTGCAATGCTGGCACAGGGAGGGTAGAGTCAGAAGGATGTTGAGGGCTTGCTGGCCAAAATGGTGAGCTCTAGGTTCAATGGGAGACCCTGTCCCAAAAAACAGGATGGAGACTGATGGGAGATACCCCCCAAAAAACCTCTGGCCTCCACACATGTATGCACAGGCAATATACATACACATATATGTGTACACATGCACACACACACAAAGATTCTTGCCGTGATTTGTATGTAAAATATCCTCCAAAGATGTATTTGTTTGAACACTTGGTCCCTAATTAGTGCACCCTTTTGGAAAGTGGTAGAACCTTTCGACAGTCAGGGCCCAGCTGAAAGAAGTTGGCTTCTGGGAAAACAGCCCTGCAGTATAGAGCCCCTTTTTCTGTCCTTTTTACCCTTTCTGGTCCTTTAAGATGGGATTGACAGCTAACATAGCTACCACCGTGCCTTGCCTGCCATGAAAAACCATATCCTTTTGGACTATGAGCCAAATCAGCTTCTCCTGTCTTAAATTGCTTCTTGCCAGGTATTTAATGGAATCAGTGAATTCCACTAAATACCTGGTGATTGGGAAATTTGGTGCCAGGTGGGTTGTTGCCGTGATAAACCCGACTTTGCGGTTTATAGGCCTTGGGAACCACGTCAGGAGAAGGACATGGAAGGATTTGGAACTATGGGCAGTGAAGCCTTAAAATGCTCTGAGTAGAGCCTACTGGATGTTCTGGTGGGAGTCCAGAAGACCAAGACACCGAGAGAAATGCTAACTATATAGGTGAGGCTCATGGCATTTCTAAGATGAACAAGGGCACCATTGGGAATTAGAATGAAGATGTTCACATCGTATTCTGGCCATGGAACTGGAGAACTGGATAAATTCCACTGTGTTCTGAAAGTATAATTGATGCTGAATTCAAAAGTAGTAGATTAAGTTGTTTGACACGGGGCATTTCAAGGCAACACGATATTCAGGCTAACATATGCTTAATGTCAGTTATTTTAAACTCACAGTGACAGAAAAAGATGTGGAAAATGCAGGCTGGAAAAGGTGTGGATCCCCTGGAACTGGAGTTACAGATAACTGTGAGCTGCCATGTGGGTGCTGGCGACAGAGCCCAGGTCCTCTAGCAAAACCTCCAATGCTCTTAACAGCTAAGCTTCTCTCTGGCCCTCGTTTTGGGCCTTTGAACAGTGTTAAAACTGTTAAGAATATGGAGACTTCTTGCTAAATTCATTTTGCAGCGTGAGATGGGCAGACTTCTAGGGGCCAAGAACAGAATGCTAACAGTTTGGATGTAAAATGTTCCTCACACCTCATGTAATAATAAAGCACATGGTTCCAAGATGGCAGTCCTCTTTGGAGAGGTTGTGGAAGATGAGCAGGAGGAAGTAGACTCCTGGGGCAGGGGGATGAATCTTGAGGCTGGTATAAGGACTCTATTTTTGCTCCTATTGCTGTTTCCTGGCTTGCTGATATTTGACCAAGCAACTGCCTGATACTCCTCTGCTACAGAACCACCCATCATGATGGGCCGTGACCTCTTAACCTCAGATCAAACAAACCTCGCCTGGGCGATCCAGAAGTTAACAACACTTGCTGCTATTGCAGGAGACCTGGATTCAGTTCTCAAAATTCATATTAAGCAGCTCACGTCTGCCCATAACTCCAGCTCCAGAGGATCCAATTCCCCCTCCGGCCTCTGAGAACACTGCACATGCATATCCACATAAAATAAAAGCCAGTATTTTTAAATAAATAAATAAATAAACATCCTTTTTCTGTTTCCTCATGCCAGGTGTTTGGGCACAGTGATTAAAAAGTTACTTAATAAAATTCCTGACACAGCTGTTTATTCTTTAAGGAAATTTTGTTTATAATCTATCCTCAGTGGGAATCCCACTGTATAGCCAATATTAGTGTCATAGTTCATCCACTTTCATAGTCCATTCGTTCATTAATGTTAGCAGGGTGGGATGGGTTGTGCCTATAATCCAAGCATTTTGGAGGCTGAAGCAGGGTTGCCTGCCATGAGTCTGAGGCTAGGCTGAGCTGCATCGTGGGTTCTAGGACAACCAGGGCTACTTACCAAGTGAGACTGTAATTTAGTGGTAAATCTCTTGTATACCATATGGAAGGTTCTGGATCCAAGCCACAACACTAGAAAAAAAAAAGAGAGGACCACTATATAGACACACACACACACACACACACACACACACGCACACACACACACACGCACACACACACACNATATATATATATATATATATACATATATAATGCAATAAAAAAGCCATGGACAGAGGCAAAATTAAAGAGAAATATGACCTAAGAAGTGGCAATTAGATAAAAAGAAGATGCTTAAAGGCACTGAGTGAGCCGTATACACATTCAACACTCAGGCGTCCCAGATCTCAGAGGCAGGGGTGCTACATCTGAGGCAGAACAACCTTGGCATGTTTGAGAGCAGAGAGGTGACTTGACCGGTGACCAACAGTGAACACGTGTGCACATGCGGTGCACAGACATACATGCAGGCAAAGCACCCATTCCCATAAAATAAAAAAAATTATTATATGACTATATAGAATTTTTATCTCAGAAATAGCAGACTAGAGAAAGAAGAAAGGAAAATAAAAGTGTAATGAGGACCGCCTTTATTCTGCCAGGCAGTGAAGCAGAGGGTGACATGTGCATGCAAGGACCTAGCCACATCTGTCTCAGCAGGTTAAGAGCAGATAGAGAGGCAGGACAATGGCAGCTCTTTTTGTGTTTTTTTTTTTTCTTTCTCTGTTACTATTTCTAAGATGAGAATACATTAATGTATCTTCTGGAGAGATGGCTCAGTGGGTGAGAGTACGCAGTGTCACTTGGGTGATGCCGGGTCGCTCACTCGTGTCTTGGATGATGGCACAAGCATGTGCCCATACGGTTCCTGGGGTCATATATACTAAGCTGGCTGCAGAGGACACTGGGTGCAAAGTTGGACCCCAAGAAACAGGCATTCTAGGACAGGAAACCAAGTAAACTGTCAAACCAGAGTTTCACTCAGTATGAGGCACTTGCTGGGTACCCCAATTCGTTTATACCTCCATCTCTAGAGTCCGAAATTATTATAAGACTTCTAGAATTACTCCAGACAATTAAAAACGTTTCCTTAAGAAGGATGGCACATGTGGAAGAGACGCTGAATAACGGTGACATTTAAGAGGTGGCTAAGCAATCAACACAATGCATTATACACCTTGTTATAGGAAATGACACGATGGAAGCCCTTCCAACTTCTCTCTCCCCATTCACCCCTCAAAGGGGATGCCAGGGGCCTGCTCAACACCAAATGCTGTGGATGCAGTTTTCCTGTGCAGTCCTCACAGCTGCAGTGACGTGTCCTCATCTCTGGGTCACAGATGGTGAAGCAGTGGCTCCCGGAGGTCACACAACACTTTCCCAAGGTTACTCAGCTAACAAATTGGGATTAGAGCCAAATCCATTTGACTCCGAAGGCCTTGTACTTGCCACTGAATAGCCCTGACAGCCCACAGCTGGTGTGCAGGGCGGCTTTGGGCTACACCTGAGGAGCACAGTTGAGCAACACAGTAGCCGCCATGTGCTGAGCAGGCCCCGCCAGCCCTGATTTCCATTAAGTCTCACAGGTTAAGCAGCAAGTCGCTTGTCTCTCCCTCTCAAGCCCACACCCTTGAAGGGTTTCTACCAGCGTCTTGAAAGCTAAAGCAGTTACCCTCAGCTTCCTCATGAGCTGGGGTGATCAGTTTTAGCAAATGAAACTACAGAAGGCTGAGTTCAATTTCAATTTCAGAGGGAAAGTGATTGTTAAGACAGAGTTTCATTATATAAACCTGACTGGTGTGGATCTCAGAGATTGCCTCCTCCCCCCTCCCATGAGTCGGGATTAAAGGTATGGGCCACCACACCCAGGGAGGAAAAGTATGTGTGTCTGTGTCTGTGTCTGTGTCTGTGTCTGTGTGCTGTATGGATGTGCTTTGTATGTGTGCATACATGTTCATCTGTGTGTACACGTTTATGTGGAGGAGGCAGGAAATCAACAGATACTGGCTGTCTTCGTCTATCATCTCCATTTTATTTATTTACAGAAGCAGGGTTGCCCTCTGAGCCTGGAGCCCATCAGTTCCATTACTCTGCCTACCCAGCTCGCTCCAGAGATTCCCAAGCTCCAGGACGAGTGCCGGGAGTATGGATGGGCCACTGCAACCTGCTTGGCTTATACATGGGTTCTCAAGACCCAAACTTCAACCCTCACTCTTGAGTAGAAAGCACCGCTTCCAATGAATGAGCCCTCTCCCCAGACTTGCTCTTTAAATACCAGTATAACCTGCATAGTGTCGGAAGGCCCAGTATTTGATTTTATTTAGCCGTTAAGATCTGACCTGACCTCCCAGCCTGGCTGGAGGCAGAGCTCTGGCTAAGACTTTGTGGAGAGGGAGGCAGAGGGAATCAAATCAGTCTATGTGAACCTTCATCCAGCTCTGGCAGGATTAACTTCTCTCTCACACCAACTCTGAGGAAAAAGTAAAGGTTCGCACCTGTGCCCCAGGAGACAGTGAAAATGGACACTCGGTTGGGGAGCAGTCAGTCACTCTTCCTTCTCATAGGAGGAGCAGCAAATGCAGGAATCGTCGGCACTTTGAGATATTTTCTTTGTCCCTAGAGTGTGTGCATGGAGGGAGCTATGTCCTGAGTGCAGCTGCGAATCACAAGAACGGAGGGGTAGGGCCATTTGAGAAAGAAGCACAGAGCCAAGTGTTGGTGCTGGCTGCAGAAAAGCCGAGGATTTTAATCTACGCTTAGAATAGAGCTAAAGCCTCTGGTGTCCACAAGAGATGCT
>NW_026067927.1:33251529-33286529 GCF_014885135.2 Alexandromys fortis | reverse complement strand
GACCATCAAATGTTACAACAACAGTAACAAGAGGCCGGGGAGTCGATGGGACTTCCAATTTTACCAAGTGAACTCCCAGGGCAATAATGCGCATTAAGACAATCGGGCCCAACAAGACCAAATATAGAAGAGACGGACCAAGTCACACCATGTTTGCCAACCTAGTATGGGCAATCCCAGACACACCCTGCGTCTGTTTTTTCCTTCTGGGAACACTTGTGTGGAGGACTGGCTCACTACAGGCTGCAGAAGAGAGGTCTGGCTGCTTGCGGCACCAGACTGGAAGCTGATCATCTCTGACCTGCCTCCTGTCCGGCCCCTTAGCACGTTTCCTAATAGAAGAAGAGGCAGTGAGCACACTCGGCCAGCAGAGATAATTCTTAGGATGGGAACTGAAGGCGTGTGTCACCCTTACTGCATGCCCCATAGCGAAAACCTGCCCGTGTGCTGGTTCTGCCTTGGAAGCATTGTCATTTTTACAGCTTAAGTTTTTCAACTAAATCCAACACTCTAATGTAGATCCTGTTTCACTGTGAGATCACACTCTCTCCTGATAGGGAGACCTATGTCCCTAATTAATCCAGAATCTCTATGACGCTGTCATCGTCACAGGCCTGAGAATACTTTCTTATCTTCCCATGGTCACGGTTATAGAAGTAAGTTATTCTCTCACATTCTAGAAGCCAGAAATCTAAATCAGTTTCGCTACACGGTCAAGAATTCACACGGCCAGGCTTCCCAGTCTCCATCCTGCCAGCTCCGGGTGCTGCTAACATTCCTGAGTGGCCACAGCACCTTCTTCTCCTCTGTGCCCAGCCTCCTACCTCCTCTTTATTATAGGTCACGGTAGTGGCATTTAAAGCTCACTAGTGCAATCTCCTCATCTAAGAGCTGTGATGTAATTGCATCTGCAGACTCCTTCTTGCCATATAAGGCCGTGTTTCCTGGTTCTGGGATGTGAAATATGGATCTATGGGCCGGGTGGGGAGGGGCAGTACAATACAAATTAAAGACAGAATTGATTGTGTGTTTCCTGATTGCATGCTCCCTCGAAGTGGTACGTGAGCCTTTTCTGTTCCCAAGAAACCTCTCGGGGTTTACCCACTCATCTGGCCTCTTTTCAACATCGTGTCCTCTTGACTAGACTGTTGGGGAACTGGCGATACAGGCGTGAGTAAAGCCAGCCTTACCCTTGAGTATTTTAGAGCCTAGGATGGAATAATAGTTAAGTAAACAACAATAATACACTATTTCCTGCGCCAAAATTAAATAAAGAAAGTATTGTGACAGTCAGCTACAAGAAAATCCAGAGCTGCCCACCATGGCTGTGGTCATTTCCAAAGAGTGTGCCAAACAGGCTGAGGAGGAACAGGAGACCTCCATGTGACCTAGACAACTACCTGGGAATGAGACTAAAGCAAAGCGCATGTAACCTGTGTTAAATGGGAGGGAGGGCTGGCAGGCTGGCCGGTAGAGGCTGGCTATAAGGGTCTGTACGTCTGTCTTATAAAGGGGAAGCGTGCAGTCAAATGAACCGAAGCATGTTCTCACAGAAAAGAACAAGCAGAAACACAGATTCTACTGTCTAGAGACCTTCCAAAAGATGGCCCCTTCTGACAGAAATCTCACCCCAACAGCAGCTATGAGTGGAGGGCTCATTCTGATGGTTGAAAGTAATGCTCCCCAAAGAGACAGGATACCTCTAGGACACCCAAGAAGACCTTCTGCATAGGGGTCTATCTCAGAGAAGAACATTTTCCTAGTTGGCAATATGGTCACAGTCTCTTTCCAGAGAGCACACAGGCTGCCTCCCTGGAATGAGCTCCCGTCAGCTCCCAGGGATACCAGTCGTGGGTCCTCCACCTCAAGGCCACCTGTAGTAATCTGTTTCCATTGCTGTAAGAAAATATCCACAAAGGACCACCTGCCAGAACACACTCACCAAGATACCCCTAGACAAATGTCAGTCAATCAGGGGTCCTAAACCTCAGAAACCCCTCACCCCCACCTTTACTACTATAAAAACCCAATTCTAACTGAGCTCGGGACTCTGTTTATTCCAATATGTTGGACATGCGGAGAGACCAAGTTTGCAAACTTGCTTAAAATAAAGGCTCTTTGCTTTTACATAAGAAAGAAAAAATAAAATATCCACACGCTGAGTGTTCGTGACAAAAAGGGGTCTATGCACTTCACAGTTTGGGAGACAAACTCACCTGCCAAGGCCCTTTGGTTGTATCACACAGGGCAGATACCAAAGAAGGACTGTATTGTATGTAAGAGGAGGAGACCACGAGGCAAGCTAGGAGGCCAGAAGCAAACATACCAGCCTAGTTCTTTTATGAAAACCTGTTCTTCTTAAGACAATGATTTTTTAATTATTTATTTTTATTTTATGTACATTGAGTGGTGTTTCACCTACATGTATGTCTGTGTAAGGGTATCAGATCCCCCAAAACTGGAGTTACAGATGGACGGCTGCCACCTGGGTGCTGGGAATTGAACCTGGGTCCTCTGGAAGAGAAGTCAATGTTCTTGACTGCCAAGCCATTTCTCCAGCCCCCAAAAGACAAGTTCTCACTGTATAGTCCAGGTTGGCCTTGACCCTGGGACCATCCTGCTTCAGCACCCCAAGTGCTGGGATTACAGATGAATGCATCATACTCAGCAGCAGCCCGCTCTTAAATCCAGTCCACAACACAGGCATTAACTCCTGAAAGCAAGGACCCCAGTGACATAATATCTCCTTGAGGCCCCTTCTCTTACAGGTTCTACTATCTATTAATAATGCCTCATGGAGCCAAGCTTCTGTCATATGAACCCCTGAGAGACAGAGTTAAATTATATCTAAACCATCGCATGTCCATTGTTCACGGTTATGAAGGCCCTGGATTAGAATCCAGAGCGTGTTGAAGGGGTCACAGTTTAGTGGGGAGACCTACATCAGTACGCACAGGCTTTGGTGGCAGATGGTTTGGCTATTAGTCTTCAGTCTACTAACAGGTAGTGCAGCTTTTGCTTAACTGGGCAACCCCTGGGAGCCTCTTGTAAGTGACAATAACAACAATAACAACAATGCTCCGCGGCATTGTCATGAAGATTGACTGATGGTGAGCTCAGGGTTAAGGCATTCAGCTCAGTGCTGGCTTCTTAGTAAGTGCTAATTAACGGCTGGCTATTAATATCATTAAATAATTACACATGTAACTATCTAATTATGATCTTAAGAATGGCCAAAGGAGGTGAAGGAGAATATAGTGAGTTCTAAAAATAGCTAGCAGGGAGCTGCTCTGCCGAAAAGCCATGGGAGTCCCCGGGGTCGGCAGGAGAGGTGGTCGATAAGGATGGAGAGGAGTTAGAGCAGCGTAACCTGGGAGACCTGGCTTCTGGGGAGATCTACAGCAGCAACTAAAGCACAAGAGAGAAAGAAGTCTAATTCAAGCAGAGCACAGCACTTCTATACCGTCTCTGACAGCAGGAAGGGTGGCTCTGGAAAGGGAAGGAGGGAAGGTGCCTTCCAGTTCCATATTTCCAGAAACTTACTTCCTAGATTCGTCAAAGTCTGTTTCTCTTTCATGCTAACTCTGCAGGAATGAGTTCTGCTGAACTTCTACAAATACCTTGATCAAGGCAAAGCCAAACAGCTTCGCCTACCATTTGGAAATGTTTCTATCTGTCACATACTAGCCACTCTGCCCTTGACAAATATGGTGGGGCCCTAGCAAGTCAGGGCAACTGGTTTCACACTGTGTAATAGGAACCGGTAAGTTTTGAGAAGCAAGGATATCTGGGTGTCGAGTTACACTATCTCACACTGAGACCCAGCAGGGGCAACGGGAAGGTCCAGAAAGAGAACCTAGATTCTTGGGGCCACACTCACCTTCATTCCCTGTTTGGACCTCACTGGGGCTTTCCATGGATCCCGAAGAGCAAGTGGCATTGATTGATTGTCTTTTCAAATGGAGAAGTGTGAGGGCGAGCAGTCACTGCCCTCCAGTAAGAATATGGAGACAGAAAACCAAGGTAAGGTCTGCATTGTTATATACAACCTTCATACCACTGTGCAAATGGCAGTCTTGCAGAAACCTGCATTCCTGTGCTTTTAAACTATTCCCATTTTATGTGATTATACGTGTTCCTTATAGAAAACATAGATTACAGTAAAATATGGAAGAGTGAAAAGGAGTAATGGAGGGAGGGGAGAAAGGTGAGGGAGGGAGTGAGGGAGGGAGGGAGGGAGGGAGGGAGGAAAAGCAGGGAGGTAGGCCTGGCTGAAGCACAGACTTTCTGCACTGCACAGGGCCTGGGAAGTCCCTCTCTTCCCCGGGGAGTTCTCCTCTGAAGAGCTGGAATACATACATTGGTCTCAGCGTGCTTTACTCATGAATAGGCTGTAACTTACTTAATGAGTCTTTTATTTTGAATTCTCAGCTTCCTTCCAAGACTTTCTTATAAAAAAAAATAATGCTGAGGGGACTGAAGAGAGGGTACATCGTTAAGAGCATACATTGATTGCTCTTGTAGAAGATCCAGGTTCAACTCCCAGCACCCACATGGTGACTCACAACCGTCTGTAATTTCAGCCCCTAGGAATCCAGAGTCTCCTCACCACCAAGGTACCGGGCACACCTATGATGCATATCCACACATGTTGGCGAATACACATACACAGGCACCGGGCATCCTTGTGGTGCACATACACACATGCAGGCAAATCCTCATACACAGAAAATAATGAATGAATGAATGAATGAATGAATGAATGAATGAATCGGAAAGATTGTAAGTAGTACCGAGAAGCAAAGAACAGGATTCGTGCTTTTGGCAACACACAGATTGTCATCCCATGCTAAAGATGGCCTGATCCGGGGAGTTGGGATCACCCCAGGGAGGCATTCTGAGAGCAAGAAAATCTAAAGATAAAGCGCCCTATGTATAAAGCATAGGTGAACATACAGCACCTTAAACACACACGCAGCACATTGTGGCTCACAGTTTATAGAGGACTGGAGATGAGAAAAAAGCCCCTCGGTCTCCTTAGATTAAGCTAACCACTCCAAAGCTGGCGGGAAGGTCCTCGGAGCCCCCTCCATCTAAAGCCTTTCTCTTCTGAAATAGCTGTGCCATTTGGTTCACACTGATGTTTTCTGCCCTCTAAATAAGGACCCAGAAGAGGCAGATCCTGACGAAGGTGAACAAGATACAGCTTCTGTCCTCTTTTAATGGTGGGGAATTGACTATGTGATTAGAAAGGGCCTCCCTTCCCTGGGAGCATTTGATCTCGGTAACACACCTCTGTCTGGCGCTGCTGCTCCGGGGGCATGTGAGCTTTCAAACAGCAGCCCTGGCCCCAGCCCTATTCCTGGGGAATGTAATAGCATCTGAACAGGCTCCAAAGCACTGCCTCACACTTGGGGCTAGAACAGGCATGCTCCCTACCGACTGAGACAACTCCATAAACAAGCAACCAAGGTGGCAAATTCAAACACATAATATCCTCATTAGCTCCTTTGAATTACAGTGATGTTTTCCTATTTGGATTTTTTTTTCCCACAGATGATGGAAGTCTTAATATGCCAATAAAACTACATCTGAAGAGATTCAGAGGGAGAGCTCAAAGTCCTTTATAAACACTAGCTCATTCACCCTCTTCTCATCCCAGGAGACGGCAGTTGGCTTATTAACCCATTTACACACAAGAGAAACTGAGACTGGCCAGGAGATAAAAGGTTTGCCACAGTCGCAGGAGTGAAGACCTTGTTGGGACGTCTGTTAAGCCCACTCGACCTGCTGGGGAGGGGAGAGGGTGACCACCACAGGAAGCACTCCATTTGTGTGGGCATTTGTTCATCATTATCTAGTTATTAACCTGCATCCCATCCGAGGCCCACCAAGCTTTTACAAGTCAGGCAGTGAAAACGCCGGGGCTCAGACTGCCCCACTTGGTCAGAGGCAAGAGTGAGATTCAGTTCTGGGTTGATCTCAAGCATTGCACTGCAGCTGTAGGACGGGTACAAAGGCTGCACCCCAGCGCCTTGAGTGTGCTGCAGGGCTGCTCTGTCAGTGAGCAGTACCTCAGCCCCTCAACCTAATGTATACCAAGCGTAGAGAAGCCCTTACATCTCACCGAAAAAGGACAACATTGACGACAGGGCCTTTTACAGGTCGGATGGCTGCTGGGAAAACACAGGGAAGTTTCCAGACTTTGTCTTTTAAGATCGCAGGCAGTGTTAACCATTGTGACTCAGTGAGCTCGGGGACTCAGGAAGTGTCTCCCTGCAAGACCCCACCCCTTCCTGCTTACCTGGGGGGGGGGGGACAAGCCAGCCCCTTCATATTAACCTTCACATTGTTATGTGGACATTGTGTTTATGCTGCCCTTGGCGCATTCTAAGCTTTTTCATCAGTTCCTGGAGAAAACACGAGAAGGGGAAGCACATGGCAAATGAATGAAAACAGCGACGTCCCTGCCAGGGTCTAGCGTGAGACAGGTCGCGACTACAGGCAGCACCGGCGTCAGGCTCCTATGTAAACTGATCGTCTCGGGTTACTTGGTATTCATCTATAGGAGTTTTCAATTATGTATGACTAATTTTGCACAAACTCATTATTTACAGCAATTTGTCTCCTGAGAGAGGCAACACCTTCCTCTTCCTGCAAGGTGGGTGGGGAGAGTGCCAGTCCCAAGGCGCGGGCTGGAGTTATTAAGCGGTCACAAGAGTTCAAAAGAGAGAAATAATGAACAGGTAAATCATCGCACATAAAAATTCCTCCTCTATATTATCAAAATACAAATTAATTATAGATAAGATCAAACGAGTTCTCTTTAATAGATGGTCTTCCCAGAGAAGGTAATGAACGAGGCGCCCAGCCTGTGGGAGGGAAGTGGAGGCATGTGCAGAGAGAGTCTCACTGGAGACACTGCGCCCGGCCTCGGAAGTGTTCTGGGACACGCAAGTACAAATTCCTTATTGTTCTAGATGCTAGCCAACTCTCCTATGACCTCAGCCCCCTTCTTGGTACTGGAAGGGAGTGTGGGCGACATTTTCAATGCATTGATCGGCCCCTATCTACATGTGCCATCAACAGGGCAGGCCAGAAGCTGGCAGCCAAGCACCTTGCCACCAGAGCTTGGCAAAGGTGTAGGCGCTGCAGTCATGGCCTTAACAGGGCTTTCATTCTTGATCTACCAAGCAAGAACCACAGCTGAAGTAAGCCTGTGATTCATCTCCGTAGGGTGGGTGGGAAGCCGAAGAGAGAGAGTGGGCCTCCTCTCCCCACCCCCACCCCCACCCCGAATCCTTTCTCAGTTGTATGTAATGTTAATATTCACATGACAGCAAGCATTTTCAAAATAATAGTCCTATATACTTAAGGTTAATCAGAACGGGCGCCATCCAACTTGCCAAGGTAGCAATTTTCCTTCATTAAAGCCAAATCAAGAAAGAGAACTTGGAGATTCCTTAGGGCTAATTACAAGGTGTTAATAATAACAATATAATGGCAGCAATTTTCCAGCTTTGCTCAAACCCATAATCTGCCTGAGTGCCTCATAGGATTGTCTGTGAGTTTATATAAAGCTAAGTGTTAGTCCAAAAAACTGTTTTCAGTCATTTCATTTTTACATCATGTCTCTCCTGAGTGTTTATGATGATGTGGTCATCGCTGGTAAAGAAGGGGCTCTTAGGGGGAAGATCAAGTAGCAACTTGACACTTGCAGGACTTCTTCATTTCCCTTGAAGTACATCCTGGGAAGGGGAACGAGTCCAGAGGCATGAACTTGGTGGCCTCCGATTGCTCAGGAACTCCAGGGTGTGTAGACACGCACATATCCCTCACGGTCACACGGCGCATTCCTTCATCGCGAGCCAGTGAAAGGGAAAAGAGCCAATGGAATTACTGCGTGCAATTGGTGAAGAGAGTTTGAGCTGTCGTCTTTGTGCAAACAGGTGACATGCCACGGTGCTTTGGCGAGGTGCCACGTCTGCCACATGGGAGCCATCCGTGTCTCAGAGAAAGATAACCAAGGGTCGGCTCGATCAACAAGACATTCTCTTCACTAATCAGGTCTCTTACCCAAAGACCTTTCTTCTCAGAACTTGAGCTCAGTCCATATCCCATAATTCATCTCGAGACTCCAAACCGCAGTAGTCAGGGGTGTGGCTCGGAGGAACACACTTTGCTAGTGTGTACAAGGCCCCGGGTTCCATCACTAGGAACCAAACAACAACAGGGAGAAACAAGGCCAAAAGCTCAGCTGTGGGAGGCTGCTCGATTTCATTCTTTCTGTTCATTTATTGAGCTCACCTCAAAACCCCAGAATGAAAATACACTCATTTAGCAGAGACAGACTTTTTAAAAGGGCCAGACATGCATCGTCTTACTCTTTCTCTTCACACTGCCTAGGGGGGAATTCCTCTAAGTTTTGGACAGGAAAGAACAAAATTGCCTGGTATTGCCTCGTGAGGGTCTGAAGCCAGTTTTTTACAACCAGTTTCTAAATCTAACCATAAAAGCTGCTGATGGAAACGCTGAAATGACTCGAACTCGTGTGGTTTCATTGACTTCGTAAGGATGCCCAGGAGACGCATCAAGCCAAAGAAATGATAATTTGTCCTAATTGGGTTCGAACCACAGATAAACATACACCATCTGGAGTTCTGCTCTTAGGGAGCCGGGAGTCAGAAGGCAGGCCTCACACTGTTTGGGTGTGTGACTCTCTTCCCTGGGCCAGGAAGTGCGGCAGAAGCAAGCTCCTACAGCCTCATTGGCTTCTCTCAGCAAAAGCAGCCGACCTTCGTGAAGAAGCTCTCTATGCTCAGATGACAGCAACCCCATCACTGGACATGATTCGACCAGAAAACCTAGCGGCATGAATGACCATAAAGGTTAAAGGTCTGCTTGTCTCCATGTGCTTAAGCAGACATGGCCCAGAAAGAATAACGGACTTACCTAAAATCACAATGAAGCCAGAAGCATAATCCCAGAACCCAGAAAGCTGGAGTAGGAGGGTCACACGTTCAAAGCCAGCCTGAGCTACATAGTGAGACGCTGTGTCAGAAAGCAAACAAAGAAATTGAGTTAGTATATATTAAGCAAGGGGCATAATTCCCTCCTCCCGTTATAGAATGCCTTTCGGTGTCGAAATGACTTCTACGGGAAACACAAGTTTGAGAGGTCACACAGGGAGGGGCCTGAGAGGCAAAGGCTCAGTGACCCGTAGTGAATGGCAGCCTCCCTGAGTCACATGCACAAGGTCTCCAGGACAGGATTTCACTCTGTGACACCCTCAGCTAGCTGCCTCCAGGAACCATCTCCTGTCCAGCTCATTAACAAAGCACTGATTTTGAGTATCAATATGTCTGTTCCCAGAGGATAAAACCTGAACGGTCTAAGCCAGGAAATGACAAATGACCTACCACAGGCCAAACTCAGCCCACTATCTACACTGCCCAGCAGTCAAAAAAAAAAAAAAATCAAGAAGTAATTATAGAACACTAAAATTGTACAAAATTTGCATTCCATTTCCTCAGGTCTTATTGATGGGTGATTGGCTGCCCTGGTTTTCTAGGAAATGAGAAGGTTCCCTGAACATGGACCTGGAGGCAGAAATACCTGCAGAAAACTAGTAAGAGCTGGGCCACAGTCAGCCATTCCTGTGGGTTCCCAGGTAAAGACTTAAGTTAAATTTTCAGACAAAACACGACCTTATCTTCCATAGTAGGCCATACTAGGCCATGCTAGGCCAAACATGCTTTTCTAGTTAGATTTACTTGAGGCTAGGAGTATAGGTCAGCACTAAAGCATGTGCTCAGCAAGTGTTTAGCATGTTCTTAGCAAGGGTTTAGCATGTGCTCAGTAAGGGTTTAGCATGTTCTTAGCAAAGGTTTAGCATGCACTTAGCAAGTGTTTAGCATGTGCTTAGCAAGTGTTTACCATGTGCTTAGCAAGTGTTTAACATGTACTTAGTAAGTGTTTAGCATGTGCTTAGCAAGGGTTTCAGCATGTGCTTAGCAAGGGTTTAGCATGCACTGGATCAGGGGCTCAACTCCTAGCCAAAAGGCACAGAGGGGAGGGAGGAGAAGGACTAGAGAGGAGGGGGGAAGGAAAGAGAAGAGATAGAAGAGGGAGAGGAGAAAGAAAGGGAAAGGAAGGGGAGAGGAGTGTAGAGAAGAGTGGGGGAGAGGAGGGAAGACAGGGAGGAAATCAATAGTAACTGAGCTGATCCTCAGTCTAAGACCTTCAGGGAACCTAAGTTTCCTTTTGCCAGGAATCACATGACTATGAGACCAATGAGACAATGGAAGAGGCGTGCGGTGGACCCACCCCCCTGCCTGGGAAGACTTCACCACTGACCAAAAGAAAAAGTTGTTCCCATAAGTCCACGTCATCCTGCCTCCCTCTGGCCTCCCCTCTCTTCCTTCCAAACTGGAGGAGAATCTCGTGCCATGGAGTTGTGGCGGCGAGTCTTTGGTGCCACGAGGAAAATTGTCTGCTGGTAAAGACAAGATAAGAGAGGAAGGGAGATCCTGGTGCCTCCTAGGAACCGCCCTCTCCTACCCAGATAATCTTTTCCTTGGGCGGAGGGCAGTGATCTGGAGGTCAAAGCCAGTCTCATGCAGTCTAAGCTTATGCCACAGACTACATTGGTGGCCTCGCCGTCAAGTGTTTATGAAACTGACTGGGGAAAAACATTACAGCAATATTTTTTACAAACATCATTCTGAAATTTAGTTTCCCTTCCATTATGAACATACAGCAACAAGCAGGAATATTAGCGGTGCTTTGTCATTGTGTTTTAAAGTGTCCCCGACTTCGGAAGACTTGCCCCACCCCACCCACCTCCACCTCACCCCGCTTCGTGCTGTCTAATAGCCTACAGCCGCCCCAGCAGCTCCAAGTTCAAAACCTCATCAGTTCAGAAGGCTCCCGTCTCAGCACCTGAAACAGGAAGAGGAAAGATCCTGGTTCATCTGTGTCGGGGCAAAACTCCCCTCCATCTCAGACCTGTGGAACAGAAAATAAGTTATCAGCCTGCTTTGCAAACGAAACGAGGAGGCCAGGAGGATAGCTTGTTAGACAATCCTGTCCCACAAAGGAGAGAAGCTGGAAGAGAAAAGTGGGCTGCCAGCTCCCGTGTTCATGGCTGCACTTGCCACCCTTGCAGACCTGTGATGTTTTTCCTGAGCAACTGTAGACTGCACCTCTCAGGGTCCTCATGGTGTCCTCCTATGGAATCCTGGTGCTAACAGTTTCTAGCAGCTCACTCTCCGGCTGGTCGTGGTGTCGGTACTGTTAGAAGGAACCTGTGACCCTCACTGTATATGTCAGGAGGTTCATTCTGCTGGACAAGAGAAGAGGCCTCTAGGCCCGTCTTCTTTTCAAAGCACTCTATGAGCCTGACTTCTGATCTCTTGAAGCAGAAACTAGCGAAAGGTTAGCTACACCTTTGTCTTTGTCTTCAGAGTACGTTTACTGTCCGCAGAACTAACTGTACATCTCTCAGTAGCATCATTCAGCACCTAGACACTCTAACAGCTCAAGTTATTAGAACCTTGGTCCATTTTTGTTTTGTTTTGTTTTTTTGCTCTTTCAAGACAAGGTTTCTCTGTGTAACAGCCTTGCCTGTCCATCCTGGAACTCACTCTGTAGAGCAGGCTGGCTTCAGACTCACAGAGATCTGCCTGCCTCTGCCTTCCAAGTGCTGGAATTAAAGGTGTGTGCCACCCCCCCCCCCCAGCTCTCATTCCAACTGAATTAAATAAAACAGGGTACCCCTTCACACTTAGCTGAAAAATAGGCCGAGCCAAATATCCACACTTTCCCTCACAAGCTGCTTCCGAAGAATGGTAGGATGCAGCTCAGCGGCCCTTTGGGCACTGCATGAAATGATTCTCTTTCCTCCAGCTTCTGAAAGCAAGCTCCTTGTTTCTTCCTGCAGCCCCAGCAAAGGAGTCTCACTCTTGCCGGCTGTCCAGTTAGGATGCTTTTCAGAGACAGTTCATCTTCTCTGCATGGCTCCCTTTTTCCTGCCGAGTTCTTTTTTTGTTTTTTTGTTTTGTTTTGTTTTGTTTTGTTCTGTTCTGTTTTTCAAGACAGGGCTTCTGTGTAGCTTTTGGAGCCTGTCCTGGAACTAGCTCTTGTAGATCAGGCTGGCCTCGAACTCACAGAGATCCACCTGCCTCTCCCAAGTGCTGATTAAAGGCGTGAGCCACCTTTGCCCAGACCTGCCGAGTTCTTAGGGCTATGCATCTCTCCAGCATAGCTGTGAGTCCTGTGCTTGCTTTTGTGATTCAATAACTCTTTTAAAAGCACGCACACGATTATGACTTTGTCTTTTCTTCCATAAAGCTGATCCTGTTTCAATGAAATTGCTAACCTTCATACTTGTATGTACTTCATTTTAGCTTACCTTCTCCAAAAAGAAGTTTTTAGTTTCACTAGACTTTCATGATCTAAGAAGAAAAAAGAAAGGTTCAGAATTTTAGTGTCAAATAAACACTAAATGTTGCTATGATTCAAACCACTGCCATCAATTTTCCTGTTCCAGACAGCTTGCACAACTCCAGAGTTCCCGACTCACATCTGGGACATGGCAGGCCTCATGTCTAACTTCCTGGTCATAGAGCCGAGGCCCTGTTTTCGTTCATTGGCTGTGGCTGTAATAAAAAGCCGAGCTGAGGTGGTTTAGAGAGAAGAGAAGGTTGTTTTAGTTCATGGTTGCTGAAGCTGAGAATCTGTGGGAAGCGTGCAAGCCTTTGTTTGGCTGCTGAGGAAGGCCTCTAGCGGAGGGAGAGGCAGCAAGTGAGCACAAGCACAGAGAGACGTGGCATGACGTACGCAGAATCTTGGTTCTAGGAGCCTGCTCTCAGTAGCTAGTCCAGCCCCTTTAGAATCACCCTAGTCCCTCTCAGTGACCACGTCACCTTTGAGAGGTCAACATCCCATCAACACTGCTCCTTGGGACCAAATTCCAGGATGAGTTTCAGAGGAGAAAGATCAGCCTCCGTCCACAGCAAACTCCTGACAGCCTGACTCGAGGAGCTGGAAGTCCCTCCCCACCTCATGCCTAGTGTGGCCTAGCCTGTGCTGCTTTTATTTGCTTACCTTTGAAATGTGGATCCTAGACCAGCCTCCAACGCTCCATGGTACTAAGTAGGGCCTTGAACTCCCAATCCTCCTGCCTCCACCTCTCAAGTGCTAGCACTACAGTTGAGTATAGCCATGCATGGCGTGTGCAAAGCTGGGAACTCGGACCAGGGCTTCCCAAATGCTAGGTCAGCACTCTGACAATTGAGCCACATCCCCAGTCCCCGTCACGTGATTACACGGTGCGATCGTATTTGGGGAGAGGGGATATTCTACACATCTATTTGTTTATTCCATGAACCATTTCTATTTCTGTTGTGCCACAACAACAAAACCTGCATTGCCCAGGGAACAGGCTCGTCCCCACCTCCTGTCGCGGCACTGAGGTCCTCTTACTGACCACCCTTCCTAAGCTAATGCCCTCTTGTTCCCGCGCCATCCTTTACTGGATCTCCTTATATTACCACTTACAGATCTCGACACACCCTGAAGTAAATTTCCCATCTGCTCCTTGATGGCTCCATGTCAGATGTAGGCTCCCAAAACAGGATTCAGTCCTGGTGCACACCCGGTGCCTGCACCTGGTTCCTGTACACTCTTGAGCTGAATATGGTTGTGGAACCAACGGCAGCTTTGACTTATAGGTCAAACTCTGGAGGACAAGTGGGCTGATGCTCACCCTTCGGTAGGAGGGAGTAATGTGATGTGGGGGAAGGGGATACACAGGAGGTACAGAGGTTGGTGAGCTCGAGTTGAGGCACGCACAAACAAGCAGGAAGGAGCAGAAGGAACAGCTGAGGAAAGACACTGAAGGCATGGAAAGCTCATGTGGTTCGGTGAGACCAAGATGTAGAGAATGAACTGAGTGAGATGATTCTGGGGTGGTGAGCCTCCACGGGATGCTGCTCCGGGTGACTCGCTGGAGAGCAGCATCCGGGAGATGGACGAGGCTGCAGAAGATGAGGCCACCAGCTGCAACGGTCCAGAGACAGCTGTGAGCAGGTCTGACATGCACACTGGTCTGTCTGGAAGCTGGGCTTCCTGGCTGGACTGCTACCAGTGTTCATTGTATGCATGGAGATAGAGACACAGTCCCGGGCCAGGTTGCCAGTGGGCTGAGAGCACCTAAGAGTGTTTCCCTCAGCCTGCTCCGGCTAGTGCTCTGCCTCAGCACTAACTCGGTGTCCACTCTTCCCTGAACTAAGCTCAGAGGGCCTGTGTCTCCCTCTGGCCTAGGTAGCAGAATGAGAAGAATTGAGAATGCCTTCTTCTGTGGTCAGTGTGTCTCCTTTACAACTGCAGAAAGTGAAATCACGATTGTAGTGATGTCAAGAGGTAAGACCTTCAAGTGTGACTAGGTCACAGCCCGCAGTTCCATCCTCCAAGATGGGGTAAGAGTGTTCTGGCTGGAGCAGGTTAGCCATCATGAGTATAAAGTGAAGTCTGGTTTGACCTCTCTTTGCATCAGGCACTCTCGTGTCTGCCATCTTACGGTGCCAGATGCCAGCACCATGCTCTGGGACTTCCGGCCTCCAGAACCAGAATATATCTGCGTTCATTATAATTGACCGAGTCTTAATTGTCCTGTTACAGCTGCAGAAGGTCTTCCACTCTGTCTTCAAACATGTCCCGAATACCTACTATACCTAACACTACGGAACACCAGGAGCCAGGCAATACAGGTCAGCCACTTTGGAATGGCTGGACAGAACAGCGTGCTAGTTTAAATGCCGGCTTTCTGCAAACATCCTTCAGAGCTTCCCACTCAGTGGGGCTTTTGAAGGACAGCATTCTTTCAGGATTCTCACAATTCATAATTTCCAGGAAGCCAGACTAAGTGTTAGGGAGGCGGAGAAACATCTAAAGGCTGTGCAGACAGAGAGTAAGACATAGGCCTGCCTTTTTCCAGTGCCCCAGCTCTGTATCACAGCCTGCTTTGCCACAGCTGGCCTGGTTTATTTGGCTTTGGGGTGTACAGTCAAAGCATGCCAGCTCCTTGGTATTTTCATCTCTGGGCTCTGTGCCCTCTGAAAGCCAGGCATCATCTTTTTCCTCCCAACTCACGCATGATCCTGACACTGAATCCATTAGACTAGTTATACTACCTGACTGGCAGCAGCTAGTGTTTGAAGTCATTGCTGGTAAGAAAGCCTTCCCTAAAACACATCTTCTCCCTGTGGAACGTGGAGAGAAAAATAAGCAAAGGCACCACGGCTTCTCTCTCTCTCTCTCTCTCTCTCTCTCTCTCTCTCTCTCTCTCACACACACACACACACACACACACACACACACACACACACACATCACGTCGTCCTGGACTCAGATCATCCCAGTGCATTGACGTCAACAATGGGAAGCTCTAAAGAGTTTCACCACATCAGCAACAGCACTGGAAATCAAAGGTAGCTATTTTAGGAACCAACGTAGATCGTTTTCCCTCAGAGCCTTCCCAAGGCCAAAAGAGCAAAAAAGCTTTATTATGATTTGGTTGAGACAACCCCAGAAAACGGTTTGTTTATACACCTTGGCAGAGTGCTCGAGAGAGTGTGCGAGTAATTAAATGTCCTTGGCCGAGTGGGTGTGAGGAGTTCCATCTACTCCACCCCACAGATTGCTAGCTGAAAGGGAACTTCGTTGGAGAATGCAGAGCAGGCAAACCTGAAACATTCACACAAGCCCTTGGGTGCCTACTCATCTGCTTTGGAGCTGACCGGCCTGGTGCGGGGGCCTCTGGGGTCCAGCAGGGAATACATTCGCCTTTGGCCGGTACCTTTTGGATTTCCTGCTCACACTGAGTGTCCCGGCATGAACCTTTCGGATCTCATTTCTCTCCTCTGTCTCTCCCTTTCTACGTAAGACTTCAGAAAGATTCAAAAGGGGTCTGTCTGTCTGTCTGTCCATCTTGGATTCACTCCTCTTAGCTACATGATGTCCAAGCCACTGCTCCATTAGGCTGCTTTTCTGTTGCTTGGATCAAATGCCAGAGGAAACAACTCAAAGGAGAGAGGGTGAGCTGGGTTCGTGGGATGTGTGTGTGTGTATGTGTGTGTGTATAATACATATATATGCGTGTATATATATGTGTGATACATATATATGTGCATATATATTATATATATATATATATTACTTGTTTATTTTGTTTCTTAGAGTCAGGGTTTCTCTGTGTAGTCATGACTGTCCTGGAACTCACTCTGTAGACAAGGCTGGCCTCAAACTCAGAGTTCTGACTGCCTCTGCCTCTTGTTCTGGGATAATATATACTATGTAAAACCATCTTGGAAGAAGAGCATGGAGAAGGAAGTTTATTCAACTCCTGGTAGCGGGGGTAGACAGAAGGGTGAGAAGAAAGGAGAGAGAAAGGACACAGTGACAACCTCTTTAAGGTCATGTTCCGGGAACCTCCAAGGCTTCTCCCCCTACAGTCTTCACTGCATTCCAAGGGTCCATTGAATTATAAGCCTATCAGTAAATTGATACAGTGATCAAAAAATCAGCCTTCCTCGTCCAGCACTTCCCCAAAGTCTCAGTTCTAAACACACAGAGACCAAGCCTTCACTGCACAGGCCTGTGGGGACATTACAGACCCAGCTGTCTGCTGTGTTCACCCCTCCCCGCCACATCTCCCCGGGGAGAGCATCTTCTCCCATTGAACACCATCTCCTTCCCTAGTGGGCCTTCCTACACAAGCTAAAAACAGGATAAAGTGGGGGCGCAGGAATCCTTCCCACGCAGGCTGAGAACAGGATAAAGTGTTGGGGGCGCAGGAATCCTTCCCACGCAGGCTGAGAACTGGATAAAGTGTTGGGGGCGCAGGAATCCTTCCCACGCAGGCTGAGAACAGGATAAAGTGTTGGGGGCGCAGGAATCCTTTCCACGTAGGCTGAGAACGGGATAAAGTGGGGGCGCAGGAATCCTTGAGCTCCGAAGTGGCAGCATCACCACACCAGACCATGTGACCAGTGTTCTCCAAGTCTTCCTTTCCCTCCATTAGGGCCAGAGGATTGGGCTTTGCTGTGAGATTATGTCCCACCCCAGTAACATCACTCCTCACCAACATGACCACCCAAATGTGAACTGAACGAGGAGGACACCAACGAACATGTCACACTGGACATGGGAAAAACCAGGAGGCTTCAACCCTCTACAAAGAACTCCTGGCAACTGAGGGATGCTGGGAGAGGAAGCAGTCATCCTCTCCAGGAAGTCACCCCAGGAAAGAGCACACCAATGGGTTGACTAGTGCCAAATGGTCATCCTTGAAAATATCCATACAAGACCATTATATGGACTCAACTAGCTATATTTAGGGGCATATATGTATATACATACATGTATGTATAAAATAACAATGAACATAAAGGAGGTCATGAATTTGAAGGAGAGTGAGACAGGGTATATGGGAGGGCTTGGAGGGAGGAAATTAAATTACAATCACAAATATAAACAAACAACCAAACCCAGCCTGAACTTCACACTTGATTCTTACACCTCCCCAAAGTGTGTCAGGCAGAGAGAGGAGCGTGAATCTGCTGGGGCTTGGCCATGCGGCAGCCAGCAGCTCCTGCAAGCCTTTCCCTCCCCTCTGAGAGGGCCCCTCTGACACGGGCTTTGAACTCCTTTGCCAAGTCACTCATTAGTCTTAGCAAATTGCTGTGCTGACACTCTCCCGGAGGATGTCTCAGACCCAAACGAGAGTGTGTCTCTTTCTGTGCCTCTATTAAAGGATCGGGATCAAAGATGAGTAGAATCAGGGTAGTTTTTTGAGCTTGGTTTAAAGCAAGAAAGCGAATGATTTTTGAGGCGTTTGTATTGCCGCTGCTATGACCCAGGGACGAGCAAGCAGGCAGGTGGCTTCGGCTGAGAAGGCAGGGCCCTCTTCCCTGGAGGTAGGACTTTTGTAGGGAAAGCACCTTGGAGAAGTCGTGAGGTGTCAGCCCCATCCTACGTCCCAGCCTCCTATGCGGATCTGAAGTGAGAAAGAGAAAGAGAAGGTTCAGGGTTCTGCTTTCATGTCATGAGAAAGGAGTCCCCAAAGCTGTGCAGTGCAGGTGTACCCCCGACATTCATGTGCCGGAGACTCAAAGTTATGCTCATGGTATTTGGAGGAGGCGATCGGGATGAGATGGGGTCATGAGGTGAGGTCATCATGGAAGAATTAGAGGCTCTAAAGGAAAAGAGACCTAAGCTAGCCTGCCTGCTCCACCTGGGCCTGATGCAGCATGAGCCCCTCACCACGTGCCAAGCAGGTGCCACGACCATGTTCTTGGATTCCCTCCACAGCCATGAGTTAAAGAAGCTTCTAGTCTTTAAAAATGATCTGCAGTGATGAACTGTAACAACAGAAGGTGGGTTCGGACAAAATACTGTTTGTCACAGCAGAATCTGTTGATCTTGCCATGGTATTACTTTGGCTAATTAAAAATTGCTAATTAATTCTGCAGTGAGCATCTAAACCATCTACACTGTGTCAAGTGTGGCGGCATGTTCCCTTGCCCATTTCTTATGAGAGAGAACAGAAATTCCTATTACTTTTTTTTTCTATTGCCAGAATTGAACGGTCACAGTCCCAAGCATCTGGAGTCACACATCTACTTGTGTCTGCGATGCTCCACCGCCTCACTTTAGATGAGGTCACCAACACTAATCTTCTCACCCTAGCCTATTGTCCTTCCTGGTAATGATACCTTGATTTGTTCATTTGAACACTCTCTTGTCCTACTCAGAGTTCACAAAGGTTGGGCTCCCCGGGATGGCCCAGCCCAAGCCAGTCAAAGCAATCCCTCCCCTTGAACAGGGTGACTGTTTCACAGACATTCCTAGGCAGTCAAGATGAACTGAGTCCTGGAGACGCCATGCCTAAAGCCAGAATTTGCCTTCACTTTTTTAATTATGGCCCCCTTTCCTCGGGCAGTTTGAATTGTGTTTCTATAATTAGAACTAAATGCAGGGCTGGCTGGGAGGGTTCTGAGGCAAGACGGAACAGCACGAAACTATCCTTTGCTTTTCTCTTTCTTTGGTAGATTTAGCAGAGATTCGAGAACCAGTTTCTCATGGTCCAGATACACAACCTGTCGTGTAACCCTGGTGGAATTACTCATCTACTGTTTCATCAGGATGCTGGGAAGAAACCCGGCGTGGTGGTGCATGCCTTTAATCCCAGCACTCGGGAGGCAGAGGCAGGCAGATTTCTGTGAGTTTGAGGCCAGCCTGGTCTACAGAGCAAGTTCCAGAACAAAGCTACACAAAGAAACCCTGTCTCTGAAAAAAGAAAATAATGAAAAAGAAGAAAAGAAAAGAAAACTGGAAATAAAGCAAGCACCCCCTCCTTCAAAGTGTGCTGTGAGGGTTACATGCATAAACACGTTTAAAATACACTGATCACAGTTACTTACCCATGCACATGCATAGAACATATTAGCACGTATCATCATCACTGGGGCCAGAAAACCTTCCCCTAAAAGTGACGGTGTCTGATGTTTATGGTGGAGCAGTCGAGGCCGGGCAAGTCCTTCAATTCCTCAGTTTATGTTCCTGAGACAAAACGGCCATTTCAACCCATATTCTTCCCACATAGGTGCTGATCTTACCCATCAGCTGGAAAAGGACTAAGACCCCCATGACCTTTGAATATCCTGCTGCAAAATTACCACCCCCTTTCCTAGTGATATTTCACACACACAGCATTCCAATCCCTCCTTTTCAGTGCTTCCATTCAAATGTATATGTTTAACCATGGGGCACAGAAAAGGGTTTAATTATGTCCTCAACAAAGGAAGGCACACGGAGGAACACGGAGGAAATGATATCTCACTTGAAGCCACCTGGTTCTCAACAAGCAGTGGCCAGAGGCATCTGCTTCAAATGGTAGCTTTCAGTCCACGTGGATAGCTGTATCCATCTTAACCTGCCGGGCCCTGGGAGAGGTTTTGGGGCACCAGATGTGTACCCCTAACAGGGATGGGGTTTCCTGGTGAGAAGAAAGTGCAGCCTTTGCAAAGGTCAAGGTGCTAGACAAAGCCCCACAAAGCTCAGAATCATGCTGCAGACACCGAAGAGCAGAAACCTAACCCTTCGGGCTGCAGTTCATACATAGGCTGGCTACTCCTGCGGCTCCCACGTGCCTCTCTGAAAGAGCAGATGAAACGTGAGCCCACAAAGTCCCATACTCCTCTCGCAAAGGTCTGCCTCGAGTTCACCCTAGGAATTAACTCCTGCAGAAATGGCAGAGTCAGCTTTGGAGCCCATCCCTGGAGGAAGGAGCCCACAGCTTGAGAGTTGTCCGTGCATACTAAGTGGCGGGCGGAGTGGAGCAATTATCTGGTGAATCTGATTGAGGGAGACAGCTGGGGCAGAAATCCGGCTTCCTGGCCTCCGGAGCAGCGAGCCTACCGTGAGCCTGAAGTGGACCTCACACCTGGGCTCTTCAGAATGGGGTTCGTCCATGTGACTCAGAAAAAATGTCTCTCACATCTATGGTTTCACGGCATGCATGCAGCGGTTTTCATGTTCTTCTGATCCAGACAAGAAGCCCCCAGCATCTGGGCCAACCCCAGCATCTGGGCCCTCGGCTGTGCAACTGGCAGGCATTAGGGAGCGCTGACTGCAGCCCAGAGTGAAGACACACGCTGACCCCAAGTCTCAACTCACAACACCCTTTGCTGCTTCTCACACTATATGTTATTTTACTCAAGAAAGACAATATATTAAGAAGTGATAGGTTCCAGAGTGTATTTCCGTCTCACTCCTGACTTTCCTCCTCAAAACGGTCAACATCTGTACCAGCACGTACCTCCTGTGTGTGCACACTGTGCACCCTCCCTTCACATGCATGACGGCGTCCTTTAAAGACTGCCCTGCTTCTTTTCCTGTCAAAACCATGTTATTATGGGAACCTGCCAAACTCGTACAAAAGTCAGCAGAAGGGTGAAACAAATTAGCCAGCATCCATCGGTCAGCTTCAGTAACCATCCTCTCTTGGTCAGTCCCGTCCACTCTGACCCGCTCCACCCCTGCTCCCAACTATTTTCCAACAAACAACAGCTAACGCATTATGTTATCTGTAAATAGCTGGGGTTATATCTCTGAAAGATAAAGGTTTTCTCTGAGGGTACATATCATCTTATTATCATTCCTCAGGGCAGGAGGCCCCCATCCCTGCTTGTCATTTCTGTGCTGTGTGCTCACAAAACAAGCTTGCCCCTAGGAGAGCCACACATGACCAGTTCCCCGCTGATCGGCATTCAGATTGTGGCCGGTGTTTTTGCTGCTGTTAAGCTGAACTGTGTTTCATAATATTGACCATGTTGCCCTCATCTGATGCCATCTACCATGGGCAGCGGCTATGAGCATTCAGACACATTGTTGTGTAAGAGTTTGGTTACAAAAAGAAATGTCGAATCCTCTGACGATGCTTTCAATTTTTGGAAGATTCCAGAAAACTGGGACGATGCCTGTGAAGATTAGAACCTTGTTTTGAGACAGTATCTTGCTATGCAGCCCAGCCTGGCTTGGACCCTTCTGTGGCTTTTGAAGTTCTTTCTACCTCAGTCTGGCTGTACTGAGACTGAAGTAGATGCTGAAAATTTAATTTTCCTTAATACTTTGGGTAGTGTGTGTGTGTGTATACACAAGGTGCAAGATGGCTCAGCAGATAAAGGCACTTGCCCCCAAGCCTAACGACCTGAGTTCAGTAACCAGGACCCACATGGTAGAAGAAGAGAAACAGCTTGTGCATGTTGCCCTTTGACCTCCATGTGTGCACTATGCCATGCCCCCACACACAAATAAATACGTAAATGGACCTTACTACATAGACTTTGTAAAACTCTGCCATCTCACTTCTAATCATCGCTGCTCATGTCTAGATGAATATCTTTCAGGCGTTTGCCGAAGTCCATCTGTCTTGCTTGTAATAATGAGCGCGGTCTGTCGCTTGCTTCTCATTATGAATGTCTGTCTCGTGACTTCTTTCTGTTTGACCATGTGCCTTTCCATGTGTCATTCTTATTGGCTGCCAAGGAGTCCAAAATTGCTTTGCTTCCTCCCTCCCGAGCACGCTATCAGTCTGTGCCAGTCTGAGTCTGGCTACAGGCGTCTGACTGGCTGCCTGGCACACGGGCACTAATTTCTAATCATAAGAGTGAGAAGCGGGGGCTAGCGTATGCATGCACACAGACTCCCGAATGCCTTCACCACAAAAAGATCTGCAAATATCCTCCCAGGATCCTCAGGAACTTGGTGAGGCAGTTATTTGCCAGGGCTGTATTTCAGGGAGCACGGGTGGGCAGGACACTTGGTTAGCAGAGAGCATCCACCAAGTAAACCCAAAAGAAATCCAGGAAAGAGAAGCTTCCACTCCAGAGGAAACAGACCCATGCTCTGGCCTAGTAACACATGCCTGTAATCGTGGCACATGCCTGTAACTGTGGCACATGCCTGTAATCGTGGCACATGCCTGTAACTGTGGCACATGCCTGTAATGGTGGCACATGCCTGTAATCGTGGCACATGCCTGTAATCGTGGCACATGCCTGTAATCGTGGCACATGCCTGTAATCGTGGCACTGAAAACTGAAGCATAATCAATCTGAGACCAGCCCGGACATACATAGCAAGGCCCTGTGTCAAAAAATGAAACAGAAGAGATTCTCTGCTCAAATACCAGCTCCTTGAAGGGGTTCCTATCTTTCAAAGGAAGCTCTCCACCTCTGAAGGCTCCTAAAGACAGTTGCAATTGTTCCTAGCAGGTCCCCAGGAAGGACCTCAGCTCTGAAGCTATGTGAAGAAGAGTCAACATAAAGAAAAGGTGATGTGGTTCTGGGAGTTGGTGAGACAGCCTTTCCCAAGCACTCTGTACATGGTCAGAGCAGTAAGATTACAAATGAGCCACAGAAAACACCAGGTTCCGCGAGAGACGCAGGCCCGAGGGTCTTGGGGAGGCACTCTGTAAGTTCTGCTGGCTGAGTCTGCAATGGAGTGCACTAACGCCTTATGCATCTCTCTTTAGCCTCCCAATCCTGGAGCTGAGCAACCTTCCAAAGGGCCCACTTTCCCTGAGATGCTGGGGCTCCATCTCGCCTCCCGGCTGGGTGTCACGTTTGTTGAACACTTGTGCATACTCAGCTTTCGCATTCATCTGTGCAGCAGGCCCTTCCGGAGCCTCTACCACAATCTGTCCCCTAACGGATAATCAGAAACAAGAGCTAATGGATACCTACTAGATGCGTGAAGGAAGAAGTACCAGCCACTAGGGATGATGCACGGGCCTTTGATCCCATCGTTCAGGCTCTGTGAGACCAGCCTGTTCTAAATAGCAAGTCCCGGGACACCTAAAAAGACCCTGTCTCAAATAAAAAAGAAAAAGAAGAGGAAGAAGAAGGAATTGACCAATGAAATGAGCCTGAACTGAATGATTAAGTCCCCTCAATGAAAATTATTAGCCAGGCAGCGGTGGCATACGACTTTAATCCCAGCACCAGGGAGGCAGAGGCAGGTGGATCTCTGTGAGTCAAAGGGTAGTCTGGTCTACAAAGCAAGTTTCAGGAGAGCCAGGGCTACACAGAGAAACCCTGTTTCAAAAAACCAAACAGGTTGGGGGAGAGAGGAAATTACAGCAATGACAGCCAGCTTTCTCTCTGGAACTGGCCTTATGGGCCACCAACACTGTGGGCCACCAACACCATGAACCACCAACACCGTGGGCCACTAACAGCATGGGCCACCAACATTGTGGGCCATCAGCACTGTGGGCCACCAATACAGAGTCACCCAGGACACTTTTTAAAATGTGGATTCCTTGAGCCACAACAATCTTGAAGACTCAGAACCATAGTGAGTATGTCTGGTATCTTTTACTTGTAGGAGCACCCCAAATAAAGGTTATGCATCAAGTGGACCAGGCATCAGTGCTCTGGGGTCTAAAGTAATTCTAAGATAGTCATGGACCTAGAAGGTTGCTTTTCAGGTTCTAAAAGATAACAATTGCTAACCAGACAACTATAACCAGCAAAGCTATCTGTTATAATTGAAAGGTAAAACTAGATTATAGCAATTATAGAAAGGGGCCTGAAGGAATCCTTTATACTGAAGAGAAATGAGCCCATTCACGAGGTTAAAGGAAAAAATAAACCACATTAAAATTATAATCAAATGAAAGGACAAGGAAAATACCAATCACTACAATAATTGCCAGGAATCCATACGTATCTTTCAAACATAATTCTAAATTAAATAGTTTCAACTTCCCAATCAAGACGCAGACTTTATATTGATCAAAAACTTATATAAGGAAAGATCCTTATACATCTTTCATCCAAGAAATCTGCCTCATTATAAAAGACAGACACTGCGGTAGGATGAAAGAGTAGGGAAAGGATGCTCCAAGCAAACGGGATGAGGAAACAGGCAAGCGCCACTTGTTCTATTACCTGACAAAACAGACATCAAGACAAAATTAGAACAGACACCTTAGGAGCGCTGCACACTGATTAAGGGAAAAGTCCATTGAGAAAATGTTACAATTCCAAATATGTACACATTAAATAAAGGTGTGTCCAACTTCATAAAGCAGTACTACTAGAACAAGTGCACAGATTAACAGTGCTAAAGTCGTGAGAAACGCCAATAAACCATCTCTCCAACCGAAAGGTCATCCCAACACAAATAAACAGAAATGTCTTAATAAAATGATATTCAGGACTGAATGAACTCAACAGACTTCTACAGACGACTCCACCTAAACACTGCATGCTCCCGTGGGAGCCCGTGGAACACGCTCTTGTACAGATTATATATTAAGAAGCAAAGCAAGTCTTAATAAACATAGGAGAACTGAACCAATCCCTTGTAGACTATCCAATCTCAATGGAGACAAACTGCAAATCAGCAGCCAAACAACTCAGTAATTGTAGCTGCGAGAGACAACATCCCACCAAGTGATGAACAGGTAATCACACACACCAAGAAGGAAATGTAAAAACTATTAGAATCAGGTGGCAATGAAAACCTAGCACACCCAATGTTATGGGCCAGAATGAAAACAGCCTTAAGAGGGAAGTTTATACCTGTAAGTGCCTATATTAAGAAACCAGGCTCAGGGTGGTGGTGTACACATCTAATTCCAGCACTCAGGAGGTAGAGGCAAGCAGATCTCTTGAGTTCGAGGCCAACCTGGTCTGCAGAGTGAGTTTCAGGACAGCTAGTGCTACACAAAGAAACTCTGTCTTGAAAAACCAAAAGAAAGAAAGGAAGGAAGGAAGAAATCAGAGGGTTGACATTGAAAAGATGACTTAGCAGTTAAGAGTGTGTACTGCTCTTGCATAGGAGTGAGGTTTGCTTCCCAGCACTCACATCAAGTAGCTCACAACCACCTGTGATTCCAGCTCCATGGGATCTGCCACCCTCTTAGGGCCTCCGAGGATAGCTGCAGGCATGACCACATACTCACACACAGACAAGCACACATAGACGTAATTTCAATAAATAAATAATGAAATTAGAGAATTCCCAAACAAGTAGCTTAATGATGCACCTTTAAAGGCCTGGAAAAAGACAAGTCAAATTACAAACAGAAGATAGAAAGAACTCCTTAGGATCAGGGAAGACATTAATAAAATATAAACAACAACAAGAAATACAAAGAATCAGCCAGAGTCAGTTCCTCAGAAAGACAAATGAGAGTGAAAAATCCCTAGTCAAACCAAAAGACGGGTAAAGAAGACAAAATTGGGTAAAGATGAAAGAGAAGTCACTTCAGCAGATACAAGTGAAATTCAGAAAATCGTTAGGTCATACTTTGCAAATATATATCCCACTAAATAAGAAAACTAAAAGCAAGAGATGAATCTCTAGATGAGTGAGAACTTCCAAAATTAAATCAATATAAGACAGAAAATTGAAGCAGACCTATAACAAGAAGTAATATTGAGTCAGTAATAAAAAATCACCCAATAGAAGACTAGGTCCAGTGGATCCAATGGTGAAACTTGTTAGGCCTTCAAGGAACACTAACACCAAAACTACTGGATAAAAGGGAACAAGAAACAAAGATATCAATCACTTTGTGTTTGGATTTCAGAGCCACTCCACAGAAGGAGATTCATGACTGATACTTTAAACCTGGTTAAAAGCTTATGACTGGGAAGGCCTTAGGCCCTAGAGAGGTTCCTACTGCTCTTGTTTTGATAAATAACCATGTTGTCAAGCTGTCTTTCAAGTGCTTATGTTTTTGCTCATAGCTCAGTTCTACAGTCAGCTATTATCAGTGAAGTGTCTCTCGCAGTGGGCTATGGTTAACAGAGATTCACAACTGGTCAAACTACTGAGCACGAGTGACTGAAATGCTCAAGTCTAAACAGCCCATCTGTATCCCCTCCAAGGCTAAGAGATCATTACAAAAGACAGGACAAAAAGAATATATGAGCAAGAAGTGGGGGAAGAGCACTGTGAAACACTGTCTTCTGGGCGACTTGACATGGCCATAGTGCTCATAAAATCACAGTGGCTCTGGCAGCCTCCACATACTAAGATCATCAATTTCCTCATGGCTGAAGGAGGGGCTCATAAGTCCTGCCCTTCCCAGGGGTACTATTGGTAGTCAGTGGTTCCTTCAGGAGACAGAGACAGTCTTCATGAACGTTGCATCCACTGGTAAGTTACCCATGCTCCAGTAAATAATCCATAACTCCCTATCCATGATCGTGCAAGCAATCCTAATTAAATTCAATGGGTCATAAAAAAGAAAAGATTGAAAGAAAAAAATACTCAAGAAACATTCCAGGCAAGCTGAGAAGCCAGTCTGCCCAAAGAAAACTGATTGTTTTTGGCAGGTGGGGATTTGAAAGATTTTCTTGCCTACTTTCCTGGGTTTTCACTTTATCTTATTTTACCTTCGTTTTGTTTTCCGAGACAAGGAAAAAGCTGAACTTGAACTCCTGATCTACTGGCCTTGCCTTCCCAAGTGGTGAAATTATAAGTATTTGCCACTCTGCTTGGCTTTCGACTTTTTATAATGCTGTTGAAGGCAACATTCTATTTTTAGAGTCAACAAAGAAAGCAAACAAAAATAGGTAAGCTAAATATTATTTTTAAAAGGTTAGAGAGAAGTGTCCGGGCCACAAACAAGCATGGCTGTTCAAAATCCAACCTCAGACTGCAGCTGGGCAGGGTGGCTCAGTCCTGCGATGCCAGCCCTGGAAAGCAGAGGAAGGAGGAGCACCCATGAATTCTGGGTCAGTCCTATTTTCCTAGTGAGTTCCAGGCCATCTAGAACTACAGAGTGAGGCCCTGTCTCAAAAGCAAAGCAAAATAAACCACAAAACAAAATCCAGCTCCCAGGAGGAAGGTGAGCCTGGCCTGACAAGGTGACTCACTCTCTTACCTGGGCTCCTGTCAGAGGCCGTTCTCCACCCCACCCTCATTGTCTGCCAGTTTATCAAAACCAGCATCAAATATTCTCTCCATGAGTAACTCAGGAGAGAGGCCCACTTAGCAGCTCACCAAGAGAACTCAATCACTTCAACAGGTTCTCTCTGTGACCCAATGAGAACTCAATTACCTTCTGTAGGCACTCTCTGTGACCCAAAGAGAACTCAGTCATCTTCAACAGGATCTCTCTGTAACACAGAGGGCCTTACAGCTTCCCACCATCCTGTGAAATGGTACTTGAAAAGGAGATCAACCTAAGAGGGTAAGACACTAAAGTCAATGAAATGCACTCGTTCTAAGTATATAGCTTGTTCTAAGTATATAGCTTGCCCGCTTGCTAGCCAGACACAAAACTCTTATTTGGTGAAGTGTCCAGATCGGATGCCCATGTTCCTGCTAAGCTGCTCGTCTTTTTATTGTTGAGTTGAAAGCACTCTTCATATATTCCACCTCTACCTCCTGTGTCAAGCATATGTATTATGGATATTTTCTTCCAGTCTTTGGTTAATTGTTCATCTTCTGAATAATATCTTTTGATAATAATCTTTATTTGGTTTGTTTCTGACTGTTAGGAAAAACAAAGTGTTTCATAATATTGTTGGGCTTTGTTGTTTTGTTTTTGATTTTTGTTTTTCAGACAGGGTTCTCACTAGATAGCTCAAACTGGAACTCTCTACATAGACCATTGCTGAGATTATAGGACACCACACTGAGTATACATAGTATATACGTGTGTGTGTGTTTGTATGTAGGTATGCATGTATGTATGTATAAGTGTGTATGCAAACCAGTCTATCCTGTAACTTACTCTGCAGACCAGGCTGGCCTCAAACTCACAGAGATCCACCTGCCTCTGCCTCCTGAGTGCTGGGATTAAAGGCATGCGCCACAACACCCAACTCACAGATTTTCTAAAGAAACGAGTACCTTAACTCCCACCTTATAGAAAAGTGGAGCCCAGAATGAAGAAACTGTGTCCCCAAACCCATAAACGTGGGCCTAACGTGCAGAAGAGCGGTACAGCTCTCCTTTGGCACCAGCCTCTGCTCGGCTGCACATTTAACTTTGAAAACCAGAGGCAATGGCACAGGTGTTTGTTGTGAATGCACTCTTTGATATAAACAAAGACCAGTGAAGCTCTGGAGTTCAGAAGTAACAAGCTGAGGCTTCTTGCCTAAGGGAACAGAGATATTGAAGGAAGGAAATGCCCTCCTCTCCAGAAAAAAAAAATAAAGGTAAAACTACGACCTGCCCCTGCACTGGCTTCTCTGATGAGAACACCTGATCAATTAGCATTGTTGTTGTCAAAACTTGCTCCCAGTGAAGCTGGGAAGCCTCAGGCTTGGCGCAAGCATGTCACCTCCCCCCTCACTGGCTGGGTTTCATGGATCCATCTATGCAAGAAATGTCATGTTCTCTTTCCCAGATGATGTTTCTCCCACCCCAGAAGTAGAACCAGAGGCCTCTTATCTGTCACTATTTGTCTCTGTGCTAATACAGTGCCCGTCTGCTTCTGTGAGGGAAATTTTCAAAGCACTTGGCTGTGGTCTCTTGCACCCAGCTGCTGGGATCCCTGGCTCTCCTCTCCCTCCTCCCGCTTCTGTCCCTGGGCCTCAGAGTTCAGGCTCCTTGTAAAAAGTGAGCCCAAGAAATGGGTACAGCCTTGCTTTCTCTTTCCTCTCTCAAGAGCACAAGGAATCAGTAGTTACACAACACGCACACCCGGCCTTTGTCACCCCCATGGGACACGGTCAGGGCAGATCCATCCGTACCTTTTATTAGTGAGGAAACTGAGGTCCCGTGCTAACAATGACTAGTGTTTGTGGGCCCTTCTGGCTTGGTAATCATGCTATTGTCCACGTCTTATACAGGGACTAGCTCAGAAGTGATAGACTCAGACTAAAAGATCAGAGCTCACCACTGATATGACTCAGAGCAGATCCCAAGTCACTCTCAGCCATCCTGATGAGAGGAACACTAAGTCTCTCTCAAGGCAGGAGCTGGGGTGCTGGCTGGAAAAGGCTGAGGAAAACCTATTGGGCTTTGAAATTCATAGTGTCGTTCCCACACACACACACTCCTAGCTGAGTTCTCAAAAATTTGAGTAAGGCCCAAAGAGACATGTCTTGTTCTGTCATTCTTTATTTTGTGACATAAGAAAAGCATTATTATAAATCAATATATAATGGTATAAATACTCTATCACAGAAGACCAAGGAATGTTGGGTGCTGAGGCATTCATTGCATGTGATCTGTCAACTGGTTGAGAATGAGGCCCATATTGTTACCGAGATTCCCGTAGGGCAGCACATAATCCAAGCAAGCAAAAGAAAATCAAAGAAGATCAACATTACTATAATAGCTAATTATAAACAGTACAAATAATACCAGGGTGAGCTGTGGATGTAGCTCAGTGGAAGAACACTTGTCCAGCATACATAATAGCTAACAACAAATAAAAACAATAAACAAGATAAAAATAGCTTCCACTAAAGCAGAAGGTAATCACTAAAGCAGCTATTTATAGCCCAGCTGCTCTCCATGAACTCTTAAGCCACCATTCATTTGAGCCTTCCAGCAACTCCATGAGGCCAGGAAACTGAAGCACCAGGAAATCATAGGCTGACCTGGAGAGGGGGCTCCTGAAGGAAAGCAAACAAGAAGACCCAAGTGTAGATCCGAGAATCCAAAAACCAGACACGGTGGCTCATATCTGCAGCCCCAACACTGAGGGGCAGAGGGAGGCAGCATGGTGATTGTAATCCCAGTTCTGGGAGGTGCAGACAGGTGGATCCCTGGGGCTTGCTGGCCAGTCACTCTAACCCACACAGTGATCTTTAATCCAGAAGAACACAGGATGCTGCCCCAAGGAGAAAAACCTGGTGTGGTAAACACATAAAATACATGCCTAACCTGGCCGCTAAGTACCAGCCCAGCACGCCATGTGCTGCCCAAAGCAACAGGAATATGCTCCTGGCTGCTTGCAATCGCTGGTCGTGTGTGTGTGTGTGTGTGTGTGTGTGTGTGTGTGTGTGTGTGTGGTTTTATTCCACCGTGATACACAGAAGCACATTCACAATGTTTTATGAGTGGTTTAAATTGTTCTCCAGAGTAGTTTTGACTGCTGATGGTTTCTGCCTTCCATAACGTATGAAAACTGTCACAGCACACATATCAGGATCTGTCCTAACAGCTAGGGAGATGGCTCAAGTGCTAAGGGCACTTTTTGCTTTTGCAGAGGACTCCGAGTATCTACAGTATGGCTCACAACCACCTGTAAGTCGGTTCTAGATGACCCAATGTCCTCTTCTGACCTCCTGGAGCACCAATCATGAGTGCGGTGTGGCGTGTGTCTGTGTATCATGTGTGTGTGTGTGTGTGTGTGTGTGTGTGCACAAAACACAGGTAAAATAAATCCAAAAATATAATAAAAAGATCTGTCCTTCCATTTGACATTTTTCTTGTGCTACATGATAATCCAGTCTTTAATTTCTTTTTTAGAAAATGTACAATGAATAAAGAGTAATATTTTAAGTTTTTGTTGTTGTTTTGTGGGGTTTTGGTTTAGTTTTTTGTGTTGCCATTGTTATTGTTGTAGGTTTCTGGAGTCAAGGTGTCTCTGTGTAGCTCTGGCTGTCCTAGAATTCACTCTGTAGGCCAGGTTGGCCTTGAACTCACAGAGGTCTGCTTGCCTTGTCAACTGAGTGCTGGGATTAAAGGCTTGTGCCACCACTGCTCAGCAAATTTTAAATATTCTTAAAAGTTGAACATGAAGTCGCACACGTGTGACCCCAGAATTTAGAGAATAGACAGCCCATGGCCAGTCTTAACTACAGAGACAGTTTAAGGCCAGCCTAGGTTATGTAGGGCACTATCTCAAAAAAAGTACAGATAAAAAATAGAGAGAAAAGCCGGGCGGTGGTGGCACACGCCTTTAATCCCAGCACTCGGGAGGCAGAGGCAGGCGGATCTCTGTGAGTTCGAGACCAGCCTGGTCTACAAGAGCTAGTTCCAGGACAGGCTCCAAAACCATAGAGAAACCCTGTCTCGAAAAACCAAAAAAAAAAAAAAAAAAAAAAAAATAGAGAGAGAAAGCAATGTGACAGCTACCCATAAACCCCAAAATGTCCTCGAATCAATGCACACTTATTGGGTTTTGAGTTAACACCACCAAAACAGCATGCTGGCCCCTGTTCTATACTGTTAAGACTAAACAGATAGTAAGGAAAATAATGGTACTATTCTCCCCAATGGCAAAGACTTAGTGACCTCTTTTAAAGTGCTACCCAGTCCCCAATGAGGTCATCCAGGTCTCACCCCTGGGCTAGGATCCTATCTACCTCCAAGACACACACGTGGAGACTGAGTCTCCAGAGATGGGCAGTGGCTGGTGGTTCAGCAAGGAGGTCAAACACCATCTCGCCATCCTGCGACTTTCCGGGTGCTGTGGTCCTCTGGCCAAGCTGGAGAAAAGGAGATAGGACTGGGAGGAACTCATTCCTGTGGGGAAGGCTTTCAGAACAAGGGAGAAGTCACACCTGTTCCCATGGGTACCAAATAGTGACTTCTCAAAGGAGAAACAGTGTTGCAAACAAAGTAAACCTGCTCCTGGCCTTCCTGCTCCCAAGGCTGGAAACTCAGCTCTTTCTGCCTCTGAGTGATAAAAGAAAAAAAGAAAAACAAAAACGAGAGAGAGAGAGAGAGAGAGAGAGAGAGAGAGAGAGAGAGAGAGCGAGCGCTGACAGTTGTAACAGGCAGGAAAATAGAAGAAAGAGAGAAAATTGGGAATTAGATACAGAAAAGCCCTCTTCTCCTTCCCCTTTATCAATAGATTTGAAAGGATTGCTGTAAGACACTGACTAATGACACGTGACCTCTGGATTCTCTGCTAGACAGCAGGCCTGGCCTGTGCCCAGCAGGAACCCCTCTGCCAGTTAGGGGTCACTCTCTCCATTCAATGGTGTATTCGCTCCCTCCAGTCTTGGGGCAAAGCCCTGCTGCTCCTGGGCCATTTACAGCTGCAAGGGAGGAAAGCTATTGAGCTCCCAGAGAGGGTCTGTTTGTTTTCTAGAGGAAGCTTCGGTGAGCTTGGCCCCTCCTGCTGTCTCTCTGGAGCTGCTGAAGAGATGAAAGCCATACCTCCTTTAGACCTTCATTGGACAGTAGGAGCCCCAGCTCAGCATGAGATAATAAAGGCATATGCCGCATAAATTATCCAGTGATTGGCATGCTTTCTTCCCGCTCCAACTTAAAGGGGGAAGTTGGGAGGGGGTGCCCACACAGAACCAGGAAGCCCAGTCGGTTTAGTCAAGCACGTACTATGTGCCGAGAGGCTCATGGGAACCCTCATGAGAGCACCATGCTTCTCGCAGCCTTCTAGGAAACAAACAGCACTTGACTCTGGGATGTGCATGAGGTGGCGGCAGAGTTAGAAAAGCTGGACGGTTTCCCCAGGTTTCCACGGGAAGGCAGCAAAAGTGGGCTGTACCACAGTGGGCTGTAAGGATGCTCCCACAAAAGGACTGGGATGTGGTTCAGTGGGGCAACTTGACTGCTGTTGATCGTTTTATCATGAGATAATTGTTTTATCACGAGACAATTTCACAAACCCTTGAAAAAAGTTGGTAAGGGCTTTTAAGAGGTCTCAGAGAGTAAAGGATGGTAAAGGATGGGGGCTGATCACCTGAGGTCAGTTCCCAGGATCCACATGGAGAAAGGAAAGAACCAACTCCAGCAAGTCACCTTTCGGCCCCCACACATGTACATGACATCCCCTGTAGCCCCGAAAATAAATACTTAAAAAAATTACTTACCAACTAATTAATTAATTAATTACTTCCCAACCTGAATACAGTTTCCCCTCCCTCCCTCCCTCCCTCCTCTTCTGGCAGTCTTTCTCCCCAATCCCCTCATCTGCTCTTTCTCTGTTCTCTTCAGAGGAGTGCAGACCTCCCGTGTAGATCAGCCAACCAGGGCATATCACCTTGCAGTAAGACTGGGCACCTCCTCTCCTTTTAAGGTTGGACAGGCAACCCAGTAAGGGAAAAGGGTCCCAAAAGCAGGTAACAGAGTCAGAGGCCGACCCTGCTATCACTGTTAGAAATCCCACAAGAAAACCAAGCTACACAGCTGTAAAATATTTAAGATTTTTAAGTTATTTGCCAAACGGGCCTCTTCCATCAGTCTCTGACTCCAGGGAGGAGGGATGGGGAGAGGATAGAGGAGGCAAGTACAAGACATGGAGGACACAAGACATGGAAGGCACAGGACATGGAAGACACAAGGGCACCCATTTGCTGACTATTTTTCTAATAGTATTTAAGGAAAACTTGCTATGACCAGATGTGTTTCCGCATGAAGGACTTTTCCTTGAGAATTCTGCATCCTATAGGAAGACCATGGAAAACCAGGGGCTCCAAAGAGCATGTGGTTTTTGGATGATGGGAGGAGCTTTGAGTAGAAGAAAGCAAGGTGCCAAAGAGCCAACATGTCTGGTAGAGAGAGGCCACAATAGCAAACCCCCAACCCAGAAGGTGCCATTTGTCCTGAATATTAAGGAAGAGGAAGGGGTGCTAGAGGGATGGCTCCGGGGTTAAGGGCATTTGCTGATCCTGCAGAGGACCTGGGTCTGATATCCAGTTTCCCATGGCGGCTCACACGCATTCCTAACTCCCAGACACTCATGGTACACATCCATACACATAAATGAATGTAAAACACTTTTTAAAGCAAAGAAATAGGAGAATACTGTAAGGAGCTGGCAGGAGCTGGCCAAGGAAAAGACACAGAAGTCCTGTAGGGTGCAGGAGATAAGCCCTGATGTGGCTGGCACTTGCACTACAGGTCTGTGTCGTCCTGCAGATCAGAAGCTAAAAAGGATAACCCTAGCAATCCTGGACAACACACAGTTAGAGTTCAAGGATCCTACCGCATAAGCCCGTTAACAAACAAAGCACCAAAGAAAGCGGTACCTGCAATATTGTTAAAAGCCTGTCACAAATTGATCAGGACAGACAGAAGAACAAACACTTAGTAATTAAAGTGCTTAAATGTAAATGGGTGGATACAGATAGGACTGACGGCATAAATGATGAACTGATCAATACCCTGGGACCCCAGGACCCCACCTGAGGACCCAGAAAATATTAATGATTTTTGAGGGAGGATGCTTGTATGAAGCAAGGCCAAGCAGAACCAGGAAGACAGGAATAGTTTCTCACTGTGACAGGGAATGCCTCTGAACCTGACAAAAGACAGGGCAGACACCTACGTGGGATCACAGAAAGTGAGAACAGAATTCATAGGAGAGCAACCCACTAAGAAAATAGGTATTGTGACTAAGTTGCCTTTTATAAAATCTTTTGTCAGGATGTAGCTTAACAAGAATATATTCTGAGAAACACGTTGGGTGATTTTTTTTCTTTTTTTTTTTAATATAATTTTTTATTGAAAAAAAAAAGATTTCCGCCTCCTCCCCGCCTCCC
>NW_026067927.1:33243274-33250490 GCF_014885135.2 Alexandromys fortis | reverse complement strand
AAACAATGACTTCTCGAATTTTGCATGCAAATGGATGGAAATAGAACACACTATCCTGAGTGAGGTAACCCAGACCCAAAAAGATGAACTTGGGATGTACTCACTCATAATTGGTTTCTAGAGATAAATAAAGGTCAGTGAGTCTATAATTTGATCTCCTAAAGAAGCTAAATAAGAAGGTGATCCCAAAGAAAAACATATAGCTATCCTCCTGATTATGGGAAGTAGACAAGATTCCCGGGCAAAAAATGGGATCTTGGGGGAAGGGGGGGGAGGGAAGTAAGGGGAGATGGGGAGAGAAAAGTGATTTTTCTTTTTTGACCGTTTTGAAGATGAAATCCAGGGCCTGGCTTGTATAAGGCATCTGCCTGGCTGGAGCAGGCCCTATCCACTACCTCCCAAACTCCACAAAAAAGGCTTCTGTCTGAAGTCAGAGCAGGAGCTCAGGGGCAGGTCCGTGTTCTAAATCATCAATGGTTCAAGATGATGGACTGGCCAGGCACCTTCTACCTTCAGTGTCCCCAACACCTATTTCTCATGGTCTTAGGGACTGTCAGCGAAGTCACATTTAAAAGTTCCGGGTGCATCTAAACCCTCACGACACAGTAGGCTCTTGTTATGGCAAACTTACTATACCAGTCCTTCTATGTGGCTTCCCACCGAGGTCTATCAGCTCCTATCTGATCTTGTAGACGCCTCTTGGGTCACCCATTATGATGCCAGGGGAATAGTGCTAACCCTTCCATCCGAGCCAGTGCCTCTCACCTCTCTATTGCCTTTCCCTACTGTATTTTCCTTTTTGATATCTGGCTCATCATGCAGTCATAAAGTGTAATGATGGGAATGCATTCTGAGAAACATGTTGGGCAACTTTCTTTTTTTGGCTCCACTAAGGATAAAACCCAGAATGTTGTGCATGTTAGGCAAATCCTCTGTCCCGGAGCTATGCTGCCATCCGTGCCTGTCAGCAAATTTGTCTTTGTACAAGGATCATAAAGAATAGTTATACAAGCGAAGACATCACTGGCCAATAGAATGATTATATATGGGGCAACTGCAGTCATTTACTGACCCACACATTGTGGGCAATACGTGATCACATACGTTCTTGTTTGTTTGTGGTGTGGTCCATTCATACAGGAAGAATATGTGCTTGGTAAAAACAAAGATTTGTTAGCTCATTGTTATATCCCTCATGCTACTCCGGCTCGTATAAGGACTTCAACAGGCTGTTTGCTGCTCCTTAAGCCCTCATTTGCTCATCTGTAAAATGGAAGCATTCACATCTTTGCTTCCTGCTTGCTGAGGTACTGTGAGGGATGAACAGACGGAGCCTGTCGGAACGCTTTGTAAACCATACAGAAGCATGCGGTTATAAAGGGTAATTATATGGAAACAATATGGGGCTAGTATTCCAAGCATCTGGATTGGCATCCTTGTTCTATCGGTTTCCAGGCCAGGAAGGAACTCTGGATCTTAGGTAATGCCATCTGAAAAGTGTGGGCAGTAACTGTGCACGTCACCATGCAGAGGGAGGGCTCGGAGCCTACAGTTTCCTGTGCTGCTCAGGAGACAGCAGCTTGCTACTGTCACCACTGGCCCAGGTACAACTCTCCGAGGCCCCTGGAGCAAGGCCAGAAAAGCCCTTTTGTAATTACACCAGTTCTTCAGGATGCTGTCTTTTAATTAATATTTATAAGATGCTTGAAGCTCCTCTCTTGAATATACAGATTCCAAAGTGGGTTTTGTTGAGTCATGAATGATCCAAAAGTCTAAACGAGTCTCATGACTCAGCTCTGAGTTGACCTAAGACGCACAAGGGACTTGGACCAAATTCCCTGGGATCTGTCAACACCCTGTTTGCTCTCGCTGCTCTTCACACGGGGCTGCCCTTGGCAGTCAGGCTGCGGCCTCAAAGACAAGCTGAGGTTCTCCAAGAAGACCACATCAGCCTTCTCGCTGCTCAGCAGAAAGCAATAATGGGTATTGGAAAAGCCAGGCCCACAGGATCAAGGACAGAGCAGCCCCACCTTGACCTGACTCAGGAGGTGGTGTCCTCCTAAGACTAGTGCTGGGCTCCCTGCCCCCACCCCAGGGGTTGAACAGTTTCCCCTCACAAACCCACAGCAGTTTCTGCATGGCCCTACATAGACAGGACCATAAAACAGCACAAAAACATGAAACATTTGCTGTTGATAACTCCATTGTGAAACAATTCTTTGATATAATATTACACACACACATAAAACCCTTTTAAAGACAGCAGATTTACAGACTAATCATATGTCTATGCTTGTTTAGTTTTACATAAAGAATTAAATCTTGCTGAATAGTTGATGCAGCAGGACCTGGAGCATCGTCAACATCTTCAGAGTTGATGGATATCTTCATATTATCATTGCCAACACTAACAATACCGCTTTGCATAAATACACGGCAGAAGTACAGTTAGGATAATTTCAGAAGTTTCAAGAAATTCTGTCTTAATCCTACACCAAAATTTGTTTAGTGAGCCGGGTGGTGGTGGTGCACGTCTTTAATCCCAGCACTCGGGAGGCAGAGGCAGGTGGATCTCTGTGAGTTCAAGACCAGCCTGGTCTACAAGAGCTAGTTCCAGGACAGGAACCAAAAAGCTATGGAGAAACCCTGTCTCGAAAAATCCAAAATAAATAAATAAATAAATAAATAAATAAATAAAAGCAAACGTCCTAACACAGTCCAATCCAGGGACAAACTTATTTGTTGCTAACATACTGAGGTTTTTTTTCTTATAATTAAGCCATTATCTGTCTCACTTTGTGTATACAGTTTAAAAAAACACTACAATTTATAATACACAATAATCTGACATCTGCACTGAGCTGCCCCCGGCAGCATCTGTTGGTGTAACAGTGAATGAGCGCTGAGAAAAGTGTGTGAGCCGTGTGCTCTGCACCAGGGTTACAGTCACACAGTGTGACGTGGATGCACAGAAACCTTTCCGATTCACCGAGTTGATTTTTGGTCATTCTGTACTTAATCCTCAAAGAGGATTGCTGGCAATTCCATTCCTGGGTACAGAACCAGAGGAGACGATGCAACTGTATTAAAGACAAATACCTATTTTGTTTCCAACAAAGACCACTTCCTCATATGAACTTCTTCTGCTTAAGGTTCGCGTTCATTGTACAGCTAGGTCACTGATCCTCTCTCGGACCTTGCTAAAGGATGCTTAAATGTCCTTGTCAGCATCAACAGGATACCACAAATATGCTGGGATGCATTTCTTCCCAGTCAGTTATGAAATAGTCACAGGACGTATAAAAGGAGACTAAAAGCTAAGGGGAGCTTCCTTCTTCCCAGAATACTCCTGTTCTCCTCGCCCCACCTCTCCTTCCTGTCTGGTCGACCCACCTATACTTCCTGCCTGGCCAATCAGTGTTTATTTAAAACATGATTGACAGAATATAGACGATTCTCCCACACCAGTCCACATAACCATCTGGCCTAAACCTCTCCCAGGCAGCTGCTCTGGTCTGAATCTTTTTTGCAACTCAGTTTCCTTCCAAGTCAGTAACTCTTGGCTTTTATTGTGTACTCTGACAGGGAGGACCCTTGTGAATCTGGTCAGTTTCAGGGACTTCCTACTGCTATTTTGAGTAGTTTCCCTTCCTATTTAAAGGGAAAGAGCTTCCCTACAGGATGGAGTGTGTCAATCTCAGAGGAAACATACCTGGCCTCTATTTTATTTTAAAAGACATCTCCCACAAAATTCTCTGTGAATTTTTTTTTGCTTGTTTCTTTGTTGTTGTTATTGTTGTTATTGTTGAGACAATGCCTCCTGACTCTTGAAGTAGAACCCCAGTCCACTTCAAGCTTGCTATGTAGCCAAGCTGGCCTTAAATTTGAGATTCTCTTGCCTCTCCCTCTCAAATGCTGAGATGATGTGATTCAGCAGTCTTGGCTCCGGTGAACCTCCTAAAAGTACAGATTCACAAATCCCCTAACCCCACCCCAGGGACTCTGGTACAATGCTAGGTTGGTGTGAGGACAGGACTATCCCTGAAGGCAGGTAGGAATCAGGCGCAATGACTTGAGCAAGCTTTGACTTTGGCAGGGACCAGGCAGGATCCTGCAGATCATGGTGGGACTGACTTAGACGAAGCACTTGGGTGCTCTGGAAGGGTTTGTATTGAACCTAGGGAGCTGAGGAGAGCAGAAGCCTGGTGCTGAGGTTCAAGGAAGAGCTCATAGGTTAGAGATCCATGAGACTGAATGTCCAGAACTGAATCCTCATGATCTGTACCAGACAGGTGCACCCGTGAGGGTGTGCCCACTGCTGGCTCTTCCCCTCTAACAGGAACCAACAGCGGACGGACTGAACAAATACTGACTAGTCTAAACTTAAAAACCCTCTAGGACTTGACTGAGAATTGGCACTAGGCTGGGAGTGACCTTAACTTACTCCAGCCTTAATACTTTCATCCGGGAAATAGGGCCCTGGGTCAAACAATTCTGTGTGTCCTTGCTTCCCCAGTGGGCTTCTGCAATTATACATTGGTTCTGAGAGGGAGTCCAGCATCCCTCACAGGGTTAAGACTCAGACACTTATGGGGAGGGCAGCACATGCTTTTGACCCCAGGTTCATGCTCCACTTCAGAGCTTGGGAGACCCACAGCACAGACCAGGTGCCAGGAGACCAGCTGTAGGGGCTTGCAGTTCAGGGCAGAGAATGGCCCGCTACAGGTTACTGGTCTGTTTACTTGGGCACAACAAGGTCTGTTGTTGAATTAGGAGCGGCAGGGCTGCGTCCCCGGCACCCGGCCGCCCGCATGGCTAGGTTATGCCCAAAATAATTACACTGAAACTGTATTCTATTAAACACTGCCTGGCCCAGCTAGTTCCAGCTTCTTATTGGCTAGCTCTTACATATTGTTCTAACCCATTTCTAATATTCTATGTAGCCCACGAGCTGGCTTACCAGGGAGGATCTTAACCTGCGTCTGTCTGGAGCGGGAGAATCATGGCGACTCCCTGACTCAGCTTCTTTTTCCCAGCATTCTGTTCTGTTTACCCCACCCACCTAAGGGTTGGCCTATCAAGGGGCTTAGGCAGTTTCTTTATTAATAAGAAATCACTCCCACATCAGTCTGTTCCAACTTTTTTTTTTATTTATTTGTTAAAGATTTCTGTTTCTTCCCCACCGCCACCTCCCCTTTCCCTTCCCCTCCACCAATTAAGTCCCCCTCCCTCTTCAGCCCAAAGAGCAATCAGGATTCTCTGCCCTGTGGGAAGTCTAAGGACCACCCACCTCCATCCAGGTCTAGTAAGGTGAGCATCCAAACTGCCTAGGCTCCCACAAAGCCAATACATGCAGTAGGATCAAAAACCCATTGCCATTGTTCTTGAGGTCTCAGTAGTCCTCATTGTCCGCTATGTTCAGCGAGACCAGTTTTAACCCAGGCTTTTTCAGACCAAGGCCAGTTGGCCTTGGTGAGTTCCTGATAGAACATCCCCATTATCTCAGTGTGTGGGTGCACCCCTCGCGGTCCTGAGTTCCTTGCTCGTGCTTTCTCTCCTTCTGCTCCTGATTTGGACCTTGAGATTTCAGTCCGGTGCTCCATTGTGGGTCTCTGTTCCAACTTTTAATTTAAAAGCTTCCAGCTGCGCATGATGACGCACACCTTTAATCCCAGCACTCACTCAGGAGTCAGAGGCAGGTGGGCCTCTATGAGTTCAAGGTCAGCCTGGTCTACAAAGCAAGTTCTAGAACAGCCAGAGCAGGACAGAGAAACTCCGCCTTGAAAAACAACCAAAAATAAATAAACAAATAAATAATAGATGGAAGCAAGCCTCCATGATCTTGATGGCTCAGAAGTGTCCCAGAGGTGTGTGGGAGGAGGGACAGGATTGGGCCCGGCGAAAGATGATGAGTTTCTGGTAGAGTGGCGGAGCACGTGCAAAGGTTCTGTAGGGAAATAGAGCAAGAGACATCCTTCCAGCTGAGAGAAGGCCATGCGGCCTGAGGCACAGATGGCAAGAAAGAGGATTGCAAAGTACTGCAGAAAGGGAAAGTGCTGGTCAAACTGCCAAGACAGACATTCAGCATTGCTCCACAAGAAGGGCAGCCATGATGGAGTTTGAGCAAGGCTATGAGACAAATGGGCTTTTTTTTTTCTGTTTTTTTGTTTTGTTTTGTTTTGTTTTGTTTTGTTTTGTTTTGTTTTTGAGACAACTTCTCTGTGTATCCTTGGCTGTTCCGGAACTCACTGTGTAGACCAAGCTGTACTCAGAGATAGAGCTGCTTCTGCCTCCTGAGTTCTGGGATTAAAGGCATGTGCCACCACCACCTGGCAGATGGGCATTTTTAAAAAATGAATCACTTCAATTATGCTTTTGGTTTTTTGTTGTTGTGTTGTTTTGTGTTTTGAGACAGGTTTTTTCTTTGGCTCTCCTGGAATTTACTTTGTAAACTAAGTTGGCCTTGAACTCACAGAGATCTGCCTGCCTCTGCCTCCCAAGTATTGGGATTAAAGGCACACACCGTCACCACCCTGCTTCGGCTATGGTTTAAAAAAGGAGTTGCTTAGAAATTTCTCGACCTGCCCAATCACCATCTTCAATGCCACATCTATAGCCCTGGGTCCCTGTCACCTCTTCTCTTCACACTGCAGAATCCTCTATAATATTCGGTCTCTTCCCTATCAGCCAAAGCATTCTCAGAATATAAGACAGGAAAAAAACAAAACAAAAAAGGCTAGGCATGGTGGCATATACCTTTAACTTTAGCACTTGGAAGGCAAGGGAAGGGAGATCTTTGAGTTCAAGACCAGCAAGTTCTAGGCGAGCCAAAGCTACAAAGAGAAACCCTCTATTTAAAAAAAAAAAAAAGCAATAATATAAATAAATACAACAGGCTGGTTATAAGAGTGCATTCTATAATCATATCATAGTGAGCCCCTGTCTCTGTGATAAATAAGATGTATAAATGTATGCTTTATGTATAGAAAAGGTAGGTTTTCTTTTTCATCTGTGTTTCTCTGCCTCTGAGAATAAAGCTGTCACTCCTGACCTTGAGCTTCTGGACCCTGGGCCCTCTGAGCCTGCTTCCTTTCTTGCCTCATTCTGCCCCAAACACTGTGACATACATCGCTCAAGGATGCTCTATCCCTTGCTAACACAGCTGCTGCCCGGGTCCACACTGATTCCCCCCCCCCCCCCCCCCCCCCCCCCCCCC
>NW_026067927.1:32884067-33243076 GCF_014885135.2 Alexandromys fortis | reverse complement strand
CTCTCTCTCTCTCTCTCTCTCTCTCTCTCTCTCTCTCTCTCTCTCTCTCTCTCTCTCTCTCCAGAGCTGAAACTCATGAACCTCACACCTGCGAGGCAAACCCTCCACTAGTGAGCTACGGTTCAACCCTTTCTAAACGTCACTTTGAGACAAGGTTCACTACGTCCACACTGCCCTCCAGCTTGCAGCCAGCCTCCTTAGTCCGTGGAATTACAGATATACACAGGCAAACCAAGCTTCATGGCGTTCCACATCTGGGCAACCCTGAGACCAGACTTGTTCTCAGCCCCCTCACTCCCTTCACCACCTCGTTCCTTCTCATCACAGTACCACGCTTAACTGCGACTACATAAGGACACTTCGGGCGTCCTCCCAAGCCTCTGTCTTCTCTTCCTTCATGCCCACCCTACCTTCTTTGTCCACTGCTGCCTCTTGTTGCAGCCTGCCTCGCTCAATGCTAACACACAGATGTTGCAGCCCGCTACACCTCGCCCAATGCTAACACACTGATACCCAGAGCAGCCCCTCAGATGCTAACACACAGATAATACCCAGAGCAGCGCCTCAGATGGTCTCCTTGTTCCCTTGCTTCCTTCCTCCTTCCAATGCCAGGAAGATCTCCTGGGCTTACAGGTGCAGGATCTCACTCACACTCATCTAGACACCTCCCACACCTCCCCACGGCATCTACAAGAACAACAAAAAGGCGCACGTTAGAACATGACTGCTAGCTACTTTGGGATGCACAGGGCTCTACTAGAGACCCATATCTGGACCTCACGTGCCCCAATCCCAGGAGTTAGGTATGATCTCTTGCCAATGATGTTCTGACCACACACCACTTAGTCTAGAAATGAGGCAATCTGGACAGTAGGCCTTGTTTATACACTCCCAACCTAACATGCTCCTTCGTAGCCTTCATACATGCTCCTCTTTCTCACAGCTCTCCTCCCTAGATGTATCATATGGCCTCCACTTAGCCATGTCTAGTTCCTGGGAGGTCCTCCTAGTCCATCCAGCTTGAAGTTAGAGCCCTAGTGCCTACAACCTTCAATCTACTCCAGCCACATACAGCAAACTAAAGCTCTTCCTCCTCTGTTAATATGTACAGTGCCTGTCCGTGTGTCACCGTATACACTGGCACCATAGTCCCAGGGCCGGACACGTACAGTGTGTCCGAGCATGTGTCCCCATGTACACTGGTGCCACACTCCCAGGGCCATGGCAGGCTTGCCAGCCGTTGTTCTTACGAGGGCAGTGTCTGGTGCACAGTAGGCACTCAGGGAATATTTATTGAAGGGAGAACATCTCCCCTGAAGGCCGCTATCACTTTGCTCCCCAAAAACTGCTCAAGAAGAGCCTGGAAACAGCAGAGCAAAGTAGGCTAATGGGACAAAACCCATGGGGCAAACTCGTGGATTATAGCAGAAGATTTTTGACCTTGTCATTTCTCTTTCCAATACTATCTGTAAAAAGAGAAAAATAGAGAGAGGGAGAGAGAGTTTCTAAAACTCCCCAGCAGCCCAGCAGTCACCTCTGAGAGGAGACGTCATAGGCCAAGATTTTGCCGGGAGCACATTTTTACATCTGAGAGAGAGAGAGAGAGAGAGAGAGAGATGCTTGTGACGGAAACAATGAACTTCATCTGTCCCCAAAGGGCCACTGTGGCCACAGGAGGAGCGGACAGTGACAGGCAAGCATTCTTTTTAAAGGAGGAAGAGAACAGAGAGACTAGGACTAGGTGGATAGCCCAGGGGCCAGTCATTTGGGAGCGAGGATTGGGGAGCTCTTGGGGTTGCTTTCTTGCCAGATCGTTTTTACGACACTTGCGTTTTCCTAACCATGAAAATGCATGGTTGACTAAGAGAATGTGAGGGGCAGAGAGACTCAGATATTTTTATGTGGGTCTCCTTTACGAGCTGCTGAAAGGATTGGTCTCATGTTGGAGATGGGGTGTAAATACTGCTATCTTGGTCCTCGTAATGCCTGGGAGAGTCTGGAAGCAGGCATTTTCCAAGAAAATGAATTATTTTTGGCTGCAGCTGCGATGCTAGGAAAAGAATTCAAGTTAAACTTGGGAAACTAAAGTCTGGAACCAACTTCACCCTGATAACAGCTGACCAAGTCCGAGAAAACAGCTTCCTTGCTGTAAGCCTCAGTTTCCCCCACTTACAGTGGGGAGGGTGATGTGAGCTCGGGGCTGTGGGGGTAGTGACCACGTGCCTTCATACTTTGCTTCACTGAATGAGCCAGCAAAGAAAGCCTCATTGAAACCAGTGCCCAGATTCTAACTAGATGCAAACCATATAGGATAGATATGGAAAGCATTTTAGGACTATAACTCGAACTCGAAGCTACCAGTGTCTTGTCCCCGGGGCCACGAGAATGATGCACTCTGCGGGGCACTGAAGCATCGAAGCGTTTGCTCCCACAGATTGTGACTCAGTGGGTTTTATTTTAATTAAATATAAAAGTAATGGAATGTTTGAGATCCAGAAAGCAGGCTCGCAGCCACCCCCAGTGGCTTTTCTGTCCTCAGAGTTTCTCTTCTGCCCGTGTGTGGCCTGCCTTTCTCCCTGGTAATGAGAAGCATACGAGAAATAGTAGGGGAGCCCAGAGAGCTCCCCCACTGTAGCAGGCTGTGTCTTCCCTGCTTCCGTCCTCTTCCCTTTTCCATTCAGTTTACACACATCCGAGGAATTCCCGTCTCCTTGACGTTTGTTTGCTGTTGCTGCTGTTAAATCCAACTAAATATTATTCTTTGAAATTCTATTGCTTACTTGTTTGTTTACAGTATCATCCCCTGGCTTCGAGCTCTCCGTCGCCGACAGAGTGAAGCCCTCTGCCTCAACCACCCCAGCCAAGCAGCCAGAGCCGACATCCCTGATGTCAGAGCAACCAGATTGACTTCATCATGTGCCCACGCAGCATAGGAGCCCGGCAGGCTGCACAGTGGCCTGGATTTGCATGGCAGAGCATCACCTAGGCAACCGAGAGCCAGCCTGAGACACGGAGCAGGGTGATTCCCATCACCCTTTCTGCTCTAACAGTCAGCTGGTCTCAGAGAATTTCAGTGGATCGTTTTCAAAATGCCTTGCATTTAATAAGTGCCTACTGTGTGCCAAGAACAGCCAGGCCCTTGTTCTCAGTCGCTATGCGCACACTCCCAACAAGCCCTCCAAGTTAGTGCTAGTACACTCTGAGCAGGAGAAAACAGGATCGGAATGGTCAGGTGACATCCTCAGGGTTGCGGAGCCCACCATTTCAGTCTGACCTTGAAGTCCTTGGTAGTGACGTCCAGGTCAGAGCTGATGAACTAGCAGATGGGATCTGCTTCCTTCAAGAGGATTCTGCATCTGATTTGAGCTCACACTGTCAATGGGTAATTGATTTTTATTTTACCAATCATCTTCGAATGCTAAATCTGAAAAGAAGAGGAAGGGAGGAAGGAGCATTTCTGCCTGGTACCCGTAAGCGTGGATGGAGATGCAGCTGACTGCTGAAGACCCAATGAGGGAGCCAAGTGTGATGGGCTCCGTGCCCTTGATCCCAGTACTCCGGAGGCAGAGGCTAGTGGATCTCTGTGAGTTCAGGGCCAGCATGGTCCACACAGTGAGTTCCAGGCCAGCCAGAGCTATACAATGAGAAGGGGAAGACATCTTGGTAGCTGCGCCTCAGGTGCTTACATTCTACTCTGTGCAGGGTCTCAAAGACGGATGGACCTATTGACAGGGAGGGTTTACCAGCCTCTACTGAACCACGCAGGCAGCTGGACAAACACTCAGGCTGTTGCCAATCTGTGGTCCTCCTCAGCAGCTGCCACAGGGGACCACCCCTTAAAGTAAGGTAGCCCCAAGACTTCCCAGGATTCATGAAGACACTGCAGGAGATAATGATGGGCCTGCTGTTCATTTCTAGAGTTTGGGGAGAAAGATAGCGACAAAAAGAAACAAGGGAACAGAGGAAAAGATTAAGGGCAACAGGGCGAACAGTTCTCGGATACCCATATGGTGGCTCACAACCACCTTTAACTCCAGTTTCAGGGGACCTGACACCAGTCATGTATGTGGCATACAGACATATATGCAGTCAAGACATGCATACACATGAAATCAATACATCTCTTAAGAAAGGCTCTAAGATTTGCCCTATGTGGCGATGTGGCAGCATGCCTGTCCTGACTGACAGTCTCGTCATCTAGGTCCTGAGCAAGAGAGAGCCAGCTCTCTGATTGAAGCAGCCTGCTGCCTGGGCACAGGGCTCCAGGCACTAAGGCTGTTGAGACAGAACGCCAGGAGAGGTATGGGGTTGGGGGCACTCAGGGACCTGAGAAAGAGATACACAGGACATGAAGACAGGACATACTACTATATTTTCATGATCTGGTTGGCAGTAGGGATTCCTCTGTCCTCAGGAGGGACTGGTTTCTTTTTGTGGGGTGTGTGTGTGTGTGTGTGTGTGTGTGTGTGTGTGACAACTCAAGTCAGAACAGCGATTGTCGTGTCTCTGCTTTCCGAGTCCTGGGACTACAGGAAGCAGTCAGCCTGGTATTTTTCTCCATTTCTTTCTGAGCCACTTCTCTCCCCTCCCTCCTGTCCCAGCGTTTTTCTCTGGCTTCTTCAGCAACCACAGATGCTTCCTCACTAATGTGGATTGTTTCCAGTGTGTTCCATAATGCCTCCCACCAGAGGGGTATAATAAGGAACCCTACTGATAACCGCTGGCTCAAAAATCACTCTTGTCAGAAATGATAACAGAGCAATAGGGCTGGAGGTGGAGCTGAGCTCAGTGGCAGAGCACTGGCCTGGTGTGTGGAGGGATGGACTCCAGGCTGGAGACTATGGTGGGAACGTGCAAAGGAACAGGGCTTTAAAAAATGACAGAGCAAGGCCTATACTGGTCAAAAATACACACAATGGGCTCCCAGCAACCTCAACTTCAGAATAGAAATATATATATATACATATATATATACTGTATATATGGTCATACAAGTGCAAAGGTAACATACAAAAAGTTTTCCAAAAATTTTTGACCCTAGCAAAAAAAAAAAAAGGACAAAAAATAAATAAAGTTCAACAATGGGGGAAAGGTTAAATTACTTTGTTATATCCTTAACACAGACTAGAAAAAGGATGGATTAGGTTTACATCAACAAAATTGATATCAGCTGGGCAGTGATGGTGAATGCCTTTAATCCCAGCACGTGGGAGACAAAGGCAGATGGAGCTCTGAGTTTGAAACTAACCTGGTCTACAGAGTGAGTTCCAGGACAGCCAGGGCTACACAGAGAAACCCTGTCTTGAAAAAACAATAAATAAAAAAAAAAAAAAGAAAAGAAAGAGAAAAGAAAAAGGAAGGAAGGAAAGAAGGAAAAAAGAAAGAAAAAAGAACAAAAGGAAGAAAGAAAGAAAGAAAGAAAGAAAGAAAGAAAGAAAGAAAGAGAGAGAGAGAAAGAAACTGACCAGCTGTCTGGGCCATGAAGTAAAGAAAAGCAGATGACACAGACGTGCACACAGAGGCATCATGAGTTCTCACCTTCCGTGTTCACACCTGCAGCTTATGTCTGCTGGGTAGGGGTGGAAGAGAACACGCAGGAGAGTGTTCACACTGGCTATTCTGGAGGGGGAATGGGAGGACGGGGAGACTTGACTGCTTGTACGGTTCTGGTTTTCCTGGTTAGCATACACAAATGCGTATTAGTTTTGAAATTCTAAAAGAAGAGTTTGACCGAACATGGTAGAAAGAAAGAAAAAGAGGAAAGGGAAGGGAAGGAAAGGGGGGGAGGAGGGGTATGAAGGGGAGAAAAGTGGCAGCGGTGGCGGTGGTCTTTTAATCTCTCTGTATCTCTCGAGGGCCTACTGGGTTGCTTCCAACACACCTTCTCACCTGTATACACCTATTTTGTCCATATTCTCTCCTCTTAAAAGATTTTTAAAATTGAATTGAATATTGTTTATGTGTCTGGGTTTTTGCCTGCATGAATGTCTGTGAACCACGTTCATGTGGTGCCTGGGGAGGCCAGGCCAGCGTGTTGGGTCTGGTGTGAGCTTTAGGATGCAAGGAAGGAACCGAACAGGTCAACTGCAAGAGTAGCCACTGTGTGACTTCATCACTCCGGCCACACTCTCTGAATAGTCAAGCATGCAAACCCGTCCCTTCATTGCTTGGCTGTGCAAGGATCCTTCCCTCTGGGTCAGGAGACCCTCCCTTCTCAATCTGGCTGTCTTCCAAAGCTCAGTCTGAGAAGGCCACCTCTTCAAAGCAGCCTTCCCACCTCTCAAGGGTGAATAAGCAGGTGTTCCTTTGGGTTCCCACACACCCTGAACCTTCTAGAACAGCATTCTTTGTATCCCAGGAATGGGCAGATAGCACCTGCAGGTTTCCGTCACTTCAGACTAGGGCCGCCCACCTCAGAAGGATGCAGAGACGCCAGAATTCTAGATTCCTGTGGAAAGCATTCCAAATTTTTAATATTTGGCAACTTACTGAGATGGTATATGTTGTTTTCAAGATGGTTCTAACTGGGAGAGAATTCCTCAGATGGAATTTGTACTTTTGACATCTTCATGGAATCCGGGCACTTGACATATCTGGATTTCCACTGGAGAGGAGGTTCATATACAATTGTTCGCTTTTTTTTTAATAGTACTGAGTATTAAACCTGGAAGCTCGTACATGGTAAGTGCATGCTCCATTACTAAGCTGCACCCTCCAACAGTGACAGATTCTCAAGGGCAGGGGTCATCTGGGTAGTGACCATAATCCAGGCTTTGCCAATATATCAGGCAGCCACCTGAGGAAAGGAAGGAGGAGGACAGGTGGTGAATTTGAGGCCATCTTGTGATTGACAAGACAGTGTCTCAAACAAAACAAAACAGCAGCTGGACAAGCCAGGGGGAAACAAGGAGAAAGAAAGAGAAAATAGCCCATGTCAATGCCTTGCATGACTTAGGAAAAGAAGAAAATTTGGAAGCATCTTCCTGCCTTGCTTCTATCACACATCTTAGTTTTGCCTGCAGTCTGGGGGGTCCTTTATGAATCCCGCTGCTGGGGAAGTGGTAATCACCACAGCTATTCACTGAAGATGAGCTGGTTAAATGGAGAGAAACAACGTGACTTTTAACCAGAATTCCACTTTCAAAGACTCCTTCTCCTCTTTTGCAATTCCTCCTTTGAAAGTAGCACGCTTTGAGATAACTGGATCTAAGGAAAACTAGACCAGAGTCTTGACCAACTCTTCTCCCACTGTTTACTAAGATGCTAGCAATTCCAAATATCCAATCAGATGCACACCCTCCCTCATCTGCCTCAGTGATCGTTAATAATGACGACGACACACTACAATGGCATCCTCTATCATCTCTATCACAAAGTCTCTCCGTAAACCTGTGAGGTAAGAATAATCACTGCATTTTACAGATAAGAGATCCAAAGTTCTGAGACAGGAGATAACTTGCCCAAGGCCATCCATCCGGGTAGAGGCAGGACAGGATTCCAACCAGACCTGCCCTTTTCGAATGCTGTAAATCAATATTACCACATTTCAGGCATCGGCACAACTGTTCTCTTGTCTCAAGACAATCATCTGTTGACCTTATAACAGGACCCGTGGGACTGTTTAATTAATGTTTATCTTTCAATAAATTAGAATCTTAAGACCAAAAACAAACTCATGAGGCAGAAGGCAGGCCATAGGATTGGTCTGAAAGTAAGGAGAGTGGAAGGAGGGATGGATTCTGCAGCCACATTCTGTACCTTTCTGGATGTGGAAGCCAAGGGTTCAGTCCCTATGGAGGTGACGTTTGAGTCTCCTGAACTCAAGAGGAAGGGATGAGGACCATTGCCTTCGGGGTGCCTTTGTTGCCATCGCTGTCATGTGACTTGGCTGAGGAAGACTTGTGCGGCAGCTTCGGCAAAGCCTTCTTGTGCTGCCCAAAGGCCCCAGCGACTTTGAGCAAGCACGACTTTCATAAGCCTCTTACCATTGTCCACACCAACAGTGTTGGCTCTAATTGCATCGCGATGATGGACCGAGCGTGTTTCCTTCCAGGTCACTCATCTGACTCACGTGCGAGCCCGGCAACAGGCAAGGAGGGAGGATTAATTGTGCTCCTTATATTTTATATCCACAATCCCATTTAATCCTTCTGAAAGAGGGATTATTAGCCCTCAGTTTCTGATTGGGAGAATGAGGCTTGGCTCAGAGAAGTGGGTAGACTTGTTGAAGACACATGGCTGCCATAGGATAAAGCTGAAGCTTCAGCCTACCCAGACCAACTGCTGGGTCAACCACTGGGTTCTCATGCAGCTTCTCGCCCCTCTTGGAAACCTTGATCAGCCATCTTTCAGACACAGCATTCAGGGAGGTGGATTTTCTCTCCCACTTCCTCTCCTCCCTCTCTTCTCTACCCCAGAAGCTTAGGCACAACACTCCTGGCTACCAAACCTGGCTTGACCAGTGACAGGGATGGGGGACCCAGAGAGGAGAATGACCTGTTCTAAGTCACCTAGCCAGTGAGTAGCACACAGGAGTTCAGACCCTACTTCTGGATCTAGAGACTCTAAACTCACTTGCCTATGGCTGCGGAGGATGGCAAAGCGGGGGAGCATGCCTTTAATCCCAGCACTTGGGAGGCAGAGGCAGGCGGATCTCTGTGAGTTCGAGACCAGCCTGGTCTACAGAGCGAGTTCCAGGACAGGCTCCAAAGCCACAGAGAAACCCTGTCTCGAAAAACAAAAAACAAAAAACAAAAAAAAAAAAGGGAAAATGTACCACTTCGATTAAGTTACAACACACTGAAGATATTAAATCTGTGAGTTATATTATCATCATCAGGAAGGCTTAACTATAGTTCAAGCTTGGAAAACTCATTGAGCCCTGAATCATTGAAATATCCTTTGTGTAGAATTCCACCCACTTTGGCCTCCTATTTAAACTATGATGACTCTTCTTTTCTATGTGAGGAAGGTCAGGGAAGGATGGAGAGAGAGGAGACACCTGAACAAACACAATTAAAAGAGAAAAATTATAAGTATCTAGGGTTTCCTGTGAGCAAAAATGAAGATAATATTAGCAACGCCCTAACAGGGCTGTTGGGAGGTTTAGTGACTTGGTCTGGACCACATGCTTCCGTCAGTGCCTGGCCACACACGGTAAATACTTAGGAAGCAGCTGGGGAAGCAGACCCTGGCAATGTCAGGTGTGGTCGCTAAATACAGAAACACAGGCTGGAGAGAGGGCTCAGCAAAGCAAAGGCTCTTACCCCCAAGCCTGACAGCTGGAGCTCGAGCCCAGGAACAGATACAATGGAGGGAATAATAAGTGACGCATACAGGTTGTACTCGGCACTCACACACATACAAAATAAGTAACAAATGAAAAGGCAGTGGATAAAGAGTGATGATGTAATGCATGTGCAGATGTCTGGGGTCCTGTAGAGTGCCCCGTTTCTCATCTTTCATTTACCCAGATTTTTGGCAAAGGTTCCGGACACACCCGTCATTCGTCATGACACATAAACATATACACAATAGATAGATAGACAGATCAATAGATGGATCGATCGGTGGGTGGGAAGATAGATCAGTGAGTGGTTAGATAGACAATAGGTAGGTGGGTAGGTAGGTAGGTAGGTAGATAGGTAGGTAGTGAGATAGATAGATGATAGATAGATAGATAGATAGATAGATAGATAGATAGATAGATAGATAGATAGATAGATAGATTGATAGATAGATAGATAGGCAGAGAGGCAGGTGGATGGATAGACAGACAGACAGATAGATAAGTTAATGAGAGAGAGATGAGAAAAGAATTATAAAAGCATGGTTTTCTCTAGAAAATATGGAAATCCAGCAAGACCAGGACATTGCTGATGTGGGGACAGAAGACATGTTGTGTGCAAACCCAGAGAGACAGAAGCTGGTTCCCATCTGGAAACAGTCTGGCCTGAGGTCAAATGCCAACTGGATCACTTAGTTGATGCTTCAACCTTGAAAAGGTGACAAACTCTGCAGCTATAAAATGAGCAGCTCCTTCCTGGGGGCTATGGTGATAATTGAGGGTCTAGAGACATGTGGATCCAACATGCACCAATTGCTTCCTGATCAGCATCACCCACAATTGTTGAAACACAGAGACTCCTCACGATTACATGTTCACACTGAAGTGAGGGGCAAAGATTCCCTCCATGGGGCGGGCTCAGTCCTTACAATGCCAGCTTCACACCAGTGAGGGCAAAGACTCCTTCTTCCAGGTTCACACCAGTGAGGGTAAAGACTCCTTCCCTGGGGCAGGCTCAGTCACCACCTTGACTTGATGATCCAATCCATGTTTATTTGTTGCACTGTGCTTGGGATTCTTTTAGGCACACTGGGCACAGCGCTGGCTTCCTTCCTCATGGCAAGTCCTACCCTCCCTCTAATCAGATCGCTTTGTATTCAGGACCAGAGAAGGTCCCCAAAGAAGGGAGACACAAGACAAATTCAGGTCCCACCTTCCATGACCTCAGGAAGTGGAACCAAATTGGGGGGGGGGTGCAATTGCCTCCGGGGCGGGGCAGACAGAATGAGGAAGGAAGGAAGTTAGGGATGAGATACCCTTGCCTTGGTGTGACTGGGAGGCAAGGGAAGTCTTGACTGGGAAAGAGCTCTGCCACGCTAAAGCATCTCATGATATGATGCAAAGTTCAAGGTGTGTAGTTTCCACGGATGGAACCCAGAGTCTTTTCTGCTGCTGAGATGTACCCCATCCTATTAGAGAGCCTAGGGGTCTTTCTATCCAAAGAGACCTGAAGGCTAGCACGTTTGAGCCCAGCTCCATATGCCAACCCCTTCACCTACAAATAACTAACAACATTCAGAATAATTACTTCCAATCTCCTTCATTCTCAGAATAGAACAAGGGATATGGGGTAGAGCAACTAGAATAGAATTTTTTTAAAAAATTTTTAAGTTGGAGCCAGGCAGTGGTGGCGCATGCCTTTAATCCCAGCACTCAGGAAGCAGAGGTAGGTGGATCTCTGTGAGTTCAAGGCCAGCCTGGTCTACAAGAGCTAGTTCCAGGACAGGCTCCAAAGCTACATAGAAACCCTATCTAAAAAAAAAAAAATTAAAAAATTAAGTAGGGTCTTGCTGGGACAATTTTCTCAAGGAAATTCTCCTGCCTCAGCCTTCTGAGTGCTAGGGCTACAGATGCGGGCCACCATATTGTTTCAGCATTCTATTTTACTTAATTAAAAAGTGTAATTGTGACCATTAGAAAGCTCCCTAAATGTCTTTTCCCTTCTCTTGTTCTGATACCAAAGAATGCAGACACAACTGAATAAAATGTTTGAGATTCCTATTAAGCCACCGGTAATCCACAAACCAGGGTTCTCTTTTCGTCATTTAAGCCCTTCTCAGACTCAACAGCCTGTCTATTAAGCTGGGGGTGGAAATCATAAATACTTCAATGCTGCAAGCCCTTCCAGTCGCATCCTCCTCTCCCTGTGCAGCAAGGCTGCCTTGGAACTGAGATACATAAATTTTAGAATCAGCCAAACCCTGACTGACATCTCCACCACTGGTTGTGAGAAAAAAAAAAAAAAATGGAATGAAGCTTTATCTTTCTCCTTCCTAAGGAGGAACAAGGGCCCCACACCACAGGGTTGTTTGAGAAACAAGAAAGGAGCTGGCATTTACTGAGCCAGCTAAAAAGCTTGTCTTGGGGACTGAGGTTGTAGCCCTCACTACACTAAAATACTACAAAGGACATTCCTGTAGTTATTCTGGCCTAGAGGATGAGACTTGTATGAGATGCGCTAAGTGTCATCCTCAGTGGTCCAGCGGGTTTCCCATAGCTGCAATGACACAATGTTGTCCTAGAACTGCCTTTCAGGTGGTTTGTGGTTTGTTCCTGATTGTTTATTTGTTTGCAGTTTGTGGGAAACTAACTTGCAAACAGATCTGAGCTGCAGTACTGCTCCTGTCCAATGCAGAGACTGGGAAAGTTGTCAGAAGTTGTGCCCAGGGGCTGGAAGACACCTCTGCTGTTTCTAACCTCTTTTGCTTTCCTTTTGTTCTTCTGTCTCCCTAGAGATATGGGGTGAGATCTCTGCATAGACAGGTACCTACTACCAGGGCTCAACAGTCTTGCATCTCCGCATGCAAGACCTCCAGCATGGATCACTGCTTACCAGGAGGATCGGCAGGAGAGAGAGGGAAGCACATAGGCACAGCAACCTGAGAGATAGCCGACATCTGCGGAATGCTACCACACTACAAGGTACAGCCCTGGTGCTGCAAAGGTAAGGTGACTTGCACAGTCTTACAGGGGTACATGACTCAATCCCTTTTAAAGCTAACAGCTCTGCCAAGCTGGGGGCAAGGTTGTATACTCTGGGGTGTTGTTACTTCTCACTTGGCAAGCCTGGAGGTTATGCACTAGAGGGTTCATTTCTTCCTTCTCCTTAGGCTTTTGGAGATGGGAGGGGGGGTCTCACGTAGCCCAAACTGGGCTTGAACTTGCAGCAATTCTCCTGTCTCACCTTCCTCCATTCTAGGATCCCAGGCATGTGTCATCGGTCTGTTCTGAAAGAGGAAACGGAGAAGGCAGTGGTGACAGATGGCAAGAAGGGATTCCGCTATCGAACAGGTCTACGAAGGCTCAGAACCAGGGCTCACTCCCTCTAGGCCACGGTAACATTTGAGCCAATGTGGAGTGAAGCCTCCAAGGACTGGCCATTCTCCATCCAGGTTCCAGGCCCGGCAGAGGTGCAGCTTTTTTTGTCCTGGGCTTCTTCCAGGGGTACAAGGGTGGGACTGACCTCTCAAGCCCCCCTCTTTCCTGCCACTCAACATCAACAGGTAGGAAGTCAAAAAAAAAAAAAAAAAGCCTTCGGTAATCTAGGTAGGGCTGCCGTCAAAGCCCTTCCCCTGCAGCCTTTTGTTAAGCGTCCTAAACAAGTGAACAAGGGCTAAAGAAACACAGCTCCCACCCTGAATATCCAACTTCAATTTCCCTGCTGAGTCACTCTCAGGGGGGGTTTGCTCCAGCTGCCTGGGGATTTGTCTGCCCAGTTGGTGGTTTGATCTGCCCTATCCCTCCCTTCTTCCCCTCGCGCAGGTGAGGAAAGTAAGCTCCGAGAGGAGCCATCTTTTGCCCGAAGTCACACAGCGAATGTCCGCGGAGTGGAGGGCAGTGGTGGAATTCCTGGCGGCCCTTGGCGCCCATTTGTCTGCCCGCTTCTGATACCCGGGTTCGGAGAATAGGCCTCTAACAAGCGGCCCATTAGAAGGAATTGTCACTCCTCCGGGAGTGAGGTTGTCCCATTAGGGCGAATTGTCATTCCTCCTGGAGCGAGGTTGTCCTGGCTCCGCGCAGGCTGAGTGCCGGGCCGAGAGCAATTAACGCGGCTCCGGCGCGGGCAGCCGCCTCTGCCCCGGGCAGCGGGGGCGGGGCGCCCGGCGCGGCTGGAGCCGGTCACCCGGCGCAGCCCCTTCCCCCGGAGCCCGCCTTTCATCTCCCCGCGCCTGGCGCCTACCCGCAGCCCTGGCCCGTCTACTGCCTTCTCTGCCCCTCCCCCGGCCCCTCCTAGCCACTGGGATCCCGCGATCCGTCCTCGGGGTTGCAAACGCCCAGGTCGGTGCTCAGCGCTTCGCAGCTTGCAAAGAGTGCCTTCACCTTGGAGTTCGGGCGCGCTCCCGCGGCTGCTCCCCTTAGGGTCCGGGCTCCTGCGACTTGCATCAGGGGTGTGGGGAACTCGGGAACGTGCAAGCTTAGGCCCAAGGGAAATTCGAGGGTGTCTCACCTACTATTTGCATGATTGGGCAGCTTCCGAGGCTTTTCCATGGTTAGACAGAGATACAGTCTCAGCCTGTAGTGATGTGTTTGAAAAGCAAATGAGATTCTGCTCAAGTTCAGGCTCTTGGGCAAGGTGTAAAGGTGACGCTTCTTGGTGGCTGGATTCTAGTTGGAACCCCTCTTTAACCGCTTCAAGTATTAAAGTTGCATATACATTATTCTAATCACCCCGGAGTTAAAAAGTTTACTGCGTGTCTGTGTCCGAGGTGTCAAAAGCCCGTCCTCCGCTCTGGGAAGACACCCAAACCTGCACCTTTTTCAGACTGGAATTTTAGAAAGGACCTGTCTCGGGGTCGGTGAAGGCCGGTAATGGCTCCTTATTTTCGGATACCTGAGACAAAGAAAGAGTTGAATAAATTAATGCTGCTTTTGATATACAAGATTATTTCAAAACTAATTCCCCTACACCCACCACTTTATGAAGCCTACTATTAGTAGAAAACTAATTCCCACAAGATCCTTCCGAAGGAATGACTGCTCTTTACTTCGGAGCCACGGAGATGTGAATAAAATATTCGGAGGGTATGCAAAACTCTGCAGTAGATTGGGGCTTTCCACGAAGGGCTAACTCCGTGTTCAGGCTCTTTACGCCCCTGGTCCCCACCCTAGCAGAGTTGGGGAGGAGGCGCCTGGCATGGGGATGCAGATCGCCAGCTGCCTCCTTGGCCATGCGTCCTGTTCATGGCCAGAGCTTGGCACCCTGGAAAGCAATATTCCTTTTCACTATCTCCCTCTGTGTCTTATCATTTCCCCCAAAATAGTGAGGGAGAGCCTGGGTTTTCCTCTGCCAGAACTAAATGAAAATAAAAGCATTTCAGTGGAATTGATCCCCTCTTTTCTTTTTTAAACTTCTTAGGAATCAGCCTGTGACCCTACACGGACACATTTTTAAAGATGGGGTTTTGGATTATTTATAAGGCATTGGCTGGGTTCAGCCTAACTCAAATGTGAACTTTATTTTACTGTACACTTTGGCAACTGAGGGCTAAACGAATTTTAGATTTGCTTCCAAAATCTATAACCCCACGTCTTGCCCCACACATCAAGAAGACACGGAACTTAATCTGGATTTACCTGTATTGTATTTGAGATTCCTATCATCAGGTTTGACTCCAGGGAAAATGTGCGCAACTCCAGACAGCTGTCATAGTCCTCAGGCTTTCTCTGGGCTTCCAGCCTTAGCAACGACAACAACAAAGTGTTTGGATCTTGTGGTAGGAGAAAGTTCCAAAAGTTCTTTTCAGAAGATCGTTTAGAACTTAACTTTTAAAAAGCTTTTCCAAAACTGAACTGAAAATCTCTGGTGAAGGCTTTTTGTCTTCTCAGATTATTTTCCCCCTTGGGTCCTTTCAGACCAGTGAAGTTTCGCTCCAGCAAACGTCTGGGGCGAAGAACACTGCTTCAGAAGAGTCTCCTGAAAAGAGTTTAAGGCTCGGTAAGTCTAGGAGGTCAAGTTTCTAAACTCCTGAACTGGAAGGTACCTGCCAAGCTTTGGCCATTTCAACAGTTTTAAACAGTGGTCTTCCCTTCAGTGCTGGAGGAACTGATCAGGAAGCTGTTTCTGGACCTGGGCTGAGCAGGATTCTCTTTCCCTCACCACGGGATGGTCTTTTGGATATAGGAAAAAGCTTGCGAGGCCTGAAATGTGTCGTTTGAAGCGATCTGTCTGCTACTGCTGGCTGCGGGCTGGGCTCAGAACCATTCCAGGCCTCTGTCTCAAAACTCTCTTCAGTGCCTGGATGCAGCTGGTCACCCATGCTGTAGGACTGTCCTCAATTTAGGGTGGGGCAAGGGTAGGTATGCAGCTTTAAAAAAATCAAGTCAGGTGAGATGTCCTTTTCCCAAAGATATTCAGGCTTGGAGTTTGCAAACTTGAAACAGTTATCGCCAAGATTTGCAGGAATAAAGACACCAAGTGTCACAAAGTGCCCTTCTCCCCTGCCCATCCCTCCCAAGGCAATGCTGGCACCTGAACCCCATTGGCAGACACAAGCTCAAAAAAAAAACACACATTTGCGCTGACCTAGAGAGGAGATTCAGGGGGCAAGAAAGTACACGCATTTTCAGTTTCTAAAATTAGTCCTGGAAGAAATGGAGACCATTTGTATAAATTAGCCACTAGGAATCAATGGGCGCCAGGTGTGCTGGCGCACACCTACAATCGCAACACGCAACACTGGCCACTGGAAGAGGCCAGGGTGATCTCTGCAAGTTCAAGACCATCCTGGGCCATGGGCCACATAGTGAGCGACTTCTAAGCTACTCCAAGCTGGAGAACAAGAGCCTGTTTTAAAGGAAAAGGAAAGGAAAGAAAGGGAAGAGAGGAGAGGAGAGAGATTAGTTGGGCATTCCTTGACCACCTCTCAGCCTCCCTTATCCTAGGTCCCTTTTCTTGAGGATTGAGTTAACGTAACAGCTAATGTCTTGGAACACTTTCCAAAGACAAGATGCTTCTAAACATCATGCCTAAACCATTTCCATTAGCAAAGATGCCGGCCACTGTTTTCCACTATAGTTAGAAAGTTACACTAGTCTGGGCTCACAGTAGGAGCGTTATAAAAGTTCCAGGAATGTCATCTGCGGATTTCCACCGTTCTCAGGCAGGGAGCGTGTGGGATGGGCACCAGGTACACTTTAAAGAGGGGTTAAAAGACAGAAGAAATGGGACTCGGCAAGCTTCCTCTTTAAACAATCGGCTTTAATTACGCCTTGGACTTTTCAGTTTGGGCGATTATAACCCTTGAGGGATCGCCTAATAACAACTCTGCTGACTGCTCCTGTAATTAACTCCTAATTTATTTCAAACGGGGTGGGGTGGGGTAGAGGGCCCCAGCCTCTCCAGAGAGAACCAATCAGAGGCGAGCGTCCGTGGCGTCAGGAGCAGAGCAGCCGCCAATTGGCTGAGCCGAGTCTCCCACTTCCCCTCCGTGGACGGGCTGGGCTCCCGGCGCGCCCCTGCCGGCTCCCCCCCCAAAAGTTGGAGTCTTGGGTTGCAAGTTGCCAGCGGAGTCGCGCGCCGAGAGCTAGACGGCGCAGAAAGTCATGGCTTCTCCGGCCAAAGGCAGTGACTTGTTTTCGTCAGACGAGGAGGGTCCCGCGATGCTGGCCGGCCCGGGCCCCGGACCTGGGGGTGCCGAGGGCGGCGTGGAGGAGCGCAGGGTCAAGGTCTCCAGCCTGCCCTTCAGCGTGGAGGCGCTCATGTCCGACAAGAAGCCGCCCAAGGAGTCGCCCGCGGTGCCACCCGACTGCGCCTCGGCTGGCGCTGCCCTGCGGCCGCTGCTGCTGCCGGGACACGGCGTCCGGGAAGCGCACAGTCCCGGGCCTCTCGTCAAGCCCTTCGAGACCGCCTCGGTCAAGTCGGAAAATTCCGAAGATGGAGCGGCGTGGATACAGGAGCCCGGCAGATACTCCCCTCCGCCCAGTGAGTGCGCGCCCGGGACCGGACCCGGGGCTGCATCCGCGCGTGGGGTCCTAGAGGGGCTGGGGACGGGTGTTAACAGGATGATGCTCTTGACCCCTGGGTACCCCAGTTCAGCGAGCGGTCCGCATCCCAGAATCCCTAGCTGCGCGAAGTCTAAGGTACCTGCGCGCTGGCTGGCATTTGAAAACCAAAGCACAGTTGTTGCTGTCTGCAGCCCTTAGCCCCCTGCTCCGGACTCTTCATGTTTGTGTTTCACTGTCCATCATGGTACCTGCCCGGGCAGAAGGGGAGAGTCACTGTTTTGTTTCGTTGAGACAGGGTCCCTTGTGGGCCGTGCTGGCCTCGAACTCTGTATCGCAGGATAGTTTTGAATTCATCCTCCTGCTTTTAAGTTCTGTAATTACTGACTTGGCACGACCACGCCGGGCTGGAATCGACTTCTAATGAGTATCGAGATATGTTTTACTGACGTTCAAAATATACAGGCGTCCCTGTGAAGTGAGCCCCACTCTAAAGATAAGACAATTGGAGGTTAACCAGACGTGGAGGGGAAATCGTTGGTTTTCCTCGAATTGCAGAGTGTCCAAGCCAGATCCTACGAAGGGATGGCGGCAGAGACTGATTCGGAAAGGAAGCTGCTCCGTGTTCTAGTTCGTTGTTGATTAGGTTTTGAGTTTTGCAGCGAGCTAGTTAGTTCGGGCCAGACCCTCACGGGCGCTTCTGGGTTCACAGTGATAATTACCAGCTTTCCTTCAGAACTTGAGAGTATAAAGTGTGGTGGCCACGAGTTCACCGGGTTTGGCTGCTTGGTAGAACCTCAGAGTACAGGCAGAGGCATGCCACCTGTGGCTTCGGACATGGTGGCTAGTGCTTTGCTTTTAAGAAGACTGCGCTTGCTTGTCCCAGGCCACCATCCATGCTTGCACTGGGCATGGGGATCTGGTTGTCCATGCTTTCTGTGACCCTCTATCACTGGGGGCTGGCCATACTGATCTTTTTCACCAACACCCCACCTCTAGTGAGTCTGTGTTGACTGCCTTCCCAGGCTTAGCATCCTTTTAGGGTCCTGGGTCCTTTTACTATTGCCATTTGTCAGGCCCACTCCCTGCAGCTTTGTTTAGTTTTATCTTTTGGCCTTTGAGATTTATCTGCTCTGTTGCCTTTTTTCTGTGCGTACCCCTCACTAAACTTTGGGAAAGTTGAGAAAGGAGGATTGTGGAGGGACTTTCCGAGCTCAGCTGGAAGAGAAGCTGGCTGCATTTTCCCCTTTCAGCCTTCGGGACTAGAGCTACAAGGTATTTTGTGAACAAAACAAGACGGTAGACCCAGGCGTCAGTGGCTGTCCCCTCCGGCAGTCTCTCTCCACCCTGTTGGAAATTCTGAAAGGCTGAAAGGGCCCAGAGATTAAGGACTTAAAGAATTTAACTCAAGTTTGCACAGCGCTTTTCACGACATTATCTTATCTGATCTCCTTTGTGTGGCGGTAGAGAGCCTCTTGTTAACAGATGAGGACACCTCTTAGCAGGGTTCAGAGGGATCAGCAGTTTGGGCCCCTGGAAAAGCTCTCGGGAACATTTGCTCATCACCCCCTAAGTGGAGTTCTGGGTCCTCCAAAACCGAGTCCTCCAAGGCACCCCGAGGGATAAGTAATATTTATCCATTTTATTGACATTGAAATGGAGGCCCAACAAGGTGAAAAGTCTTAACTTGTTTAACAAATTTAGAGTGCCTGTGTATTGCTAGGCCCCAGGGCAATGCCCCACAGCACTTCCAGGATTCCAGCCTTAAAACAGGGCTGTGGCCAAAGGTCAGAAATCTGGCATATTTAGGCCTGGGGATCTAGTGCGGCAGTTTCCCCACCAGCCCTGTAACTTCTCTGCAGTGGGCTGTGCTCCCTGTCTGCCATAATAGCTTTTTATAAGAAACTCAGGGATCTCAGAGAAGGTTTCATTTGAAAGCATAGGACTTTTTGGTACTTGGGGTCTGGAAGTGTCAGCAGGATGGGTCCAGAGAGTATCGAGAATCAGCTGGGAGCTGGAACTGGAGGGATTGACCAACCCTGGTTTTGTTATTTGGAGAAAGTAGGCTGAATGTTGTTTGCCTTGTGTGATCACATGCTTTCTTTGGCTGTTAAAATGGGGTGGGGGAAGAACACGGTAGGGGTGGGGGGAACGTACTCATTTCAAGGCTTTGCCACATAGGCACAGTCCTCAAGGCCTGGACTTTGCAATTCTCCACACCACAACAAGAGTGACCCAAGCTACCCTGTTCAAAGCTCCTCTGGGGAACCAGCAGCAAGTGAGTGCCTTGAAGTTTGGAGTCTGAAGGGAGCCTGGGTAGGCTTGGGAAGCTCAGGATTGCAGCCTTGGTGTTTGTTGGCTTGAGGAAAGCCCCTTCCCCTAGACTCGCTTAGGGGTTAGCATATGCAAAAGCAGGGCCTTTTTTGAAGTCTCTTACTCAGTTTTCTCCGGGGTGTCTGTGTTCTGACCCTGACACGGGGACCGAGGCTGGGTTGGGACTTGCGCTGCGTCACTCTCAAGTATGAAGTGTAAATTCTTCTTTGGGCCACCAAAGTAACTAAACAAGAAATGTTACATTCCCCTGCGAAGACACAGGGGTTACCAGCCCGGCTACATTAGAAAAATTAGAATAACTTGTAAATGCCAAAAGTAGAAAAATAATTGTTTAACATTCTATTCTCGTCACTTTACACTCCTCCCCTAGCCCTGAGGGAAACAAGGCCAGAAAGAGTTGAGCCGTCGTTGGGGAGTCACCTTTAGGCCCCGGGCTTGTGTTTCCTATAACAGCCCATTTTAAACGGAGTCTGGACGCTGTGGCCAGGTCTTTATTTTGCTTGTTATTCCCCACTTCTAAATTCCAACAACAAAATAATCATTTACACATTTGCCCTAAACCATGGAATGGATGAAAGAGACAAAGATGCCATCGTCAGGGGCTCAGAGTTCAGAGGCAGAGGGATTTCTCTTGACATGTTCATTTATGAGCGAGCTAATTTTACCCCCCCCCAAACACCTCCGTCTTAGTAAAGTTTATACTGCCAAAGCACACAGCCAAGAAACGGATCCCACATCCAGATCTGTAAAATGATGTTGGGGTTTTATAATCTGTAGGGTGGATGCAGTGACAGCTGTGTGGTTGTTTATTGCTTAGATCTGCCTGTCCATCCGTGGATGCTATTATAATACCGCAGGCCTTATCTCCATGATTATCCTTCATAAACAGGCTGGTGCAAGCCAGCTTCTCTTTCAGAGAGCGGTCCAAGGCTGACCCAGCATCTAGCCCCTTTTCGTTTTCCTCCTGATGCGTGCATCGTATCAGTGAGAACAGGCATGAGTTCAGGCCCCCATTTTAAAGACAAGAGATTGAATTCTGAGCAAGTTTTATGTCTTAGATAGTGCTCAGCTCCCGTGACTTACAGACAGCTTTAGTCGTGGTTTCTATTTCCATTTTCTGCAGTGCAATATGTTTTCCATATAAAAAGTTTCACGACCACATTACTCAAGCTGATATAAAAATATAGCAACTACCATTTAAATGTGGTCCTTTTCCACACTAACTACTTGTGCGTACACACACACACACACACACACACACACACACACAGATTTGACAAAGGTACCTTTTTGGAAAATGAGCCAAGGTTTATGTGTTCTCTTAAGAGAGGAGAGAATGGCACAGTTGCTAATTGGTTCCCCTCTCTGTTCTTTAGGACACATGAGCCCCACAACCTGCACCCTGAGGAAACACAAGACCAACCGGAAGCCACGCACGCCCTTCACCACGTCCCAGCTTCTAGCCCTGGAGCGCAAGTTCCGCCAGAAACAGTACCTCTCCATTGCAGAGCGGGCCGAGTTCTCCAGCTCTCTGAACCTTACAGAAACCCAGGTCAAAATCTGGTTCCAGAACCGAAGGGCTAAGGCAAAAAGACTGCAGGAGGCGGAACTGGAAAAGCTGAAAATGGCTGCCAAACCTATGCTGCCCTCAGGCTTCAGTCTGCCCTTCCCCATCAACTCTCCCCTGCAAGCAGCATCCATTTATGGAGCATCCTACCCCTTCCATAGACCTGTGCTTCCCATCCCGCCTGTTGGACTCTATGCCACGCCGGTTGGATATGGCATGTACCATCTATCCTAAAGAAGACCAAATGGATAGACTCCGGGATGGATGTTTGCATGAAAGCATTCCCCTCCCTCTCCTAGAAGGTGGTGCCAGTCCAGCTCCTGAACACAAACCTTGCATCGCCACCCTAAGCCACAGGGCCCACAGGGCCGCTTGATACAGAGTGACTTTGTTATTTAGGTGAGAGGCACCAAGACCTGTTTTGTTTTCATAATCTTCCAGATGCCCCCCCTTTCCTCTCACAAATATTGGCTCTGCTAGTTTTTATGTATAAATATATAATAAAATATAAGACATTTTTATATGCCAGATGTAAAAATTCAAGTTATTTTGAAAGGCAAAATTTATATATACATTTATCCGTTTTTCTAGATAGCATCTTCTTAAGATACTGTGCTAAGTTTGCTACATTTTCTTAAAGGGAAAGAGATTATTTGCAGAATTTGCTAGAATTTGAGAGGATGGTGGACCTTCTTATGGAAAGCATACCAGAAGTAGGCACAGAGCATATAAGAAGTAGATTCAGGTAGATTCTTGCAAAGGAAGGGAGGTGTGTACCATGTTTGCCTTTTATGTGCATAAGGATGATCCCTTGACGTGCATACGATCCTGTTTTCCTTCCTTTTCTCCATAGTAACTCTTTTCTGTTTTATTAAGGTCAGTGAGAGGAGGCTCAGAATAACCCTGAGAATTCCTCAGGGTCAGGTTGCTAATAGGAAACCTTCCTAACTCCAGTCTGGTCTGTCTTTACTCTGGTCCAGGTAATTGGCCTTAAAAAGGGTTTAAAGGGTAAAGCGTGTTTAGAAGAACTGATTTCTGTGAAATGCTCAGTCCACCAGTCCTCACGTTGCAGAGGTGATTGGGGAGGATATCGTAATGGTCTGCTTAAAAACCAGTGTCTTGTAACAGTTTTCTATATTTTCAATGTTCTTCAACAATCCATAGAATCAGGAAGGGAAAAAAAACATGGTTTCATTGTGTGTGCTTACTGTATGTGCTAAACTTATTAGGGAAGTTTATATGCTCTAACATGTTGGGGGCAGAGGGTGAAGCCGTCTTACGGACTTGCTGAAAATGTTGTCAGACAACACAGTTGGCTCCTTGGTATTTACCGTCCTGTCCATCTCTTCCAGTATATTTTTAGCCCATCGAAAGGGTATCTTGTATAATTTTATATATTTTATTGAAGAGTTATTTCTTATCTCTTACGCTGAATTAAATTAAAATGTTTTATTGCAGTAAAGTCTGTCCCAACTCACAGTTATTTTTAAAAAGTATTCTATTCTTAGCTAGATTAGGGGAGGGTCATCCAGATAAGGGGGGGGAGAGCTGGCACTTTTAATTCCTCCATTAATGTAAATCAGATCGAGTTGTGACCAAATTTGGGTGCTAGAGGAGCCAGCCGCAGGTCCTGGGACACTTGGAAATAATCATTTGGCAGCCTGGATGGCTCAGGGAGAAGCTGCTGAAATCACCATTCAGAGTTTATCATGCTGCTTTAAAGATGAGTTTTTCAAAGTGGTGAAGCAGTGCTCCCCAGACTCCTCCTAGTCTGTAGATGGCCCTGGGAAAATCTTGAACTTGGAAGTTTGCAGCCACCGAAACAACTGAAGTTGAGGCTTTTACCGCTTGCTCCGTGCTGGTAGCTCGAGGGGTTGAGAAGCCTGAAAAGGATGCGGGGGAGGGGTTTTGGGGCGGGGTTCCCTGTACTGTTGTCTCTCACGGAGATGGACCCCAAATGAGCACAATTTTCTATTTGAAGAGGGCGACCCAGCCCACCTATCCCCAAAGAACTTAGATGCCCTCCCTGCATCAGGCATAGTGTTAAAAAACAGGATAAAGGTGGGGGAAGACTGAAGAGGATTTAAAACTCAGCTTTCTGTTGTGCTGGAGATGCCTTTCGTTTTCCTTCCGAGATGCTTCTGTCACCTTGGGAACACAGATGAGGGGCTTAAGAACGCAGTGTAGGACTGTGTGGTAGAGAGTGGGGCGCTTTCCGGGAATTGCCAGCGCGTGGTACTCACCTTGGAGGTGGCACCCGAAAATCCATGTTTGTGAGCCCGAGGCTCATCATGGTCATGGTGGCCGGGCCCCTTTCCTTAGATCCAAACCTATCCTGCAAAGGCTGGAAGTTGGAGGTTGGCGTCCTGCCGCCTGGTTATCGCCCTCAGCTGAGCAGCGGGCGGGTCCCGGGGCCACCAAAATGCGCGCTTCTCCTTCTCTTTCGGCCTTTCGGTCCCCGAAGTCCAAATTCCAGACAGGAATCTGCCACACGTATTTAAGAGATGCATTTCCCAAAGGCCAAAGCCCTTCCTGGTTTCGTCATCAGCTGCCAAGGGGTCCCTAATTACCCTGTCCACCCTGCTTCCTTTCCGGCGCCTCATGGACCGGTAACCTCGGGCGGTGATAGCTGGGTGGGGACCTGGAGACACCGGCCTCTGGGTTAAGGCTCAGCTTGCCTCCGGAGGTAAGGTATTAAGTCCGGAGTTTGATTCCAAGAACCTGGTCGGACAATTGGGGTAAACTGGACTCTGGCTGCCTGGGCACCACGTACGTGACTCCAGATGCAATACTCAGAATGAGAAGCCATGAAGGGTTGATCTGGCTCAAAACTTAACGGGGTTCAGTGCTTCTGAGTGGACAGACTTTTCCCACTGAGGATGGAGGAGGGGGCAGACATGCCCTGTGCTCTGGGCGGCTTACCCCCCTCTTGTCTAGGTTGGGTCTCACCTCTGTCAGGCCTGGTCCTTTGCACAGGGTATTTCAGAGACCAGACTGGCTGCCTGAGAAGGCTAGAAGACCTTCCCTGGCCCCGGACCCACACCCGCAGAGACTATGGGAAATTTAAACTCCAGGTGCTCCTGAGAAGTCTTTGGTCATCCTTGCATCGACTGCCAGTAACCTGGCATAGGAATACACCTGCCCTTCCCTACTTGAATGCTTTCACCAAAACAAAACAACAACAACAAACGCTTTGTTTTTTAAAATAGGGGTGAAAGGACAGGAGTTTGCATTTATGGAGCTGAGGAGCCAGTATTTAGGGTCGATGGGGGCGCCTCTCTTGAACCAGTGTTCAGCACACATCCTTCGGTGAGGTCACAAACAGTCGGGAAAACTGATGCCCAGAGAGGCAGCTCACTGAGGTCACAGATGACAGCGGTGGCTGGGAATCCAGTTGAAGGGTGAACTGAGGAGGTGGTGACCGAAGAGGTGGCCTAGAAGGACGCGCTCAGAAAGCCGGCGGGTATCTGAAGGGCCAGCTTTGGAGTTCTGCACCGACTCGGGTCCCTCATTGCTGAGGGCCTTCCGCAGGGCATCTCCACCCGCCCTGGGGACCCAGCCCGCCCCTCCCCCTCTCGGTCCTGCTTTGGTGACGCGGGGGCAGGGGCCGTAGGAGGTAGGCCGTGGAGGCCTGGCTGAGAGCGGGAGCTGGCGAAACGTCTGCCTGACCCGACTGAAAAGAGGATGCCTGCCTTTGAGCGCAACCTTGTCTGACCGAATGAAAACTCCCACGGCCATTCTTTGCTATGAAAGCCTCTCATTTGCCACGGGTTGGAGAGGCCATTGCCCCACCCCCATTCCTTTTCCACCGCTGGGCTGGAAATAAGCATAAACCTCATTTATAAAGGAACCCACGTCACACACACACACACCCTCCCCAAAATCACAGGGCCTGGTTGGGGAAGTCGATTGTGCCTGCTTCCCCTTTCATGTAAGAACAACAAAAAAATCCGAGATTGGTGATGGTACAGGCCGCTTTAATGAAATAAAGTAGTCACGGCAAGGAGGAAAAGGCTCCTGTCAACCTCCAGGCCCCCGTTACCCGCCCCTCACCCCCAGACACCCTCTCCCTCCACCCTCCGGGAACAAAATGAACAGCAGTAAAATGGCTTTCTGGAATAGCCCGCTTCAAAGCGGAGCGGAGGACTCGCTGCCGACTCTCAATACTGCCCCGATAAGGTCCTAATAGCCGAATCCAAACTCCATACACCTCTGACTTTTCCAACCTCCTCCAACCTCGCTGCATTTGTGGAGGAAAACACTTTGATGTCCTGAGTCCTCCAAACAATTATTATTATAATTTTAAACAACCTGGTATTTTCCATTACTAACGGCTCAAGCTTTGAAGTTACACCTCATAATTTCCTAAATTAAATAAATCATTTTAAGTTTGCACTGGGAGGCTTTTAATAGCAGAGAAAGGAATATCATTATCTTATTGAGACCCAATTGTGGTGGCTCCAGCTTGGCTGTAGCTGGGGGCAAAGCAGACCTAGTCTAACAGACATACTTTATTAACCTCCCATAACTCTTGAAAGAACAGTTTTATATTTTCTTTGATTTCCCCCCTCCCTCTCTTATTTTAAAGCTGTCCCAACCTTTAATTAGTGCTTAATATGAAAAGCATTATTTTTTTAATGCTATGTAATTTACCAGCGGCAACAGGCCAACTTAACAATTGTTTATTAGACTTGGTTTTTCACACAGGGCAAAGAATGCCGCTCTAAACCCAACTTTTCATGGGTGGTTGCACTAATTAATACAGTGTCTGAAGCTCCTAGGGTTTTTTTTTTTTTTTAATATTGAAGCATATGAGGGTGGAGGGGGGTTTTCAGAGTTCAGCTCCTGCAGACGACATTCCCTGATTTCTTTCATGCTGTTTTGTCCTGTCTGTGAAGTTAACACAGACAGAAGCTGTTCCCTGGCTCCCCGGACGCTGAGATCCCAACAACAGCAAGGGAACCCTGGACACCTCAACTTGTGATTTATGACTTATGAGGCCAGGCTTGGAGGCTCAGGGGGGTCCATTGCTCATTCTGAGCTTAGGGTGGGGTCGCCCCTCATCCAGCCTGCAAGGGTGCAGAGCAAACCTGATGTCTTGGTCTGGGCCAAGCAAGTGCCCAGATGGCCCGGGCACCAAGAGAGTGCTTGATGCTGGGCATAGAATTTGCTGGGCTGAAGCAGGAACTGGGGTAAAGGGGTAGGATGAAGGACAAGCTGAGACTCAGGTCTGTCGCCCTGCCGTCGATCTGACTCTTGGCTTCCTTCTCCTTCCTCGTTCTTTTGTCTTATTTCCCTTTCGCGTCTTCTGTTCCTCTCCCACTCTTTCCCCCTCCTTCTTTATAATATTCCCCTCCTTTATTTTTCACGCCCATCCCACCTTATGTCTCGTTAATTTTTCCTGTCTCCGATTTGTTTCGAATGCGCTCATCCTGGTAACTTCTCCCTCCCTCTCTTTTCTTCCCTCCTCCTTACAGATGTCATTGCTCCTGCGTAGCTCTCGCAGAGTTTCCCACACCCTCGTTTTCTAAATTAGTACCATCCCCACCCTCTCCTCTTGCCCTCTTCTTGCTTCCAGTTTTCCTTCTGTCCCAGCAGCTCAGAACAGGCGGATGTCGCGGCCCCGAGCGGCTCACTCAGCGTAGGGTGGCTCGATTCTGCTCTGCGCTCTCTCTCTCGGGGGGCTGCACCTGGCTAGCCAGCCTCTGATCGACCCTGGCGCGGGAAGGGGCCAGGACTCGGGGCCAGAAGGACAGAGTCCGGGAGCGAGGCCCCTCCCGCCCCTCCCGCAGCCAGCCGCCCGTTTGAAGTCGCGAGCCGGGCAGGAATGCAGCCGGGTTATCAATCACCCAGCTGGATCCCGAAGGTCTCAGCCTAATCACATTTAATTGCTCGTGGAGGCCCATTCTCGCCCCCGGCTCGCCGCCGCGCTCAATTACTCCCCAAATACCTGCCATCAATAAATGTGCACTGACACCGGGCCCAGCCCGCTCCTCTGGCCCAGTAGATCCCAGGCGACCAGGTAACCTCGACCCCGCGCCCACCCCATCGTTAAACTTCAAATCTCAAGGGAACAAGCCGCGCAGAGGACACCCCCACCACCACCGCGCCCCGGTTGAGCGCTCCCCAAGGGGCAGGCTCTGATACTCAGAGACTTACATTCATCTTCTCCTTTCAGGGAATGGGGCTTACGTCGGGTGTTAGTTTTGCCCGAGGTGATCAAGACAAGCAACAGGGGTGAAACCTTGCCACCCATCCTAGCTATGGCGGCTGGAGGAAAACATGAGACAATAGCACCTCCCAGAGGCCGGAGATTTGCCTCCACCTCCCTTCCTCGTGGTAGTGCGCTGACCAGGCACTTCTCCAGCCCTCAGGTGCCTGTCTGCGGCCTGCTGTTTGTGAAGCAAGAACGCTTGGACTCATTTTCCAGATGAGTCCCAGGGAGCCCCAGGCACGAACTGAGCAGGGGAGAGCTAGCCACTGACGGAAGCCCTGGGTCCCCTGCCTAATGTTCTAGGACACCTAGCTGCCGTCCATTCCCCTCCAGCCCCTTTTCTGTTAACTCACAGAAATCATGGTCCTCTCTCTCCCTCTCCCTACCCCTGTCACTCCACAAAAGTACACTTCCGACTAGGAATTGCACAGAGAGGTGGCACAGCGCTACCCAAATCACACAGCAGGTGTGAGCTCGGAGCCTAGAAATCCGGTCAGCTCAAGTCCAGCCCAGCCCAGCTATTTGCATGCTATTATCCTCCCGCTGAGAATCTTCTTTAAAAAGGCCCGGCATCCTGTCTCTTTTTTTTTTTTTTTTAACGTGGCTTACCATTCCCAGGGAGGTGATAATTATATATCTACACAAGGCAAAGGCGGTCTATCAAAAGGGAGACTTGACTTTCTTTATTCCACCCCTCTCCCCTTTTGTTTGAAGTTGGTTGGTAGCTAAGTAGCTGAGGATGACCCTGAACTCGTGATCCTCCTGCCTTTAACTGCACCACGACAATTTCCAGCTTCAATATGCTTACCATAATTCCTTATGTGCATCTACATGTACAAAATAAGTCTTGGTGTCTCATGTCCTACATTCATTGTGAAATGTTATCTTGATTATATAGATTATAAAAATGGGTTTCAGAGAGTGAGACAGCAGAGCTGAGGGGGGCAGGTGTGAGAAGTTAAGTCTTAGCTGGCTTGAGTTATATTTGGGTCGGTTATTCGGTCAGTTGTTTCTCTCTTTCTTTTCCAAGGATACAGATTCCTCAAAGGGGTTTCTGTATTGCTGGGCATGGCAGAAAGAAAGAAAGAAAGAAAGAAAGAAAGAAAGAAAGAAAGAAAGAAAGAAAGAAAGAAAGAAAGAAAGAAAGAAAGAAAGAAAGAAAGCTATTTGGGCAAAGCTTTGCCCGTTTTTATTTCAATGCTGAAATTACTCCTGACTTTGTAAGGAAATTCTGTCTGACTGCTCAGTGTCTCCCGAGTCCCCTCTCAGAAAATGGCCTGAAAGGTGGTGCTGATGGACTAGGCTGTTGTGGAGGTTGAATAGGCCATTTAGGGCAAGTCCAAAGGCTGCTGCATATCAGCGGGTTAGCCCCGCTGGGCTTTGTGGTGGGCGTCTCTTTGTTCAGTTAACGGTGAGAGCAGAGCGAGCCCAAAAGACAATGTAGGAAATCCCAGGGGTGAGTACGGGGAAGATGACCTTGGACTTGAGAAGTCCAGGAAAGCTACTCTGTCCAGTTAATGTATGTGGACTGGGGACAGGGCAGTCCCCTGCCCTCTGCCCCATCCCGTTAGTTGGGGTGTGCAGGCCCAGCCTTTGAGAGTTGGCACCCAGCTCTAAATTATTCCTAGGTTAGGGTATTAACGCCTTTCATGATGACCAGAAAGCTCAGCCCATTCTGATGAAAATGTAAACCTGTTCTTTTGATTTTTTTGGTCCCCTAGGCAATAAGCAACAACGGGTATCCAAGAATCAGGCCCCAGAAGGAAAGATTCCATTGGAGAGAAGGCAGGATATTTCTAAAGCTTGGGGGAGATAAAAACTGAGTCAGGCCTAAGATGTTTCTTTTCTCAGGGTCAACGATGCCCAAATTTTCTCCACACATGATCCCTGCCTGTATCTGGGTCATGAAAGTACAGTCCTTAGGTTTTTAGAAGAAAATAAAGGTGATAAGTCTTTGGGGTCCAAAATGATTGTAATGTCTGGCTACCTACAGCCATCTGTGTGTGTGCTGGACGTTGAATCCAGGACCACCATGCTCTTGCTAGCCTCGGCCTGCTACGATGCCACTGCCTGGCAGACCAGTCCCAGTGACGGTGATAGTATATGAGCGTTGCTTCTCATAAGTCAGCTGCAAGTCAAGAATCCTTTGTTCTGGATCTCAGCGTACACCAGGGGTCCTGACCCTCCAGTGCCCTAAGACTATCCTGAGATTCTCTAATGACAAGAATTGAATTCACTACAACTGAGAATGAAAATGTGCATTGTTCATCCTTTCTGATAGTAACTGACTTAAAGTACTTAGCTGGCCTAAATCAGCAAAACTTCGTTTTCACCCACATAACCATTATCAGCCCCATTTCATAGATATGGAAAGTGAGTCCCCCCCCCCCCCCAAGCTGTGGTGTTTGGCCTGATCTCACAGCTGAGTGGCAGATGAAGAACAGAGTCCAGAGGAACAAGCTCTTTGGATAACTGATGTCATGCTCTGTCTCTCTCTGTCTCTCTCTGTCTCTCTGTCTCTCTCTGTCTCTCTGTCTCTCTCTGTCTCTCTGTCTCTCTCTCTCTGTCTCTCTCTCTCTCTCTCTCTCTCTCTCTCTCTCTCTCTGTGTGTGTGTGTGTGTGTGTGTGTGTGTGTATGCAGGTATCTCTCTGTGTGTGTGTGTGTGTGTGTGTGTGTGTGTATGCAGGTATCTGAGGAGGCCAGAAGAGGGTGTTGGATCTCCTGAGTTACAGGTGATTGTGAGTTTAAAATACAGAACTAAATGAAACTCTCCTAAAGTAGAAAGTTGTCTAGGCAGATGCAGAGAGCCTTGCTAGAGGTGTTTTAAGAGTGTGAGCCAGCCAGTGCATGCTCACCTTCAGGACACAAGAGTGGAGTTCCTATGCTGCTGGCCAACCTGAGCAAGCTTGGGAAGAAAAGAGTATTTACAGAAATCATTCTCTTTTGCCCCTTCCTTTCACTTCCTCCTCCTTCTCCTTGTGTTTTGTTTTGTTTTGTTTTTCCCCCCCCTAGATTCTCAGCATACTATGCAGGCTGGCCTTAAATCTCTAGGTTTGAGCCATCTTCCTGAGTGTCTACCTGTTGAATCTATTGAGCTTGTGGGTACCCCTTTAGTGTTTTCTCGCTGTCGTGTGGGACTGACCATCTGCTTCTCTAGCTCTCAGTAGAAGGTTCAAAGGTATGAAGCAGGCTTTCTTCCCACTTGGCCTTTGTGAGACTGGTCATGGGGCTCAGAAGTAAATTTCTACTCTTGCAGAAATTAGAAGTCAAAGGCACAATTCCTATATACTAAACTATATTTAACTAGGGAGCCACAGAACTGTGTCTTTTGAGGACATGATGACACAGGTCACAGGGTAAAGATCTCGAGGACAGTAAACCTTGTGATTGTGACTTCCTCTCTAGGTCATGGTAAAAACCTCAGGTTTTCAACATCACATCCATGTTAGTAACTCATGGATTTTGCATGTCGCCTCCAAAGACCAGCAGTCTCCTAGCCCTTATCAGAATCCAAATTTCAAACCCCTGCGGCAGAATGAGGTCTCCTGTTTCTAAGCCTTCATCACTTTCAAAACTAAATAACAGGCCATTTGCTGGGAGGTTATGAAACATGATCATAAATTAAAACTAAGTAACTCACGTAAAATAAGTGGACAAAGAGCACTCTGTCAGGCCGAGGGCTCTGGTTTGAATGCCTTCGCTCATTTATTTGGGTCCATAAGCGTTTTCAGAAGCCAGCTAACTCCACGGGCTGTAAATCGAAGGCAAGTGCGTGCTCTGTTCCTGCAAAGCTTTGTCCAAGAGCTGTCTCAGAGCTGATGGCAAGAAGTGCCACTCAGGTCCCCTTACGGTTTGCAAAGTTCTGTCACCTGTGTTATTCATGCCAGGACAGGACTGCATAGAAGGGAGGGGGCCCAGGGCATCCAGAAGAGTGCACACTGTAAGCTGCTCAGAGGATTCTAGCATGCATCGTGTTGGGGTTTCAGCATCTGGGAAGCTGAGACAACAGGATTGCTGTGAGTTTGAGACTAGCCTGGGCCACACAGTGAGTTCCAGGCCAGGCAGCGCTATAGAACGAGTCTCAAATAAAATGTTAACAACAAGCTTATTTTTAAAAGAAGTTTGGAGCCCAGCCACCATAGCTGGTGGAAGATGGGTTGATGTAATAATACTCTTTTAGCTGTTTGCACTTAGTTCGGTAGATGGTAGGTAGTAAGTGGTTGCTATTTGTGCTAGTGTGACCTCACACACACCCATTGACTCACATACTCCCTGGACAACTCAGGCTGACTAGACACGATCAGAGAGGTGTGTTCGTTCTACTATGTTCCAGCTTAGGGGAGTCCTAGAGAAATGTGGCAGCCACCACCCACAACTGTCGATCCCAGTTCCTTTCCTTATGAGCCGTCCAGCATTTCTTTCTCCCCACTCCCTTTCCTTTCTCCCACCTTCCCATTTCCTTTCCCTCCCTTCCTTCCTTCCTTTCTCCCCTTCCCTCCCTTCTTTTCTCCCCTCCCTCCCTTCATCCCTTCCCTTCCTCCCCCTCCCTTTCTTCCTCCCCCTTTCTTCCTTTCTCCCCTCCCTTCCTCCCCCTCCCTTCCTTCTTTATCTCTTTCAACTGTCATAAAATATAGGTATCAGAAAACTTAGCATCTGCCCCCGTTCTAACATGTACATTTCCGTGGCAGTAGGTGTGTTTACATTGTTGTATGCCTTCACCTCTGTCATCTCCAGAACCAATTTATTTCTTTATTTGGGGCTAGGGCCTCATGCATGCCTGGCCAAACATGCAAGTGCTCTACCTCTGAGGGATATCTCCAGCACCCAAGCTTTTTGTTTTTGTTTTTTAATCTTCCAAACTCTGTATCCAGTAAACAAAAGCTATTACTTCACTGCAGGCTCTGAAATTCATTGTTTGCTGTTTCAGTGAATTGATTATTTTAGAGACATGACATAAACAGAGCCATGCAACATCTGACCTTCAGTGTCTGGGTTATTTTAATTAACATCATGTATCCACAGTTCATCCATGTGATAGATAGTGTCTAAATTTCCTTCCTTTTCATGGCTGCATGATATTTCATTGCATATACAGAGACATTAAAGTCTATTCCATGTTCAAAGTTATATCCTAGGGTTCTGAACATGAGGTTTAACACTCACCATACAATGAGAGCCTTCTCCCGATCAAGCATCATGAATATTATTTACCAAATATTACCTTATTGTACTCTCAAAACAGCCCACAGAGATAAATGTTGCTATCATCCACATGGATGGATGAAGAAATCAAGTGTGCATGCACATGTGTGTGTGTGCGTGTTTGTGTGTAATGATACACTATTCACAAAATGATACAGCTTGAAATTTTAATGCAGTAGGAAAAAAATCCAAGTTCCTCAGTATTTTTCAATTCCTTGCATCTTACTCTTTGAAACTCAGTAAATCAGCATTCCCAGGAAGGAGTTTCCAGTATTTTCAACATTTGCCTAGCAGCTTGCATGCTGTAGAATCTGAATAGCTAAGATTCTTGGTTGACAGCTACAATGCACTAAGTGTAGTAGTACTCACAAAGAGCTAAGGCCAACAAGAACAGTCGGTAAACCGTCTACTTCAGGTCCAGATCTCCCAGTGAAGTGAAGTGACAGCCTCTCAAGGAGTCACCTGTGGGCACAAAGAGCTGAAGCCAACAAGAACAATCGGTAAACCATCTACTTCAGGTCCAGATCTCCCAGGGAGGTGACAGCGTCTCACGGAGTCACCTGTGGACACAGCCCACTTGAGGACTGACTTACTCTGCATTGAAGATGAGCTATTCTCAGAGAGCAGTCTACATACTTACGCAAACTGGACTACATGTGTGCACTGTTAGCCAGCATGCTACATACGTGCGCTCTTTAGTAAGTACGTCATCATTTCGCTTTACTCTGCCCTTTCTCATGCTCCTTTCTAAATGATATACTGTGTCCACACAATGGCACTGAGCTTCCGTGGCCGCTCTGAGACTACAGTCAGATGAGAGGCCGCAAATGCTTCATGATGCCTGCCTGGCTTGCAGGGAAAGCCCCCACCACATGGGGAGTTTTCTGCCTGCTAGGACTCCGGGATGCATCCTTAGACATATCTCAAAAACAGACTTGCAAAGCTCTCAAGTGGGGCCTGATGGAGCATGATTACCACCCGGGACTGTGCTGAAGGCCAGGAACTAATTTGGTCTCTTCCCTGCTTCCTGTTGGGATAGTATGGGAGACAAACTGAGGAACGTCAGGGTGAAGGCGCGTGACTGGGCCACACCACCAGTCGCTTCATTTTGCCCAGACCAGCTGAGGAAAGAGGTAGTCGTTCTAGCAATTTCTCTAGTAAAGGTCAACATTTTACATTGTCTTCCCTTCAATCTACCATAGATCTGGGCATATGTTGCATTTATAGAACAAAATATCGTGATATATAAAGGCTGGAGAGTTGGCTCAGCAGTTAAGAGCACTGACTGCTCTTCCAGAGGACCCGGGTTCAATTCCCAGCACCCACATGGCAGCTCACAACCGTCTGAAAATGCAGTTCCACGAGATCTGACACCTTCACACCAATGCACATAAAATAAAGTTAGATAAATCATTAAAAAAATCGTGATATATATATTTTTTAAATAGATGTTTATTTCTCACATTTCTGGAAGTGTAGGATCCAGGCTCTGGTTTGTTTTGGGAGAGGGGTTGCTGCCTGCTTCCAAGAGGCTCCTTGTTGCTGCATCTACTAGGGCAGTGTGTGTCCTCACATGGCAGAAGGGAGGGGAAGGCGAAGGGGCTGGACTCCCTCTCTCAAGTCCCTTTACTGAGGTGCTAATCTCATCCATGACGGTAGAGCCTTAAGGCCTAATCACTGTCAAAAGGCTCCACCTTCTAATCCTGTTGTTCGGGGATTAAGTTTCAACACGAATCTTGGAGAAGACACAGACATTCAAACCGTAGCCAGCCCCAAATAAACATGGCATGAGTTAAGAGTCTCCAGTCTCTCCCTCTCGTCCCGCAGTGTCTGTCTTCAATCCCTTCTTTTGGCCTATGACACGGTGTCTGATGACAGTCTGAAAGGGTGGAAGTGAACGTGTGCCAGCGGGAATCATAGAAACAGAAATGCTTGCGTTAGGAATCTCGGAGCCCAAAGCCTTTACAAGCTCTGAGAGACAACGAGTGCTCCCGTCCCAAAGACTTCCACTCTGTGCCGTGGCTTCAAGAATCTGTCTCATGAAAGCCGCTTCCAACAAGCATTTAAAATCATCCATCCAAAAGATAACTAAATCGTGGCCATTCATCCCTCTGAAGCCATCACACCGCAATGAAAACATGTATTTAGCTGGGGAAACACTGACCCTCGCTCTCCCTGGCCTCAGCTCCTTTTCTTCACTCTTCCATTGAGGCCTCAGAATGTTATGATTCATTTCAGCCCTGCACAGCACGGCAGTGAATTGCAGACTCCACAGTTCCAAACCCGAGGGGTCCCGGGTGAGATCAGCACCACCACCCCCCCCAGCCCATCCTTGGCATTCTGTCTGCAGCCAGCTCTGTTTGTTCTTTGACTCTTTTGATCATTGCTTATAACAGTAGCCAAGCAGAGGAAATTAAGCTTTTGTATTTTGAGCTAATCCATGACCCTGGATAATTTGTAAGAGACATCTATGTGCAGTTAAAAATAAGCCTCCAACTGCTTGGGGGGAATGACAGAATGTCAGCGCTGAATGGGGGATGTCAGAGCATGTGGCATCCTTTGGGAAAATCTGTTTAGTTCAACTCTCCCGGCTTTAATAGAGAAACTGAGGCCCAGATAGGGGAAGAGATCTGCTTACAGCCATATCTGGAGGCTGTGACTATATAAAGCTTTAAGTGCAGGATTTCTCTGTGCGAGGATGAGGAAATGTCTATGGGCACCTGGACTCTGCAGTACTGTTGGGGGGATGTTCCACCTGTCACACTGAATCCACCACTTAAGTGCCATGGTGTGATTTTCTCTTCCCATGATAGAGCACTTCAGAGTCTAACAGAGGGATGGAGGAGTTGAGCTCTGAGATCCAAATGTGTGTCTTTGATGTGTCTTGATCTCCTGGTGTCCTGGAGGCTGTCACAGGGCCATTGCAAGCCCTGGGAGACTTAACTTGATAAGGCTTTCTTGATGGCGTTTCGATCCCCACGACACGGGCACTGTCTTATCTTTTCTGTTTGAGAACAACCGGAAAGTGCTGTGCATATAAATGTCAGTACCTGTACTTTTCCTCGTAGCTTTCTGTACCAGGTTGGACTCCCCCCACTCAAGACACCAAACAATGGAGTTCAGAGCCACTGTGACGTGAAAACAGACCCAGCCAAGGAAACCCATGCCGTCATAGGAACTGTCACTGGCAGATCGGAAACTTCCTCACCAGCAAAATGAGGGCAGAATTCCCTTTCTCTCAGCTACCTAGAAATATCCCACACTTTTTTTTTTTTGTCAAAAAACTCTCCCCTCCCCCAGCCATGTGAATGATGAGAAAAAGAAACTGAAGCCAAGAGGAAATGGGGAGGAAAACACACAGTTTGTCATCTTTGCATCTAAAAGCAGAGTGTGTGCAGGAAACGCCTTCCCGGTGATGAGGACACTGGCTGGTGAAGCAAGCACCATTCCCAGGGGAATGGCATGGAGGCCCTTTGTTACCAGTGTCCATGGTTTGCAGGGAGTTGAGAGATGGAGTTGATCTGAGATGGGGCGTCTCTGCCATGCCTCCTGGGCAGATCTCACTCACCAAAACCCAAGCATAAATTTTCAGCATAGCAAACGAGCCGCTTCCCCCAAAATACAGGAGTTGGCAGTTTTCTGCGGGAAACAACACAGTTGACAAAAGAAGTGGGTGTAATATTAGAGTGACATGGGGCAGGAGTGAGGAAGAAGAGGCAAGGAACAATGAAGGCTACAGTTTCTGTTAACACAGAGCAGATATAGGAAAATGGTGCATCTGCTCACACACTTCATGAGGGTGAGAAACCCTGAGGACTATTTGGGGGAAGGGGTTCGCTGCTCGTGGAAGGCCATGCACTCAGCAGTGTATAACTCAGGAACTACAATGCTGTGGTTACTTGGGCCAATTTTTCAAAATTAAAATACTTATAGTTTTGTGGGGGAAGAAACGAATGTGCGTTAACTGTATTAGAAAGTCACCCGCGGACAAAGGGTAGAATATTGGCTGATGGGAGTGTCTGTTGACTGATGGGCTCTGTCCCACCCTTTCTTTGTTTCTATAAAGGGCAAAACTGAGAGTCACAGGGCTATGACCATTGTTCCTGCACAGGCTCCTTAGGTTCTCGGGTTCTTACAGTTATTCCCAGGGCTGCTGGTCCTACCCTACTTCTAGGGCTCTGAAATCTCTTTCATGATCATCTTTATATGCCAAGAAAATATTGTTTCTCCTGCATTGTTTGAATCCTGGGGATGGAACTTGGGTCATCATTCTTAGCAGTAAGAGCCTAAATTTTAAATTTTTAATATTCTGTTTCTGCAATAGAATTTAAAAACTGGAACAAAATGGAAGGTTCTTCATGGACAAATGGATAGTTTCAGTATTCAATTTTCAAAGTTTTTCTCAGTGTCAAAGACAAAACGTTGGTTGAAATCCCACACGGCCAGCCCCTGGACACTCAGCCCCTGGACACTCAGCCCCATGGACACTCGGTCCCCGAGCCCTGCATGGCATTTCCGTTGTTTCCTTTCTGTACAGAACACTAACCACCACAGGAGTCTCAGGGCGCTTCCTGGGTGTCGGTGGTCTGTCCCGTGTCCTCATGACAAATTTGAGTGCTTTTGTGTCTGAAGTTGTTCTGAGTAGGGCCCAGCTTTCTGGGCCTCCTCATTGGGCTTAGGCCGTTCTTGGTCTCACTCTTTAAAAGTAGGAAATTGAGTTCAAAGGTGCTGAAGAAAGACGAACATGAAGTGGAATGACTCAGAAGAGTTCAAATTCAAAGAAAAGCTTCATTCCCACAATTCAGACCAGATGAAGCCCCACACCTCACCCTCTTAAGATCCATCCCTGGGGCCCTTCTAGAAACCAGTGTTCCTGGCATTTGCTTTTTGAGGCTTTTCTTTTCTTAATCCCTTCATGCTCACGGCTACTTTTGAGCAGGTTCCTTGACCACTGAATCTTTATGAAAGTTTAGCTGGCTCAGGAGGCCACTGTTCCTTAGGACACCGTAGCGCCCCTCAGCTAAGCTCGTGTGCTCGTGGAGTATTACAATGAAGAAAAGGCTAGAGCTTTTACAATGAAGATAAAAACATTGAGGGCTGGTGAGATGGCTCAGCAGTTAACACTTGCTGTTCTTGTGGAGGACCGGGGTTCAATTCCTTGCACCCACATGACAGCTCACAACCAGCTATAACCCGTTCCAGGGGACCCATCTCTCTCTTCTGGCCTCGGTAGGCACTGTGTACACACTGTAGGCACTGTGCACACACTGTAGGCAAAAACTCATACATGAAATGAAAGCAAATCTTCTTTTCAAAGATCTCCGATGACAGTGAACTTTAAGACTTCTCCTCCACGAGGCTCCCTTTTCTCTAGTGTGTTAAGTGGACAGCTGATGTCAGCTGTGACACCTCAAGCCATCAGAGCATGCTGGATGACACTGGCTAACTCTCTGCCCTCACTTCCTTACCCGGTGATAGCAGGGCTGCTGTGAGCCTTTGTCAGACACACACAAAGCATATGGCACACACCACACCAAGCATTCATTCAACTCCTTTTTTTTTTTTTTTTTTTTTTTTTTTTTTTTTTTTTGAGACAGGTCTTCTCTGTTTAGCCCTGGTCTATTCTGGAACTCACTCTGTAGACCAGGCTGGCCTTGAACTCACAGAGATCCACCTACCTCTGCCTTTTGAATGCTGGAATTAAAGGCATGAACCACCAGTTCCCGGCACCTTTATTATTTTAATGTATTTTTAAAAATTATTAAACAGGTGGTGGACCACACCTGTTACCTAACAGGCTGGGTCTGATGGATCACACCTGTTACCTAACGACTCGAGGCCGAGGTAGGAAGATTGTGAGTTTCATTCATGCTGGACTACAAAGTCAGACCCTGTCTCAAATGAAGAAATAAACAAACCATTAGCAGAAATACTTTTTGTTGGGCTTCATAAGGCCCGGGCATGAGACCCAGCATAACTTCCTGAGCTTAGCTCAAGTTTGGAGACCTGTCTTTGGCCATGACTTCCGTATATGAGTGGTTTAGAACAGCCTGACCTAAACCCATCTCTGCCACCGCTAATGTGACAGAGTATTATTGTCCCTTTTTCTTTACTCCACCTCAACCCATCCCAAGATTCTCACCTCCCATCTCAGCCTATATAAGTTCCTGCCTAATACAATAAAACGAGATCCTGCTTCGACAGACTCCCGACTCAGTGTATGTGTTTCTCCCCGTTGGCCAGGGGGAGGTCTGGGTTGTGGACCTCACCATCCTGCTTGGCCCCAGGGGAAGTCCAGCAGGTCCTGCTCTGCCCCTGCCCTTTCTGCCAGAGAACCTGGCACTTTTAATGTTGAACATGGTGAATATTCTAAAATATTTTTTCAAGTAATATTCACAAAGATTGTTTCTTTTGTTCTTTATGAAGTACAAAACGAAGAATGTGAGTTCTTTGTGTATTTAAAATTGATAGACAATGTGTCTTGGAAAAGTTATATAATTGGATATGTGAGTACATACACGTGTGCATGTGACTGTGTGTGTGCCCATGTGTGTGTGTGTGTGTGTGTGTGTGTGTGTGTGTAACTTCTTTACCGGAAGAACTCTTAGTAACAATTCTGAAAGGAAGAAAAAAGAAAAACAGGAAGGAGAAGGTATGGGACTTGAGCATAGTGTGGGCCTCCAGGATGATCACGCTGTCCCCTGCCACCCTGGGGCAGAGTAGATGACACTGTGCACCTCACTGTGTCTTTGCCATTTCAGGTCTGTCAGTGAGAGTTTGCAGCTTCCCACTATAGGAACACAGGCATGACTTGGTGTGTTTCTGCCCATTCTTTAAGGATTCTAAGTCTGGGGCATGGCGTACGCACCCCAAATCTGAGAGATGTGGATTAAAACGGCTGTGCAGTTTTAGCTTACTCTAGTCAGAATGCCAGCTCACACTGTTGGGAGGAATGCAAACTGGGGTGCCCACTAGAAGCAGATCTACCGTATGACATGGCTATGCTATTCCCGGGCATATCCATTCTATACCCAGTAGCTAGGATGAGTAAATAGCTCACATGTCTATCCACTGAAGAATGGATAATGAAAGTGAAGTACAATGGAATACTATTCAGCTCCGAAGAAAAAATGAAATTTGTAGGTAAATGGACAGAGTTGGAAATTAGACTGAGATAGACCAGAACCAGAAAGACAGATGTCGTCTGTTCTCACTGTGAATCTTTGTATCAAGTCTTTAGATTTGGGGATTTGTGTGATGAATTTGGAATACCTGTAGAATCCAGGCAACTCAAAAGCAACAACTGGGAAGTGAGAGAGAGAAAAAAGATCTTAAGGGGGGGAGGCTAGTAGAACACAGGTGACATGAGCGGGGAGGAGGAATAGTGGGGAGGGAGGCTTAGGTGAGGGAGAGGTAAGGAATGTGGGGGGAGGGTTGGGAGATGGGTGAAGCACACTAAGAATGTTTGAAAAAGTCATATGGAAGCCTACTATTTTACAAGCTATATAAGTGTGTGCGCGCGCGTGTGCATGTGCGTGTGTTTAATTGGACTTACCCTACACAGAATATTAGGCACATCTCAGAAGCCATAGGTTGCCTGGCCAATAGAAACAGGCAGACGGGAAAATGGAAGTGGCGTCAGATGAGCTGGCCACGTGGCGAGTCCCCGTCCTCTCCAGGGTGATTCAGTGGCGTTGGTTGTCTCCATGTCTAAGTGGGACTCTGAAATGCACCCTAGCTCCCCACTAACCGCAGCGCTCACTGCTCACGAAGGCTGCCAGTGAAACTGCGCCTCGGCTACCTCACCGCTGAGCTGCCGACCTTTCAGGTTGTAAACCTCCTACTACCAAGGATGTGGCTGATAGACGCGATCAACACAGGATCCTCTGCTTTCCCCATTGGGTTCACACGCATACGGGATTCACCTGCACATGCGTTCGTGTGGAAAACCTCGTCTGTCGTGTTGCAGGACACCAGGGCAGGTCCCAGGGGCCACTCCCATCCACGTCAACGTGGTGTGCCCAAGGCTGCCGGCCCGGTGTGCTAGTGTGCTTTTTAGGACCCTTCATACTGAGCTGCGGGAGACACAGACGGTCACCAGGGGGCCACAGTGAGGCAGATCTCTCTCCCCAGCAAGGTTCATCCCAGTCACTCTTAGTCACTGCTCCCCTGGGAAGCTCAAGTTCTCTAGAACAGAGTGAAGTTTTAATCATCTTAAAGCCCGGGACTCTGAACTCTGTGCTCAGGAAACAAGCTTTTTTTTTCCCTGAAAGCGGGGTGGGGAGTGGGAGTGGGGGTATTGAGGAGTGCGCTGGACTGGCTCCTTCCTAGCCCTGGATCTTCCCGGTGATGGCTGTACAAGTGAAGTGTGTGGCCTTCACCTTTTTAGACAGTCCCTAAAGTCTAGTGCTCGCTGATTTTCACAAACAAATTCCGTAACTAGACCTTTGGTTCACTAAGAACAATCCAGATGTGCACAGTGTATTTTTTTTCTCAGCAGTTGAAACTCACAATCAATAGCTCCATTTTGCACATTAAAATTTTGTTTTTAAAAGGACGTAAATGCTTGAAAATGATGATTCAAGAAAATAAAAATAAAAAAAAAATACATGCATAGAGGATGTGTGTATGATCTGAATACCTCCTGATTCCTGATTCAGTGTGACTTGTTTCCACACTGACTGTTTGGCTGCTTAAGGCACATGATTAGAACCTTCAGACAGCGAGTCTCATGAATATTCAGCTCGCATCCTTTTGTGCAATTGATGTTTAGGTGTTTTTCTATCCAAGGCAGGTCTTGAACTTGCAGCCTTGCCTCCTCCGTTGTCGTGCAAGGACCCTACAGGCATGTACTGCCTCATCCAGTTGTCTCAGCATTTGTTACATTTCCCATGGGGTACATACACGTCACCTTGACAGAAAAAAAACAGTACAACCCATGGCTGATAGGAGTAAAATGCAGGCTTGGTTCTGCAGGGTTAGACTGGGATGGGATCTGAGAACCAGACCCCAGAGGAGGGGAAGATTTGGTCCTCTCTAGCAGAGTTAGGTAGTGGTTGGGTAAGACTTCCCAAGTCTACTGTCTCTAATGGAGCATCATTCTCCTTTTCTTCCTCCTCTTCCTCCTTCTCCTCCTCTTCCCCCCCCCACACCACTATTTCAATATCCAAATAGTTAATAACCCTGGAAATTGATATATAGGATTCTTTTTCTGCCTTTACAGATGAAAAAAGATAAAGGAATGTGACCAAGCATCACATAAAAGTTAGATGCCCTTGAGTTAGAAGAACAGCTGTTGCTCTGGGCAACCGATGGACACAAAAACATTGTGAAAATTTCCCTGTGATGTGCACATATGGGCACCTCCTGTTTACATAGGGGTTTATGGTCACAGGAGTCATTTTGATTGACAGTATCTGTCTCTTTTGGTTTACCCTTAAGAGAGTCACATAAAATCCATCCAGTTGGCAAACAGCTGTGAGCAGCAGGCTTGAGAGTCCTGTTATATCTGTTAATTTTCCTCCTTAGAGCTGTCTGGAATTCCCCTTAGATGATGGTTATGATCACAACTGGGTAATCATCCACTGCTGATATTTTGTAGGCGTCGGGATTATCTAGGACACCTTGCTAGGTGTAGCTGGGGTGGCTTCTAAGAATGACACCCAATTTCAAAATGAAAAGCACAAAACAGAGCTGGAGATATTGCTCAGTGGTAGACCACTTGCCTATTATGCATAGGGCAGCCCCTCATATCAGACCCATGCTCCCACACCCCACATATCTCCCTACATCCCATACCCCTCCCCCCCACACCCAAGCACACCAGGACAAAAAAAAACAACAAAACAAATCAAAACAAAAAGCATGACTCATGCTATGAAACAATCTTTTCGTATAATATGAATATGTATTACTCTCATTGGTCAATAAAAAGCTAATTTGCCAATAGCTAGGGCAAGATTTTTAGGGCAAAGGAATGTGGGAAGAAGAAGGACAAAGTCTCTGAGGTCTGGATGAGATGCAGAGAGAAGCAAGATGAACATGCCAGGTTGAAAAAAGGTACCACCATATGGCAGAAGGTCGATGAGAAATATGGGTCAGTTTAAGTTATAAGAGATAGTTAGCAACAAGCATAAGCTATTGGCCAAGCTTTTATAATTGGTTGTGTAGTTACTTGGAAGCAACTGGTGGGACAGAGATGATTGGGTTCTAATGAAAACTTCCACCTACAAATGGCAGACAACACGAGGTCCGAATTCATCAGGGCACAAGAAAGTTAAAAATCAATCAATCAAACAAACAAACAAAAACTAACCCAGCAAATTAAGTAAGACCATCTGCCTCAGTGCAGGCACTGGCATCCCAGAGCTGACTAAGTTCAGCAAGAATCCTTCTCCCTGTAAATGAACCATGAACTCCTGTTGAAACACTCAGGTTACTAAGCTGGGTATGGAGGCTGAGACAGGAGGATCATGAATTTGAGGCCAGTCTGGGATATGTAGAGAAACCATGTTGTCAAGAATATTCAATTCACCCAAGTCAATAAAGAAAACATGTGTTCATCCTTGGATAGACTGCATTGTGTAACAGTTTATGGATCATGACATGGATTTCAATCTGTTCTGAATTTTTAGATTTATCTCACAATCTCACAAAGTGTCCTGTCAGCTGATCTCCTAAGAGGTTCACAAGCAGGGATGTGAACATGCAGAATATGTCCATTTGTTCAATGAAAAGCTTTTCAAAGGAGGCATTAGCATGTGTTGACTATTCTCAGTTGTCAAGTTGACTACATCTGAAATTAACTTAAACCCAAACAGCTGAATATACCTGTGAGAATTTTTTCTTAATTAAATCATTCAAAATAGGAAGACCCACTTATAGTCCAGATCTTTTGAAGTGGGGAGATATACCTTTAATTCAGATTTATCGAGGTGGCAAGATCCACCTTTAAACCAGGCTACACCTTCTAGCCTGTATTAAGGACATGGAAGAAGGAAACTTGCTGTCTTTGCCTGCTTGCTTTTGTGCTCACTGGCAAATCCATTCCTTCACAGGCATTAGAACCTACTTCCTCAAAATTCCAGTGAATATTGAAGATCAGCTGAGACATCCAGCCTCAGGGACTGAACAGCTATTGGATTCTTGTACCTTCTATCGGGCTACCGTGACCACAACTGTTGATGTTAGCTCGATTTGTGAAATTACCAGGCTAGCTAAAAGATAAAACAATTATGTTTTTTATTTATTATAAGGGGCAAACTCACGAAACAGAAACAAGAAGTCCAAGCTCAGCTGTGCTGCGAGGGAGAGAGAGAGAGAGAGAGAGAGAGAGAGAGAGAGAGAGAGAGAGAGAGAGAGAGAGAGAGAGAGAGCGCACACACACCTAAGCCGCAGGCCATTTTTCTCCAGGTCCCAAAAGGCCACACCCTAACTTGGTCCCACCTCTTAAAGATAATTGGTTGACAAAGATTCCCCATCACACAACCTGTAAGCCATTCTAATAAATCACACACACACACACACACACACACACATTTCCTTTTTATCATTTATGTTTCTCTACAGAACCCTGACTACATCAAGCCCAGAAACAAAACAAAACATATTTACCTTTTTGGCTAAGCCATTCCTTTCAGTCAAAATAAGTTAGTTTGATTAACAAGATAGCAACACTGTGTTTAAAACATGAATACACTGTGACCTTCGGTGAACTGATGTTGTGTTTAGCCCTGTAGTATCCAGCATCCTTTAGGGACCTTCCTACGCTCCTGCATGCCTGTGGTATACATAAACTCATGCAGTCAAATGTACATACCCACAACCAACACACATTTAAAAAAATTTAAGCCATTGGTGTCGCTTACTCTTTTTTAATCTCAGCACTCGGGAGGCAGAGGCAGAAGGATCTCTATGCATTTGAAGCCAGCCTGGTCTACACAATAAGTTCCAGGCCACTCAGGGCTATGTAGTGAGACCGTGCCTCAATAAAGCCAAACCCAAACACATGGGGCATAAGATATGGGGATGGGGCGTAAGAGCCACTGCTAGAAGCAGGCCTGGAGAAAACAGGTAGAGTGACTGCATTGCATTTAAGCAAAGCAATGTAAGAAATCATTCGTTTTAGCATGCATGCTTCTAGAGGAAATAACTGAAAGGCATGCAGTGCTGGAATCAGAAAATCATGCACCTATTAGGATTTACTAAGTTAAAAATGCTTAAATATAAGCTAAAAATGAACATTAATGCTCTGTATTTATCTAAATATCTAATACTTCTGCATAAAATGACACCTGGAATTCATCTCAATATAAACTAAACTGTCTGTTCTTACATGTGTGCATGCATATAGTGACATTACTTAATATTATGTTTGATAATTATCATTTGAGTAAATCTCACAGCATTTATATCTAGCTCTGCCAATGCTTTTGAGTTGGCATTTCAGTCCACTCTCTTTCAACACTAACACAACCGAAATGAACGGCTTTCACAGTCCTGAATAACAGAGAAAAGCACTGTGAAAATAACACATTTAGATAAGATACTTGGAGCCAGGCACAAAGGTCACCACCTGTAATTCCAGAACTTAGGAGACTGAAGCAGAAGGATTCCGGAGAGTTCAAAGCCAGTGTAGTCTGCACAGTAAGTTTCTGGCCAGCTTGGGATTTAAATGTTTATGTATTTAATTTTAAAGACATTTGCTCCTTCTCAGTACTAAGAGTTAAGCAAACTTGACAAGTCTTGCTGCCTTGGCTACTACTCATTAAAAACCACTGTGTCCATGGTAGGGTTCTGTTTGATACCAATTGATAAACCAGGGCTCTGAAAGCAATCAGGAGCAAGGACAATCAATGCAGTGGGCAAACCTGCGTGCTGTTTCCCTCGACCGAGCTCTCCAAACAGCCATAGTGTCCTGGCTGTTCACACTGCAAGATGAGCAGTGAGGAGGGAAAGGAAAGACTGGGGGAACCCTCAGTGTTTGTAAGATACATTTGCATAAAGCAACTAGGGTGAGCGATTCTAAATAGAATCTCTGCTAGCCCCTTTCCGGACTGAGCCAGACCTCCTCAGAAGTTGCCCTGCTTGAAAGGAGCTGACTATCTCTCAGGACCGGTCCTCTTGGGGGACAGCCAACGTGCAGTGATGTAATAATAGCAGGACGCAATGTCTGGACCTCTTCTGCTTGGCTTAGACGTTCCTGGCAGGCTTCCTCTCCCGGTAATGCTGGCCACCACAGCTCAGCACGATCCTCTGTGTTCCCTCACGACTCACTCAAGCTTCCTGGATCACCTCCCATAGTTATCCCCACTACGCCACCTAGTGGGAGGTCGGCTTGCTACATAGATGCAGAATAAAAATTACAAGGCATTTCTTACGAGGAGTATTTAATGTTCATATACAAACATAAAAATGTTAGAGCACTTTAAAATGATATTGCTTTTATTCCGAAGACATAAGGATTATGCAAAATGCAAAGTAATGGGAAACAAAGACAAAATAACAGACAATATTACTTTATATATTGTTTTATAAAGTTGCTTTATTTATATAATTTACAGAAAAACTTTTTTTCTATTTTTTGCCCTTGTGATTTTCAATCATTTAAAATTTATATAATTTTATCGACTTTCTTTATATTATGACTATTTGACTTTCAAAATCAAACAAAATTTTATGAGGATTTTACAAAACCCATGAGTTAAATGTTTTGTGTTAATTTCTCTTTGTCCTTTCATCTCCAAACTATGATGTGCTTTTGTAGTTAAAAAAAATCATTAGTGTGTGCGTGCATGCTGTGTTTATGGGGTGAAGTAAGGGTCAGAAGGCAGCTTTGTGGAGCCCTTTCCTTTCACCCTCGTGTGGGTTTCAAGCATGGAGCTCAGACCTTCAGGCTTGAGTCTTTACCTGCTACGGCCCTTGCCTTCAGGCACATGTGGCTGACTTCATGTCTTACTGTCCCCCGACATGATTCACAACAAGACAAGGTGGCAAGTGGGTGCTGTGCTGTTCTTGACACCACCACAGCCTGACTTTGAGGTCTTTGGGTGGGGTTTCCACTCAAGTGACGCACAGGGCAGGGAAGACATAAAGGGAACCCATTCTCCTGCAGAGAACCAGACACAAAGTAGAATGGTCCCAGAGCGCCCTCTTCTGGGCTCCAAGGGCAGTAACCTTGGACCTGCTATTTAGCTTCAGATCTGGGTATTTTCACTTCCATGTTGTTTTTGCTTGCTGAAGGTGTCATTGTAGGGTTTTGGTTCCGGTTTTGTTGTCTGAGCCAAGGTCTTCCCATGTTGTGTAGCTACTTCGTGACCTATGCAGTCCTGCAGCAGCGGTTGCCTTGGTGACCAATTCACAGCCACGGTAACGGAAGAAGCAAAGCAGCACAGCAGTAGCCAGGCCTATGGAGCTGAGGGCGCTGACGTTCTCCAGGAGGGGTGGGGACGGTCACAGGACCCTTGTCTGGAATTCTGGCCATTACTGGCTCCTACCTCTCGGCTGCATGTAGTCTTGGGGGTTACAGAATATAGGGAAAGTGGAAAGTTACTGAGGGTGGCAGTCCAGTCAGGTAGCATGTGTGTGTCCTCACCAGTGCTGGGGTGGGAACGTCCAATGATGGGTGGGTGAGTCACCTCTCACCCGTGCTTCTATAACTGCCCCCCCAAAACTCACAGGGTCACCAAGACAGGCTTACATAGGATAATTTCTTTGCTCTGTTAGTGCCCTGTCTGGGGAGAGCAGATATTTCTTCATCTCTCTCCAGGAAAAGTTACTTCAAAGGTATGTACCCTGGGTTAGCCCCAATTCATAAACCTCCTGTCTCAACCTGCTGAACTGGGACTGCAGAAGGTGTCGCTACTCCTGGCTCCTTCAGTTTTTGTTTCTTTTTATTTTTTAGAAAAAATGATGGATTTGTCCCAGCCTAAGAGTCGAGTGGACTAAGTTTGGATTCATGATTGAAATGGTTCTGTGGGAACCGGCTGGGGGTCCACAGCCACGCAGGCAGAGTCTGCATTCACACAGTTGTTAGGACTAAAGGGCCCTGACTGGCATTCTCGAACTCTGCCGCTAAGTCCTAATACCATCAAACAGGAAGCACATAGTGAAGAAACATCACCTCCTTCTGAGACCCTTTAAACCTGTCATCACCCATCTTCAGGACACAGTTTCTCACAGGAAACCATTCGCAGGAGCCTTTCCATGCAGATCAATATAGTTCTGCAAAAAGATCCAGGCAGTCGAGGATGTCTGGGCATCTGTCAGATGTTCCAATACAGTGTCCACCACTAGAGTAGGATGTATCGGGGACCTATGAGTGCCAACCTCAGTGTCCCCTCAGGGTCCAGAAGAAGACTCACAGCAAGTGCAGAACCTCGATTTGAGGGCGAAATGAATTCTCCACTACATACTTTTCTGCATCAGTTTCTTTATTCCACCCTCCTGCTAAGCTTTCCACTACACACACACACACACACACACGCACGCACGCACGCACGCACACGCACACGCGCACACACACACAGGCAATTCTCGGAGCATGAATCTTCTCAAGGTCAAGACAGATAAGAGCCAACCTGGAGGTACACTGTCAGCATCTTTATGGCCCTGGGGAGGTGTGCCCAAGCAGCACCTAGGAGGGTTCTAAATTTTAAAAAGGGGGAGAAGGGGAATTCACACAGTAAACTGCATTCTTCAGTGTGGTTGGTAATCAAAGAAAGTAGGAAAGGGGAGGGAACAGAGCAGCTCTGAGCTCTCTGGGCACTCCCTCTAGCACCTGCAGAAGCTGGGAACAGTGCTTATGGTGGCCAAGGCGACCAATGGAAGCTGCTGAAGCTGCTGTGATGTTTGATTTACATTAGCATTTTCGTCAGCGCAGCTAGCTAAAGGGGACTTTTCAGATCTGAAAATTATATCTATCACTCCGCGTGGTAAGGACAAGGGGGATTTATGGTAATCTATCACAAAATTCATGATTTAACAAAATCCAGCCACCTAAGCCAACCAGTGCTTGACCTCCATGCAGTCCATATGAAGGGGTTTAATAGCAGGGAGGGGGAAGACCGGGGGGGGGGAGACGGGGGGGGGAGACGGGGGGGGCGTGGAAGTTAACTGAGGTTAACACTTTTCCTAAGTCAGCTGTAGGAGAATTTAGGGCACCAGTCTCTTTATCGGGAAGGACTAAGACTCAAGCAAGCTGGGACGTGCCACCCCTATCTAGGAGGTCCAGAAAGTGAGCCATAGAAAGGACTCTTCTCCTGACCAAATGTCCTGCCAAGAAGAAGATAATTGCAGGGAGTTGGCTACTGAGTTCGTCTCAGGGAACGAAGCAGAGATTAGACTATGGGAACCTAGGTTACTGACTGCGCGGCTGAGTTTCCCACTGGAGGTGCCCCAGAGTGGTGGTGGGTGACCCTATACACCAGTACATGGGAAAAGTTGTACCCACTTGTCCATACTCTGCAGAATCTTGCAGCAATGGAGAGTTCTCATGGCTTCACAAGAGAGCCTTTGTGAGAATCAGGAATCAGTCCATATGCAAAAGGTGGCGTGCCCAGCGCCTTCCGCACTGGGTTCACCTCCATCAGTATGCGAATGTGCATTCTGGTGGGTCAGCCTTCTGCCTTATCAGCTGCAATCGCTTGGCGTGATTCCTGCGGACCGCAGCAATGACGAATGGTTCGAAAATCTAAAAATGCTGTAAAAGTTATAGCCATCACTGTCATCAGCCACATTCGCATCGTCCATATTTACCGTGAGTTTTCCCTCCTACTTTTTCTAACTTTCTCAGCAACCACCGTCTGACTCACAAGACTCATGGGTCCCTGCGGAGGAGAGACGTGGTACAGAAGCCTCTGAGAGTCTTAAACTAGTTAGATCCCACACTTACTTAGCTGGTACCATCATTTCTAAACTAGTGGGAGTTTGAGATGGTGATATTTGAGTAGCCACCAGACCAAGATAGTCAATGTGATGATCACTGAAATCTAGGCACACAGTGGGACTCATACTGCAGACCAGCAGGGTCGTTCTGGTCCCACGAACCAAATCAACTCCCCAAGATGATAGGAGGACATGCGAAGACTAAACTCTATTTTTCAAAAAGATTTATTTTAGGCTGGGCGGTGGTAGCACACACCTTTAATCCCAGCACTCGGGAGGCAGAGGCAGGCGGATCTCTGGGAGTTTGAGGCCAGCCTGGTCTACAAGAGCTAGTTCCGGGACGGGCACCAAAGCTACAGAGAAACCCTGTCTCGAAAAAAAAAAAAAAGATTTATTTTAAAATTGTGTCTGTGTGTGCATGTGTCTGTGTAGAAGCACGTGTAGATGCGTAGAGGTCAGAAGAGACCATCAGCTTCCCTGGAGCTAAAGTTTAGGTAGTTATGAACAGCCTGATGCGGGCGGGTACTGGGAACTAAACTTGGGTCTCTGTAACAACAGTTAGCACCCGGAGCCGTTTCTCCAGCTGCCAAGAGTTATTTCTGATAGCTTGTCTATTCCAACGAGGTATTCATCCTACGCACCGAACATGACTGTATCCTTGCCAGAACACAGCTAGACAGGTGTGCTATTCCTAGCTCCTGGAAGATTTATTCACCTCACACACTCAGAGGTTTATATTCAGTCATCCGCAGTGCAAGAGGAGACTTCCAAGCTGTAAAAGTGTCTTCCAGATCCCCAGATCCAACCGGCACAGAACACTGAGTTTAGACAGGCCCTTTTAAAATCAAAGGTCGGCTGTGTAACATCTGTGTTGGAACTTTCCGAAAGCCTGAAATAAATTTACAAAATCTGTGTTTTCAAAGGATTCTCTCGAGGCTGGAGAGGTGGCTCGGCAGTTATGAGCAATGACTGCTCTTCCAGGAGGACCTGGGTCTAATTCTCAGCACCCACATGGGAGCTCACAACTGCCTGTAACGTCAGTTTCAGGGGACCTGGCACTGTCACACAGGCACGTATGCAGTCAGAACACCAATGTACATAAAATTAGTCCATTGGACCGGCTTGACGTCTCTGAAAAGAACTGGTATTGGTCCTTACTTCCCTGCCTTCTGTCACATTGCCTGGAACACGAGGTCCCGCCAACCTCATATCTGAGTTATGTTTCATCCGTGAGGCACTGAAAGGGGAGAGTTACATGGTCCTAACTGTCCAAGGAAGGAGGAGAAGGAGGCGACTGAGACCACAGCCTGGCTAGCTGGAAAGGCTCCAGGCAGCATTGTTATCGGGTGCTGGGGCGAGGACGGACACAAACTCCAGCCACCCTTCGCAGGCAGCTTTGGAATCCACAAAGTGACAGCTCAGCTCCCGGCTTTGCTGCCCTAGGAGAGAGTCACCTCGAGTTCTGAGCAGTGATCCCACTCAGCAGCACCTGAGACTCTTTCACTAGGAGCCTTGCTGGCTCCCAACCCAAGAACTTCCGGTCTGAGGTTGGCCTGAAGCAGGCTGAGCCTGCCTTGCTTGACTTCCTGACCTTCCACCAACCAGGGTCCCTGACGTGTAAAGAAAGCTGTGGTCCACAGCATGAAGCACCCACACATCTTAAAAACGGGCAGCCTCTGCCTGCATTCCCAAAACAGATTTCTCAGTGTGATTTCCTCTGAGCCCCACCACACCTGAGTCGGCGGCAAGAAGAGGTGACTGCAAGTCGCTGGCGCTCTACCTGGCATGGCAGTGCTCGGGCCGTGGGAGGAGGCTGTGGTCTGACAAACCTAATGGCTGATTTAGAAAGATCTCAGTTACTTACAGTTCCTTAGCAGAGACCCGCCACGACTACAGATAAATCCAAAACAGCTTCGGGAGTCGATTTGTGGATTTAAAAAACTGCCCCAGTATGCTTGGGTTCTGTTCAGATTTCCTATTCTGAAGTCAATTGCCACTTACTCTATAGAGTCCCACGAAATGCTCAATTTCTATACCCAAACTCCTACAATAGTCCCCAAAGAAGTCCAGTAATATTTACAATTTTCCTATTCATATATCTGCCCTTATGCATTAGTCAAATTTTGTGACTGTCATTTAGTTATGTTAGAATATTAGACAAAGATGTGTGTTTATGTACAGCTACATACAAAGTAGATGTCAAACTAATTATATTGATTATGTGATTATGTAATGGTAATAAATTCCATTGTTTATCTCATTCCTCATTTAATACTGTATCAAGCATCATCAAGCCCTTGTAAATTATACAATTATGCTCTGTCAATTAGAGCAATAGTTTTCAATCATGGCTTTGGTCATCTTTTACTGGAGAAGTGTTGCCTCCACGGACAGCAGAGACAGTCTCTTGGGCCAATAACTCAGATTGCAGCTTCAAACAGCTTTTTATGCCTCATGTATCTCAGTGATCTCCCAGAAACTGAACTGAAGACAGAATCACTCTATTTGCTCTAGAACTGGCTGGTCATGAATGTGGTGTAGTGATGTCTGTCCTCCATGCCTTTTGTGAGAGACATGTCACCAATACTTGGGGAGCCCCTGAAGGAGAGAGTCGGGGACAGCACAGAAGACCAACAACCAGGGCAGGTAAGTCTTGAGGCAGGCCAGTGAGGTTAGGCAAACTCGTTCTGTCGTGGAGACCCTGAGAATCAGTCTGGCCTGAGGGAATCCCCATTCGGGGTTTAGCAAGCCTGCCTGAGGGCAATGAGGAGCTGGGGTTCTCCAGCACCCTCACTTGTAATATCTACTTGACAATCATCCAAGGGATCAGCCTTAGGAGAGCAGAGTTGGGGCCTGTGATTGGAAACTCAGAAGACAATAAGGACAGAAGGAATTCTAGTGAGCTGAGTGCCACCTGCCTCCAGGTGGCAGAATTCCCTTATCTCTTTCATGTCCTAGAGGCTGTCTTCACTTGGGGCTTTAATGCCCCTGGGCACCAGAGTCCTAGCCAAAGCTAGGGTTCAGCAAGAGCAAGCTAGCCCTGTTCTTTCTTGAACACAAATGTTCTTGGCTGGGGAATTCTGTTCACTCGCTGCCTGGAAGAGAATGACCAGGAGAAACAGCTGAGACAATGGGTTGCTTTAATGACCGGAGGACTGCCGCATATGTTTCTGTGAAATCCCACTTCCTTCTTCACTCCACCTTCTGGATTTGGAGTGAAATATAAGAATGCAAACTGAACTGGACATTGACGTCTTTCAGGATCCATACTGACTTTGGTCCACTGGTGACATCTCCTCTCGTCCACTCTCATTGATATCAGAGAGCTTATTCCAAAAAGATTCTCACAACACAAGCCAATGCTTGACACTGGATGTTAATCTAATCACCTAAAGAGGTGCTGCACTTTTACTCACGGCCGTGGTGAAATGGGCCAAGCACTGGTCAAGAATCAGGTCACATCTACAAACAACTCCTGCATCTCAGACTCAGGGACCATTGAAGAAGGGGGTGCAGAGAAACTGTAAGAGCCAGAGGACCTCCCACAATGTCAGGAGCTACACCCATGAAGAGCCAGTCACCAACGTGAGTGCTGAAACATGAGCTGAACAAGGACAATGACAATAGACATGTCAAATGGATGGGGCATGGGGCCGGTGGCTTCAGCCCTACACAAAGCCACCAAGGAATGCTGAGCGCAAGAGAAAGAGTCTTCCCCAGGGAAGAGCGCACGGATTGCTTATCTAATACCAAATGGTCAGCCCTGCAAACTTATATACACAGAGCATTATACAGGCTGAGAAGGGTGGGGTTTGGAGGGAGGAAAGAGAAGGAGGGGGAATGATGGAATTATAATCTCGAAAAACAAAAGAAATAATTGAAAAATAGAATCAAGTCACAGACATTTCCTGACCCCTCTGTGGTCAGCTATAAGAGATTGAAATGCCACGAAATGGATATACACAAAAGGAATTGTTGCCTTAAGTGCTCTACAAGTCTCGGTGTTTCTCTTCAGGAAAGGCTGCAGTCCAGTGATAAGCATACCAGCCCTCTCTCGTCCCATGTGGGCTAGATGCTTAGTGACCGCTCCACAGTTAGCTGGCTGCCAGTGGCACCTGTCTGTAGACACTTCCCTTTGATTCTGGGGATCACTGACACCTGAGACAACATTAATTCTCCTATCACGAATTTACCCATGTTTTGTTCTTTCAAGCTAACCTTCCCCCAGAGCAGGGACTTTATCCTCTTGTTTATTTTTCTGTCTAAAGCATAAAGAAGGTTCTAGAAGGCTATATGATCTCAGGATAAATTTGTGGACTTACTAAAACTGTGATGACTCTCTCCTAAAATAGAGCTGTAAAGCTTTAAAAACTTTGTAACTGAACGATTTGTAGTATTATAATTTGAATATTGAAGCTCATATTGAGATTTTTTTTTAAGATTTTATTTATTTATTATGTACATAGTGTTTCCTTGCATGTTGCAGAAGAGGGCATCAGATCTCAGTACAGATGGTTGTGAGCCACCATGTGGTTGCTGGGAATTGAACTCAGGACCTCTGGATGAACAGTCAGTGCTCTTAACCTCTGAGCCATCTCTCCAGCCCTCATATTGAGATCTTGAGTGTCATAGTGGAAGTGTTGGGAGGTGGACCTTTATGAAGTGATTTGGGGATTATCTGTGAGAGTGAGAGGTGGAATTAAGGGTGGCTATGATCAGTGTGTGTGTGTGTGTGTGTGTGTGTGTGTGTGTGTGTTACCACAACTGTCCAAAATAAATAAAAGATTCAAAACAGAAGTGTAAGATCCTATTGCTGAAGACACAACACACTCTGGTTATGGGACCTAGGGAAATCACAATGGAACTTTCTCACTGATGGCCAGCTTCCACAGTGCCAGAGATGCTATGCAGGCTACTGGAGGAGAAAAGTTATCAACAGACTTGCCCATCCAGATGTGCCTACCAGAGCAACAGTGGCTTGATTGTTACAGGAGGAAAGGTTATCATCTGGTCTCTGATTAGATTAGAGGCTTATTCTACAAGAAGGATTCGTGCCTGGTGCTATAAAACTCATCAAAAGCTCATGACTGGAAAAGCCAGAGGACCTAGGGAACTTACTGCTGTTGTTTTGATAAATGTACACATTGCTGAACTGCCTTCTAAATGTTTACATGTGTACCCACAGATTAATTCTGTTTTCAATCTTAATTAGAGAAGCTTCTTTTTGCAGTGGGAAGCAGTTAATGCTAAGATTCATAATTGATCAAAGTGTTGAGAATAAAATATTCTTGTGGGCCTGGTGTGGTGGTGCACTCAGGTGGCCCAAGCTCTCCGGAGGCAGAGGCAAGTGGATCCTGGGAGTTTGAGGCCAGGCTGGTCCACATAGTGAGTTCTAGAACAACCAAAGCTGCATAACAGAGAAACCCTGTCTCAGCACGCAGCCCCTAAAGAAACTGTTGAGGGTTCATCCCTAAATGGAACATATATATCAACCACCTCTCACAAGGCTCAGGGAACCTTCCAGAAGAAGGGTCAGAAAGATTGTGAGATCTGGGATATGGGGAGAAATGACGGAAAATGTCCCTGTCTGTTCAGGTTATAACTGTCATTCTAACTCACAACAGTTATGACTTCCTGCACAACATCAAGCCATCTCAGCATGAATGACAGAGAGGCTCGTGAAGCTCCACTCTCAGCTGAGGAGCTACTGGCAATTCATGGCTGCTGGAGGAAGGGAAGCCACTTTTCTTCCGTGGTTTGGCAGCTGGTAGGTGGCTCATGTTCCTGTGGATGGACCCACACCCTTGTGCGTGTAGGCTCAAGTATGGAATCTCTGGGCCACAAAAGGAAAAAAGATGCATTCCTGGATAACGGGCAATGATCTGTGTAGTGTTTTCATGTTGAAATGTGTACTAACGTATGGGATAGGATTCCTCTTCTTCTTTCTTACTCACTCTGCATGATACAAGAAAAATCTAGTCCTGATAGGAATCAGTGATGCCAACCACCAGCACTGATGCCAACCTCTCAACGAGAAGGTTTTCAGACGGACAAGACAGAGCTGCCATTCGCCAAGACAAAAGCTAGTATAGTGTTGTGGCCAGAATCCTATTCATATGCTGTGGAAACAAATATTATGTTTTCTTAGCCATGAACTTTAGTTCAGATTGGATGACGTCACTCTGTAACAGGTGATTGGCTCTGAAATCTATTAACACTATTGTCTTGTACGTGTGAACTCTGGTTTCTGATGTTTTCCTTGCAACATCAATAAATAAAACAACTACTGGAGGTTTGATCTCTCCAACTTGATGTGTCTCAGGCCAATGGCTCTCTGAACAAAGTTAGATCTTAAAGAATCAATTCCGGAACATTGCCATTTGTGATAGCCTGAATTACTTTAAAAGTCTGAACTGTGCTCACAGAAAGACAAAACACTCTTTGTGTCCTTTAGACCAAGCTACCCTGTCCCACCATGACTCTCCTAGTGCTTCATTTTTAGTAACAAACCCAGATTCCTTTGTAGATTTGTAGAGATATAACTTCCAGCTCTAAGCTGACCACCAGTTCTCATGATCTGCTGTGCTCACCAGCATTTTCCCCGTTGTTGCCCCCCCCAGATCTACACAGACCGCAGAATGAGTGCCCTGAGGATGGATCCAGCCAGGCGCTCACATCCACGGGCCATAGCTGAGCTTCTACGAGGTCCCTCTGGCTCTGCTTGCTCAACTTCAGCTCTTTTTTTTCTCTGCCAGGCCATCTCATCCCCAGCACCTTGAGCTCCAGCTGCTCCTTGTGATGAGCATGAGATGAAGGAACGGTGTGTTTCTTCATGGGTAAGGAGAGAGAAGCGAGTTAAGTGTCCTTAAGAATATTTCATTTTTATTAAAAGTAAATTTTAAAAATCTAATCTCAACACAAAAGTAGTTCTTGGAATCATAGTTGAAAGCCAAGACTTCTGAAAATGATTTGGTGTCAGAAGAAAGTTAATTCTATTCATCTCAATTTTTAAAAACAGTGAGTTTAGATTGAGAGACTTTATTTACTAAAGAGAGCATTTAGAAAAATGTGTCAGTGTTACATAGAAAGAGTTTAATGGAGATGGAGGGATGGCTCAATAGTGAAGAACAAATGTTGCTGCTGGCAGTGGTGGTGCACACCTTTAACCCCAGTGCCTAGAAGGCAGAGACAAACAGATCTCTGTGAGTTCAAGGTGTAGTAGCAAACACCTTTAACCCCAGTGCCTGGGAGGCAGAGGCAGGTGGAGATCTGTGAGTCAGGCCAGCCTGGTCTACAGAGAGAGATCCAGGACAGCCAGAGCTACAGAAAAACCCTATCTCTAGACTCCCCCTCCCCCCAACAACAACATGTGCTCTTGCAGAGGACCCAGATTCAATGCCCAGCAATCATATTAAGCAGCTCACAAGCACCTGTAACTCCACCTTCAGGGGATCTGATGCCCTCTTCTGGTCTCAGGAATCACTGCACCCACATGGTGCACATACATGCAAACATTTATACTCATAAAATAAAAATAAAGCTTAAATGTCATTATAAATGTGTGGTGTGCTTGCTTTAAAAATAAGAAGATAAGCTTACCACAATGAGGTCATATCCACTAGGAAAGAGATTACATAAAAGGGCAGATAATAACAAATGTTGGTGAGAAAGTAGAGAAAAGGGAACCTTTTTTTTTATTGCTGATGGAAATGGAAATGGTGCCTCCGCTGTGCACCAAAGTCTAGCTGTTCCTTAACTGTAGTTACCAAACAGTCCAGTAATGTCAGTCCTAAATATATTTTCCCCACCCCTCATGCTCATCACTCAGTACAAAACCCTTCTATACCAGAAACGTGAGACACCATCCCCACTGACACCCAGCTCCTTGGTGGACACCAACTGAGGGTTCTGCACTCAATACACACTGCATAGCATCTCTCAGCACATAGTGTGGCCAAGGGCTTGTTCCCACAAGGCTGCACCTGCCTTAGAATAGACAATTTCAGGGAGTCAGAAAGGGCAATAGAGCCTGCAGGGAGTTTGGGAGACAGTTGAGGAATGTAGGATTCCTGTTGGCATCGGTAACATCGTGAATGTGCCTGTTGCCACTGAATTGTTTGCTTAAAGTGGTTAAAACAGGGACAGGTGAGACGTCCTGACTTCAATCTCTTGAGACTCATGTGATCTCAGGAGAGAACAGACTTCCCAAGTTGTCCTCTGGTCTCCACATGTGTACTGTGGCACAGATGTGTCACACACACACACACACACACACACACACACACGGATAAATAAGTAAATGGCTTAAATTGTAAGATTTATGTATATTTCTAATGATGCCCCATTATGACATGATTTAAGGTTCAAGAGAAAGCACTAAATGCCATCTTGATTACATTTATGAAAGTTTACAGTCATGGATTTTTTTTTTCTAAATTAGCTTCTTTCCTTTATAAAATTGTTAAGTATTAACCTATTTTATGCCCCATCCTTGGACTTATTAATGGAGATTTTCTTCTGCCTCTGGAGAAAATGGGGTTCATAAAAAAAATCATGAACAAATTACAAATCAAAGCCTTTAACATAGATTGAAGAGCACCAATTTTCGGTGTTAGAGACAAGGGCAATATGAGATACACTTGGCACCTCTGTATGTTCACCCTGAAGACCACTAGGTGGCGATCTGCACAAGGCAGAGCAACTGCAACTGCAAGACGTGAGAGCCCAGCTGAATCCAAACACCCACATGCTGCCTTTTAAGGTTAATCACTTTCCATCTCTTTTGCCTGAAGAAAATTTACATCTGAAGTAAATAAAAGGTTTCCAATCTAAGGGAGTAATAATGATCTGGGATTGTGTGTTATAATCAACCTGGTCAGAGCTCACACTGAGCAGATGTTAAATAAGACGTAGGAGAGCTAAAGCAACTTTTACCATGCATGCAGCCTCTGCCCACAGCACTGGAAGTCAATCATTGCAACCAAGGGAAGGAACTCTGTAGGCAGAGTTTCTAGGCAGCTGCTCCCAATGACCATTCAGAGACTTATTACTAAGATTATAATCATTGTTGTGGGGCCCCCATCTTCCTTTTGGAGATTCCTACAAAGTTAGGCATGGTCTTGGTTCACTGATCAGAACTTAAACATTTTAAATGTCATATGTAGCCAGTCTCAAAGAGGTTAAAGGACCATACTTTATTATGTACATCCAGAGTACAAAACCTTAATTCCTAATTACCTGATAGAGACTCAAACCTGAAATCATGAACAGGAAGCTAGATTGCTAAGGGTATACAGCAGGTGACTATTAGTCCCTGGTGGACGTGGGAACCAGTTGCTCATGAGTCACTTCATTTCTTCCTTAATAGCAGCTTTATTTGTATCCTCACTGCTGCGTGTTTATCGCGTGTGTGTGTGTGTGTGTGTGTGTGTGTGTGTGTGTGTGTGTGTTCCATCCATTGGGCACACATATAGCTGTGGATGGTAGAAGATGATTCTGCTTGTTATGTGATTTTGATGAATAGAAATAATACTGGGATATTTTACATTGCTCAGAAAGACATAGGATTCTCAGCCATAAAGACATTCCGACAGCTTAATTTGGACTTCAGAGCAGATTCAAAGCAGGCTGGTTGCTCCCCGAGACCAATATCGGGTTGCCCCTAGAGACAGATACGTGAGGTCATTCTCCCAGGTGTTATTTTACTGATTCAAGATCAGATTGTGGAGCAACTTTAGTCTGCATGTACTCAAGGTTCAGCCAGTTGTTTACTGTCTGGGAACCCTCACCAATTTGCACTGCCATGGTTGCTCATTGGCCGGTAGTTGTGACATTCCTAGCCTAAGAGAATCTATGTAACTTATCTTGTGTTAACATATAATTGGCCAGAGTTTGGCTAGGAGGATGCAGAGAAAGAAGAGCAGCAGAAACGGTAGGAGCAGCAGCAACAATGTAGCGGAGAAAGATGGCCACACGTGAGGGATAGAGAAAAAGAAGAGAGAAGAACTAGGCAGAAGGCAGAGAGGAAGACCTGGGCAGAAGCTGTAGGAACTATACAGGGCTGATTAGGAGTCTGAGAAATCTGTGCAGCAATGTGGAAAGAGAGTCTCGGAGAGAATTATTTTAGATGAAGTAAAAGAGAAGCTACCATCAGAAAGCATCTGTTTTTACCCCCCCCCCCAGATAAAAAGCTCTAATTATTAGATAGATAAGAACTTTTGCTAAGCTATCACTGCGTTTGTGGATTTTCTCACATTCCCTGATGTTGACTGGGGCTTTACTAGATGAAGCCCTTTCCTAGAGTACTCTATATGACCAGTAATATCATGACAAAAAGTTTAAAATATATGTAATATGTATATTAATCTTATAAATTTTGGGTTAATATTTATACTTTAAGAAAAGGTTTAAAGGGTCAAAATAAAACCAAATAATTATGAGATTTGTGGCAATAAAATGGCCAGTTAATTTTGGTTTTTCTTCTATCCCATATCAGGTGGTTCTTCTGCCATGAGACAGAGATCTTGGATTTTCCTATAACAGGCATGCTTGGGCTTAGAGGTAGTCATACTCCAATTCTGAAGCCAGCTTTAATTTTTAATTGAACTGAAACTACAAAAAGGCTATTTGCATTATATATCTATAGAGATTAGCAGAAACAAACATTTGGAAATTTTATGAAATATTCATATTTATGAAACATTATGAAATGTGATATACCAATAGGCCAATTTGGTCTTTTTCTTGGGACATTGTCTCTGGATGATTCGTCCCATTTGTTCAGTGGTCTTCATATTCCTTAGCTGGATGTCTTCATTCTCCTGAAAAGATGAAACCAAAACCCTGTCTCAACCCTAGCATTGGGGAAGTTCCCTTTTGGCAAGTTATATCTGATCAAATGAAAGCATTTGTTAGTTTTATAAGTTAGTTTAGATTTAATGGCAATAGGCAGAGAAGATTTCAAGACAGTTTACTATTGTCTCTGCTGTGTGGTTATTAGAGATCAGTCATTGCTATGCATATCTACAATGAAAAAGATCAAGCAGGGCAGAAGGAAATACAAGTGTACAGTTGTAGGGAACAAAGAGCACAAGAAATGTAATACTGGAGACTTGCTTGGTGCTGAAAGAGGTAAAGAGGGATGGAGTAAAGGGAGGGGTCCCCTCAGGGCAAGACCCCAGCCAGCTAATCTAGCAATTTGAGAGAAGAAAAGGCCTTAAGGAATGTCTTGTCCCTAAAGAGCCAGGACAAATCAAAGCTTATGCCAATACAGTTCAGGAAGGATCCAAGTTCCAGGTTTCATGCTAAGCAAGCAGCAGAGCTTGGCTGCTTTGGTCATGTGGTTCTGGTGATAGAGCCACGAAGGGAACCTGAGTAAGGGGCTGTGGGATCATCCTCTGTGCTTAAGGAAGGCTGCTGAGACCAGGCATAAGGCAGGGGTGTCCCTGCATGGAGGCCTAGAGACGCCAATATGTGAAGCTATGAAGGTGAAGCCTGGAATCCTTGGATACCCCGGGATGTTGGGGATGCCAGAGCCATGGGTACCGGCCAAGGAAAGCTGCTGACAGCCCAAGAAAAGGAGTGTGCTGCAGTCAACAAGGCTGAGAGGACTGGAGAGCTGCAGAGCCCTTTGATACCAGACACGGAGACGCAGAGTCTGGAGTTTGCCCTGCTGGGATCTTGCTTTGGTTCAGTGTTTCCTCAAACCAGATGCTGACAAAGACCACCTGCCACCTAGGCAGCCCACAAAGGAGTCTGTGACCACCAATTCATCCCTAGAGACTTCCTCTGCTCTTCACAATGAGCACCTGTTCAAAGCTTCCCTTGGGCCCTGGAGATCTTTATTTAGTAAATGATTCAATTTTCTTTCCTATTTATCAGCTGCCACCTAAATTCCAGATGTACCAGCGTTCCAGACTGGCTAGTTCTTCCTTCAGGTAGCACCTCCCCACCCCCACCACAGTGCTTGTTCCCAACAATGCTCTGAGTTTTTCAGACAGGTGGCTCTTCTTCTCTCTCTCCACTGTGCATGTGGGCTCTCCCTGAACTCACTTCTTCAGCTGCTGCCAAAGTAGGAAGCTTATTTGAAATCCAGTCAGCCTTCTACTTTCCTATGCAGTGGCAATAAGCCTCCCATCTTCATCAACATCGTTGGTAGATGTGGTAAGACAACTGGGAATTCTTAAAGGGAGAATCAGTTAAAAGAGATTTTTTTCCCACATTAAAAAAATGGAAAAACCCATTACAATGGAGGGATTTGGGTGTCTGATAATGTGCTAGACAGTGTCAAAATGGACCAAACAAAGGATGTCTAATTTAGATGGGATTTATGACTGTCAATTGTAAATGTTATCAGCATTATCATCTTTCTCTTATTACTAAGAAAGGTGATTCATCTGAGTGCTAAGGTACAGGCCTTAGAGAAACTTAATAAAACAGATCACAGAGATGTTCAAATCCAGAAAGAAGAATTTAATAGAGAGCCAATTTCAGAACCGTATTATAAAAATAGAGATGAACAGTCTAAGGAACAGTCTTACAGGAATTGCCAAATGGCAGAGGCTCTATTACTGCTAACTAGACTCCTGTGCTAATGTTGAAATGAATCAACAAAAAGGAAAAAGATGGAAAATTGCTTTCTTACAAACCAACTCGATTAATAGAAGAAGCAGGGTAGGGAGAAAAAAGGTACCATTAGGCACCCGGGGCAGTGATGACCCCTGCGTGGAGACTAACATCTACAGGAAGCATTGCCAGAAATAGAATGTTTGTTTCAGAACAAATGTCTCCCTGATGTTGATGCCATACAGGGGGAAACTCTGCAGGTGCCACAGGCCCCAGACAGGACCAAGAAGCAGAGATGTCTATGGAATGGTAAGGCTAATGGGCATGGTTGCGCTTAATCTTCTTGCTGAACCCCAGTGTAACTGGAGAAAACGGCAGAGGAGCGCAGTTCAGGACATCCTACAGGAAGAACCAAAGGACTCTGAATGTGCACCAAGGCCAATGTGGGGGAGGCAGGTGAGGAAGGACAGATGACCTGTCTCAGACTACAGCAGACTAAGGAGCTGAAAGGACACAAGGTGACTCTGGACACACTGCAGGGAATGTTGCAAAGCTCTGATTAGGGCTGTGGCTCAGTAGCAGCACCGCATTGATGCCAATTTCTTGGGCTTGTGCTTAGGGCTCTGTTATACAGGATGCCAGCAGTGAGGAAGCAGGAGTCCTGCCATTCTCTGTTCTGTGTGTACAGCCTGCCTTCTTGCTGGTCCATTATGCCAGGAAAATTTTGTATAGATGAGACCTGATACCCAAGTATACAGGAGGTTTGATGCCCAGCACCGTACAGGTACATATGGGGATGAAGCAATGACTTCATGACAGATGGGTTCTCCCCCTGGAGCTTCAGGTCTAAACTCCAAGCAGCTGCTACCCATGTGCCAGCACTCTCTGAGATGTGGCCACTTCTCCTGGGGAAACCACAGCACCTAAAGATAGCGGATGCAGGAGTAGATTTGTTCTGTAAGCACAAGGAGTGTGAGCTGCAGATAGCAAGAGAGCTGCCTCATGCTGGCCAAATGTTGCCCATGACCAAGAAGAAACTTGAACATGTCTGGCAATCTGTCTGAGTTGTCTTTAAAGCAACTGAGGAAATGCCACCATACATTTCGTCACTCTGGAGTTCCCATGGAGGCTACTTGCAAATCAAGACCGCTTTCATTTCCTGGCCATCGAGACCCAAATAATCACACAAAAACTATATGAATTTCAACACTGTTTGGCCAATTGCTAAGGCATATTCCTAGGCTAGCTCTTACATCTTAAATTAACCCATTCTTATTAGTCTGTTATCACCACGAGACTGTGGCTTACTGGTAAGGTTCTGGCATCATTCTCCTTCTGGAGCTACATGGCATATGCCTGGCTCAGCATTCTTTCTCCCAGCATTCAGTTTAGTTTTCCTACCTAGGTCTATTCTGCCCTGCCATTAGCCAATGCAGCTTTTTTATTAACCAATGGTAATAAAACATATTCACAGCATACAGAGGGGAATCCCACATCATCTTCCATTTTCTGTCTAAATAAAAAGAAAGGTTTTAACATTAACATAGTGAAATTACATATACAAAACAGCAAGCCAGAATTATAGTTACAATATTAGTCTATTTACATTTGGAAAATTAAGGTATATACTTTATCATCTATCCTATATATGTGAGTCTAAAGTTTTATATCTAATTTATCTTTTTTATCTGTCTTCAACTCCATCAAAGACCCCAGAAGGTTGTAATATTATCTAAGTAAACAGGAAGTGCATTGTAAGCAACTTCCAAAGTTCTAGAAATGACAGAAACATCTCACTGTCTGGACAATCACCCAAAGTTCTTTTGTAATGTTGGGGTATCCATATTTAGCCTATAGGCCCATAATATCTGGCAGACTATTCAGTGAAGCAGGACATTTGAAAATCTGTTCTGCCTACATTGGCAGTTTGTCAGTCACTTTCTTCTATGTCCTGTCAAATGTCTGGCAGTTTCTTTGGTGGAGCAGGAACCCTGAAGGACTGTCTCACCTTCTTTTGGCAAGTTCAGCAGTCATTTTTCTTTGGATCTTGCACATTCAGTTTATACAGCATACCGTCAAGCAGTCCAGACAAGAGTAGTTTCTTGCACAAATAACTAGCTTTGTCATATTGAAAGCAAATTCCATAACAAATTTTTTCAGTGCCCATCAACCTCTCTGAAATCGACATGTCCCACTGTTGAGAAAATTATAAGTTCTTAAAACATTTTAAATGCCATATTCTGTGGGTCTTTGAAGTGTTGATTATTTAACATATCTCTGTATGTCTGGAAAATGTAAAGAACATAATTAAAAGGTTGATTACTGTAGAAGTCTACTACTAATCTGAATCTGTATTTCTTAACTAACATTTTTAAATGAGCTGTATGAACATACCTTAAACAAGTGTAGAAACATGCATATAACAAAATTGCCTTAAATTTGTATCAATAAATCAATGTCCATACCAATGAAAGTATCCATTTCTATGTCATTCTATTTCTGTCGCAGGCATTTTTACATCATTTGTTACTACTCAATGTATGGGCTACTCAACGACTTGCCAGCAGGCACAAACTCTCAAAGGAAACACTTTTTTTTTTCAGCTTTCTCATTTTTTAGATGGATAATCGAGGCTCAGCTTGGTATGTCATGTTTTTGCGCTTTTCACTTTTTTGAGGGGGCCCACCACATAACTCCCAAATAAAAACACAGAGGGCTTATTCTTACTTATGAATGCCCAGCCTTTGGCTTGTTTCTTGCCAACTTTTCTTAATCTGACTACTTTTTACCTCTTGGCTTTTATCTTTATTTCTGTATACCTATCTTTGCTTTTTCTCCATGGCTTCATGTGTAGCTGGGTGGCTGGCTCTCATGTCCTGCTCTCCCTGTTCTCTTGTGCTTCTATGCCCAGATTTCTCCTCCTATTTATCCTGCTTGCTAGCCCCACCTATCCTTGTTCCTGCCTCGCCATTGGCCGTTCATCTCTTTATTAGGACCATCAGGTGTTTTAGACAGGCACAGTAACACAGCTTCACAGAGTTAAATTCAGCATAAACAAAAGTAACATCTGAAAATAATAGTCTCCAACAGGGACCATCATAGTGAGGAGGATACTCTTCTGACTCCAGCAGTTTCATGTGTAAAATACGTGGAGTCCCTGTGTTCACAAGCTCCTTGTTGGACTGGCCAGGGGCAGAATGCAGTATTCTCCTTTCCCAAACACTGAACACACTGACCAGTAAGACAGAGTAAGTTGGGCATGGTCCCCCAACCTGCAATCAGCACTCAGGAAGTGGAGGCAGGAGGATCAGAAGTTCAAAGACATCCTTGGTTACAGAGTGATTTGAGGATAGCCTGGGCTACTTGAGACCCAGTTTGTGTGGTGTTGGGACAGAATTCAGGACCTAGGGGGATTTGTGACAACCACTCTACAATCTGAGCTACATCCCTAGGCCTCCACTTTGAGGTTTATTATTTTTTCCTTCCTCTCCCTAGCTCCACCCTGTCCACCCAAGCACATCTGAGGATGGCGGAGGAATACGCAGTTATTTCCAAGAGAACCCATTGCTTCCAAAGCATGTACAGGGGTGGGATGCTATTGGCTTCTTCCAACATGTATGGGAAATGCTTCCCCTCCCTTTCATAGCTGGAGTGAGGGCAGAGAACTTCCCACTCTGGGTTAAGGCTGGAACACATGTGCCAGCCTCTGCCATGTTTGCATGTGGATCATTTGGAGTCATAGGTGAATATGAAGGACAGATACAGGACAATGCTTTGTCTGCATCCTGCTTCCCAAGGCAGGACTTGGATGGGGAAAGGTACACACGCCCACCCATACAATGAATAAGAGACATATTAAAACATTCTAAGTGCCTCTTTCCTCTGAGTACGAAAGACAGAGCTGGTACTAATCATCAACTCAACAAAAGACCTGGGGAGGCACCGGCCCTTGGTGATAGCCAGCCAGTCAGGTCGTCATCATCTCTCCCCTCCATCAACCTCCCAACAACCTGCTGCTGCCTCTTCAGGCTCGGCTCTTTTCCTGTCTTTTGCCTACTCTACAATTTCCTGGTTTGGGCTGAGATGATAAAAAAAAAGCCCCAGTTCTAACCGTCTGTTAGATTCCCTTGCTCGGTGCCTCCCCCAGCCCGTCCGTGTACGGGCAACACTTACACTAAGTCCTGCTTTTCTCTTGTTGTCAGCTTTGCTGGCTGCTTAATTACAGGACCATAACCAATGAGCCCAAGACAAAGGGGAAAATATTTCTCACCCTTCTGAACTAATCTCGCTTTAATCCACACTTGCAAGGCTACAGAATGGGCTGACAGATGACTCGGTGGTTAGGAGCAGTGGCTGCTCTTCCAGAGGACCTGGTACAGTTTCCTGTACCTTCTGATGAGGGGGCTCACAGCTGCCTGACTAGAAGGTTTGATTCCGTGGGCCTCCAAGACATCTTTACTATACACACACACTTAAAAATAATATAAATATTTGTAAAACTCTGCCAAAGTGTATGAGTTAAGAATGTCATTTTGCACATGCCTGTAATCCCAACACCTAGGAGACAGAGGCAGGAGGCTCCAGACTTCAGATCTAGTCTGAGCTAGAAAAAATGTACTTCCATCTCCTCCACAGAGAGATTATGAAGCCCAAGAAGGGCGTTAGAAGTGCACACATCTGGTGCATGGCATAGTCCTGCCCAACATATACCTTGTTCTCTACGAATCTGGGCATGTGGCCTTGCTCACAGATGACTAAGCTCCTGTTTAACTGCTCATTTCTACTGAAAGGACATTTTGCTCAGTCTCTGGTAAGATACCCAGTCCCTCCTTTAGTCACCATAACCCAGTCTCCATTTCCAGCTTACAGAGTCAGCAGGAAGAAACCAAAGGAGGACACAGTACTGGTTTTCCTTCTGCACAGGTGAGCCAACTCCAGTTCTCTTTGGCTCCTCACTTCTGTTCTCTGTTATGTTTTCACCCCTGACCAGGGCACGAGAATGGTAGGGGATATGATTACAAACACAGAGGTTAAGATGACAAGGTCTTGTAGAGCAAAGGTGGAACAGTGGTTGTGCTGGGCGGCAAGGGTCCTTCCCTACTCAACTTACACCTCTACTGGCCTCATGAGCTCCTGGCTGCAATCAATCTCCTGTATCCCACAGCATCATCGGAAGGCTTGTCAGTGTCATCAGCTTTTGCCAGCACTTAAGACAAGATGCCTGAGGTCAATCAGCCAAACCAGAAGCTACCAAAGCCCACCTTCCACCTAGGTAGCCCACAGAGGAGTCTGTGGCCACCAATTTCTAACCGGTGGCCTCCTCAGCTCCTTTTGAGAAACACCTGCTGTGCAAAATTCCATCTTGTCACCTGTCCTGCAGAAGCCCAAGCTTCGACTGAGTCAAAGTTGTCTCTCAGCTAAGTGAGTGCCTCTCAGCCGTCCGAAAGACCTTGACTTCTGGACGATGCACCTTCCCTACCTTCCCATCCTGCTGATCCTATGGCTTGCCCCCCATCCAAGCTAGATATCAGCACGGTGGCTCCTCGGTTTGACAGGAAAGCACCGTGGACCTTAAAGAGCACACCTCTGCCAGGTTTGCCTTCTCCCATCCCAACCACCCCAGGACTGGACCACTCAAACAGGCCTACCTCAACCACACCAGGCCTTAATCCTTCAGGCAGGCCTACCTCAACTACCCTAGGCCTTGACCTTGCAAGGAAACCTACCTCAACCACCCCAGGACTGGACTACTCAAGCAGGCCTACTTTAGGCACTTCCAGGTACTGGGTACCTGCGAAAAATTGTGCCGTTCCACCTCATCACATGGTTGTGATGAGAAAGAGAGGATCTTTCTCTCAACTTCCAAGAGCCTCTTTCTGGACAGGCCTCACATACAGGCAAATAGAGCCCTTTTATCAACCCTGATATCCAGGCGAGGCTGAATGTTCAGATTTAAAAAAAGGTTGAACAAAAAGTTCCGAAGAGGCAAGGGAAAGAGCCATCTGTCCATCCATCCCCGACCTGTATGGACAATATCCCACAGTCCTGGAGCAGGAAGCATGTCAGCACCACCTCACGCCCCTTCTGGAGCAGAAACTAAATCAGAGCCATATTCAGGCCATCAGAAGTCTTTTCAGACAAGACTGAGTAGGAGTAAAGTCACAAGTCTTTTCAGACAAGAGTAAAATACTAGTAATGGCACAAGTTCTCCCCTTTCTCCAAAGTGAGTCTCTCGTGGCTATTGTCAACATGGCAGGGTCCCCACTAGATCCCCCCTCCATCTTATTCAATGGATGCTCTATTAAATCCCAAAACAAGTTTAGACTATCATACCTCCACAGCTCTTTTCTCAGAATTCCTTGCTTCATCAATTGTCGAATCCCAGCCTTTGACTCAGAATCGGTCCTGGTACCCATCTCCACCAGTGGCTGGAACCCAAACCACCAAATCTAAAACCTTTCATGAGACACTGTGGGTGCTGGCTGATTTCCATCTGCTTATACTGATGGACATGAAGTTCCTTGATTAACTTCCATCTGACCTTCCCTGGGAGTTTATCCTGAGAATTTATCACATCCAACAGCAGCTGGACCTTGTGAGGCTATTGTGTGTTGTGTGTAGCACATTTTTAAGGGTTGTTCCCCTGGAGCTTAGGGTGAATGAATTCCCCCAGGAGGTGCACAACAGACTGCCGGCCCTGTGAGGCCCAACTTTTGCATGTGAGTTGATTCCCGGGACTTTTTAACCATGGCCACTAAATGGCTCCTACTCTCTAAGAGCTTCTTCAAGAGGTGGCATTCTAGGTGCCAAACAGCAGGCAAAACAATAAATTGGGATCTTGAAGCATTATCATGGGCATGCAGCCCCATAATCCCAATTGGGTTTTAGAGTTATTCCAACTCTGGAAGGACTCATACAAGGATCTGAGAAATTGCTGAGAAGAATGATGAAAGATCTGTACAGAAACCCAGAAGGTTCCCTAGGCAAAGGTCTTAGGGTGTCTCTGAATGAGAGATGGAAACTTGCCACAGGAGACATCTAAGAAGTGACTTGGGGAATGTTTCCCTGGTGTACCAGGAAAGCAACAGCTACAAGGCATCCTGAACAATCCCTCAAGCAGCAGGCATAGGGATCCGTGAGCAACTGTCGTGGAAAATATATGGACTGTGCGTTCTTAACCCTGGATAACTCAAGAGTAATAAGGCAACATGTAGACAACACTCTTGGAATGACACAATTACCTGCAAGGAAACTTCTAATGGGCCTTCCTTCCAGGATCCTGGCACTCAAAACTTGCAGGGAACACACCTTACAAGATGCCTGGTGAGGCACAGATGGAGCCCACCCCTTAGAGGTCTCAAGATCCTGACTGTATCCAATGTGAACAAGGCTACAGGTTTGCCCTTGCCGCAGCCCTCCAGTACCTCTTTGTTCTACTGAGACTCTAGAGCTGAATCCATTGTCCAAACGTCCAGTGTCCTGGGAGAACCTTTTAAGAAAGCCTTGGAAGAGAGTGAAGAAATTAATACCCGCTGTGGAATCTGTCCACACAGGACTGTCCTTCTGCCCTCCTGCTCGAATTCCTGAGAGAGACTCCAACTAGTGACAACTCTGGACCCTCTGGAGCTCCTACACCTAACCAGGGAGACAATGACATTGCTGTCCATCCTACAGAGCCTCGCAGGCAGAGACTGGGAGAGTGAAATGGTTCTGGAGTCTTGGACAGGCACCCCAGGACCGAATCCAGGCCTAATCAAGGAAGCCTATGAGTCACAGGAGACTGAGGATGTCGTGGATTCCGAGAGGTGTGACTTAAGGGAAATGTACCAAGGGTGTCAGTTTGGGAGATCAGTGTGGCATCCCAATCACCAAGTAGCTAGGAATCCAGGGAGCTGGAGGAGACAGAGGAGGGAGAGTCCTGTGAGTGGGAACTCCCTGTGGTAACTCTTAAATCAATGACTCACTGGAGACCAGTAAAGTCTATCCAATTCTAGAACCATTTCCCAGGATCCAGAAGACTCGGGCCTGAGCGCATCTCACTGCTCAGCCGCTGGCGTGGTCCTGCAGGACTGGGCCACTGGAAAGTTCTGCCAAGACTGTACCCCGAGGTTCTGCTTGCTGCACATATCCTGGCCCACAGGGCCTTTCAGTCCACCTTCAAGACTGTGCCTGCTACAACCAAGTCACCCTTCCAGGACAGATTTCCTTTTCTGTCAAGAGCACAGAATGTCCACCATATTTCAAACCACAGGAAGCACGGCATAGCCATGTGTTTTATCCAGATTTTGGGTAAGATGAGCAAAGATGTCGAAGGCAGGAAAAACAGCTTACAGGGATGAGTCCTGTCCAAGTCGACAGATCAAATAACGATGAAAAGAAGTTTTGGCACAAGATAAAAAGCCCTGTATTTTCAATTTCGACCCCCAAAGTCAAACTACAGGAGAACTCTCCACAAAAACTCAAGGCCTTATCAGCCATGACACAAAGTCAAGGATCAGCCGTGAGCAGACTCTTCATGCCCCGACAGGTCACTGAAGCACAGGACTTGATGACCTCTGTTGAATGGATTCCAGAGGAGAAACTGGGGATTCACCATAGTTGTGCTCCCTCAAAAAAGTTTATACAACGAACCACCCCAAGCTCCAGAGAGTAGGCATGTCTGCCAGCACAGGATTCCTACGGCAGGATCAGAGACAAAACAAACAAACACTAGTAGTGGTCGCAAAGCCAACCCTAAAGTATACATCCAACCTTTCACAGACAAATGGATGTCCTATGGTCATCCGATGTACAGAGAATCTTTGTTCTGAGCCAGACACTATTAGCACAGAGAACAGGCCCCACGCATCCCAGGGATCCCTGTCCACTCTCTAAGACACTGCCTCTGCAGACGTGTACTATCTGGGACAGAAATGCTTTCCCCAATTTAGAGCAAGGAAACTTTTAGGCATTACTTCCTCTCTGTATGTTTTATCTGGAGTTCCTGTCTGTAGTGCTAGGCCACAGGGAAAGGTCTGCATCTGGTTCACCATGGAGTACTGCTTCAGGAGAAAATATGGCTCCAAAAAGAGGGGACAGTGGTGTTTGAGGTCTCACTATCTCCTAGTTCCATCATTGTTGGTGGTGCCAACTATAGTTTAACTATGGAAAGAAAGGCTTTTAGGACTTTTTTTTAACTGGGGCCACGGAGAGCTAAGTCAACCTACTGGACCCAAAAAGCAAGAAATCATTAGGATTGGGAAGATTGCTAAGTCAACCGTGTGAGATCCCACCCTCAGCGTCAGCTCACCATGTCTTTCCCCTGATTTGCTCTAAGCTGTCCTTTGTGTAGCTGTGTACAGAGGCACCAGGGAGCCAGCTCAGTATTTCCCTAGGTCACAAAGTAGGCACAGTCATCAGGACGGTAACGTGGGATCCTCAAGTTCAGAGCAGGAGCATGGCGATCTCTGCAAATCATGCCAGAGTATAAAGGACCTACGGACCCTAGGGACTCCCTAGTCAACTCACGGGAGACTGGCAACCAGCTGAGTTTTCCAGGCCTACCCAGCTCAGCCTGGAAGACAAAGCAGTGATACCCTGTCCTATGTCTGCCTTCATTGCCAGAATGGTGGCCAGCATGGCACTGACAACTTTTCATGAGGTGGCAGCTGCAGAGACCTCTGGTCATTTGTCATTTCTTCTGTTCCATGGAATGTACGGTACCCGTCTGGCTGTGGGTGCGATGAGCCTAAGGTAAAGGTAGAAATACAAAGGTTAGAGTCTAGGCAGGAGGCCACATAATGTGAGGATGCCCTGAAAGTTTCCATGCGTGTGAATCCCCTGCCCTTCCAGTCCAGACTGCTGACATCGGGGTCTGAGCCACGCATCTTAGCCTCACTCCAGGATCTCCACCATGGACTGGAGGAGCCCTTTAGCTTTAAAGGACTTGAGACAAATCCTGCAAAGATTGGAAGGTTGGCTTCCCAACAGCACATCCAGTAATCTGCATGTTCTTACCTCCTCAATTCTAGAGATGAGCTGGTGGAAAGGCCAGAGTTAGGAATTCTGGATGTCCCTCACAGCCCAGTGGTTTAACATGTACATGTTGTGCCTGCGTTTACTCTGAAGGGAAGGAGGACACCTGAAAAAGGTTGAGGGATGCACTGTGGTCACACAGCAAGTCATTCTAGGCCTCCAGCCCTTCTCTTCCCATGAGACCAGCAGAATAGGCCCCCTTATAGTGCTGGTTAACACAGCTGAGGGAACTTGTCCAAAGTGCAGGTGCTCTTGAATCTCCAGGCTGGAATCTTTGGATTCCTGGGCATCTCTCAGCTACCTTTCCAGGTTTCCTTACCCCAGGCTCTGTTTCTTAGGAAACACGTGGAGGTAACTGCACACAGGAACAGCCAGTTCCCAGGGTGATCTGCACTGTTCCTCACAGCAGGCAGCCAGTAAACTGTTCCAGCAGCGTCACTTGTTCCCTGGTAGAAAACCTTGTTCCAGAATGTCCCAACCAGGTAGAGGACATGGGCATGGGGCCTGTTCCAGCACACTTCCCGAGACTCTACATGTGAAACTCAGCAGCTCTTTACAAGTGGAATGGGAAAAACAGGCCTCTTCTCAGCTGGCTTCATATCAATGATAGAACCTCTCCAGTAGTCCATGAAGCCAAAACCCTGAGGCTGGCACTTCTGTGCCCTCTCTGGAACCCAGGAGGCACATGTGGGTCCAGCAGACTTGGATGTGAGTCCTCAGTGTACAAGTGCTTGAGATGGGGTTGCCAAGAGACCAGGCAGTAGCATGAATGGCTTCTGCCATTGTCAGCCCTGTTAACTATAATGGATATGCTCTGGGCCTGGAGAATCTCACAGAGACCTCTAAAATATTCTCACTGATTGACCACAGAAGAGATCTCTACAGGGTTGCTCATATAGATCCACACTGAAAAACATCCCAGAATTCCTTAAACAACCACTAGTGACCTTCATGGATGAAAACACGAGATCCCCCAACTTTTCCAGAGACTTCCACAGAGAACATCTCAGAAAAAAGTTGCTAGAGTCCTTAGCAGAAATTCACAGATAGAGACCCCCAAAATCCTTTTCAGAGATATAACCAGACACTTTCTCAGACTTCCCCAATACAGAATCTGCACACGTCTTTCCAGTCCTGCACTGTAATCTACAGACATTCTACAGCTGTGGACACCTTCACAGACCCACTCACGAATCCACACACATCTCCACAGACATTCACAGACAACCACTGGTGTGGGATCTCCTCTGTATGCTGCGATTATGATTTATTATCATTGGCTAATAAGCGGTTTCAGCCAATGTCTGAGCAAAGTAAAAACAGGTGAGAAATCAGAACAGAGATATATACAGAAAGAGTTTCTGTGTGACTACTTCAGGGCTGGGGTCCAGGAACAAGCAGTCTCCAGTTACATAATGATGTAAACGTGAGCCAACTACACCCACACAATCCTGAGAGAGCTTGGGAAGGAATTCAAGACACAAAAGAACAGAGTTCAGAAAGGGAAGAGCAGTGTTTAGGACGGCTTATAGGTAGCAGCATTTTCTCAAGTAAGCTCTGTTTGCTGGGGGCAAGCGCAGGCATATATCTCCTTTAAGAGAAAGCTTCCTGACTCAGCATTAGTAGCAAAACCTGGGCATCTTCTTTAAGAATAGGCTTTCTGGTTGGCTTGTAGCATGAAACTCTGGCTCTTTTGGGAGGTCCCACACTTAAATGGGGTCTGTAAGCAGTATGCTACAAATTGCTAAATGGCAACATAGAGCCACTATGTCCCTGGAACTGCGGCAGTGAGCATGACAAAACTGGGAACATGGGGTGGGGGGAGGAGCAAGGGTAGAAGGGGAGTTTGGAGGAGAACTTGAGAGAATGGGCTAGGTGAGATGGTGGAAGGACAGAGATGAGAGCAAGGAAATAGATACTTTGATTGAGGAAGCATTATAGGGCTAGCAAGAAACCTGACATTAGAGAAAATCCCAGGAACCCTAAGCAGTGGAGGAGAGGGGGCCGAACTGGCCTGGCCCTGCTGTCAGGCTGATGAACATCTTAAATGTCACCATAGAACCTTCATCCAGCAGTGGATGGAAACAGAGGCAGAGACACGCAGCAGCGCACGGGTTGAAGTTGAGAGAAGTAATAATATGGGCTGGAGAGATGGCTCAGAGGCCCCGACTGCTCTTCCAGAGGTCCTGAGTTCAATTCCCAGCAACTACATGGTGGCTCACAACCATCTGTAATGAGATCTGGGGCCCTCTTCTGGCCAGCAAACATACAGACAGAACACTGTATACATTTTAAATAAATAAATCTTAACAAAAAAATAAAAGAGAGGTGAGAATATAAATGAAGAGGTCAAGGCCATGATGGGACACCCACTGGAAAGGTTTACCTGAGCTGATGGGAACTCATCAACTCCAGTTAGACAGGGAAAGAACCAGCACAGGACCAAACTAGACCCTTGGAATGTGGGTGACAGTTGCATGGCTGGGGCAGACTGCAGGGCCATTGGCAGTGGCACCAGGATTTATCCCTACTGCTTGCACTGTTTTTTTTGGGGGGAACCCATTCTCTTTAGATGGAAATGATTATAAGTTTATTTCTCTTATACTGTACATTTGTTTCTATTTTTTGTTTAAGGTATTACCTATGTAGCTCATACCTATACCACTTGTTTAATTATGCAATGACAAATTTTAGTCCTTGAAAGCTATTTAAGATAATGAGTACAGGTTAATAGGACACCCATAACTATCAAACTCATACTCATATTAGTTATGTTTTCAAGGTTATATGGAGGATAATTCAGATAAGTGATCTTCAAACACTTCAAAGACCTATAGAAATTGGCATTTAAAATGTTTTAATAACATAAGCTTTTCTTTTTTTATTTTTTATTGATTAAAAAAAACATTCCGCCTCCTCCCAGCCTCCCATTTCCCTCCCCCTCCTCCCACTCCTCTCCCCTTCTCCCCACATAGGCTTTTCTTGACGCGAGACACATCTGTTCCTGGCGGCATCAATCTGCTTCCAAAAAGGGATAATGGGTATCAAAAACTCCATATGGAGTTTGCTTCCTTTGTGAAAAAAGCAAGCCTTTTGTGTAAGAAATTGCCCTTGCCTTTACTGCCGACTGTCTACTGTCCATACTGGACAAGAAGGACACACAATAATGGGACTGTCAAGCTTTGAAACACAGGACAAGACACTCCTTCAAAATTTCCTGCTTCAGGAAAAAAACCTGTCAGCTATTCCAGTCCTGTAGGCCAAAGATGGATACCCCAACACTACCAGGAAACTTTTGGGTGACTGTCCAGGCAGTCAACCCTTTCTATCATTTCTCTTAGTTTTGGAAGTCACTTGTTATGCACTTCCTGCTTACTGAGGTAAGCGTCTATCCTTCTTAGGTATGTGATGGGATTCACATCTCCATGATTCCTCAAGATCCACCCACTGTTTTAAGTTTTGCTTAATTACTAAGTTAGAATACATTCTCATTTCACTTTGTTTTCTAAATTAAGACACGAAGGTAAGTTTTAGGTAGCCAGACGTCAACAACAAAGTGGGAAAAGTGTTATTGAACTGTAAGACCCACTGCAAAGACTCCTTTGATATATATGTGTGGTGAGAGGGGGAGGGGAAGGTAGGGAACGGGAGAAGACCAGTCTATACAGTTGCCTTCCCGCCTACATTTGTTTTTTTGAAATACTGAAACCATATACAGATGCTTCTCAACTCAAGACGGGGTCACATGCCAAAACCTCCCTAGGTATAAATTTCCTGATTTTGAAGTGGATCAAACACACCTATCAACATCACAGCTCAGCCCTGACAAGCTTGTGTCCAGAACACTTGCTTAAACTAATTCAGTTACGCAAAGCCACGCCACTCAAAGCCTAGTTTAAAATGATGTGCTCAGTGGAGGAAATTACTGAAAATGGCACTGAAAGAAATACAAGGAATGATCGTTGTGGACTCACCTGACCAGAAAGCTGAAAACACGTGCACAGGACCATGTACGTCAACCTCTTCCGTATTCCTCCCAAGTGAGAACAAGTGTCTGGAACAGAGCAGGTGACATGGACAGTGACATTAGGAGAAACTCAACCGTTACTGGTAACAGTGAGTCAGAAACCTGGACGTGGCGTCTATTTAACCTGCACTGTGGAGGCCTTCACCTTCCTGGGAGGCCCCAGCGGGTGGTGTGGAGCCTGAATTCCAAGGACCCCTTCAGCTTTCCCAGTCTGCATTCCCCTAGCATCCTCCTCCCCTTCCTGGTCCCCACAGCCCCCTCCACCCCTCCCTTGCCCTGACCTCTGCTGTCACCATCTCCTCCCAATGCCTGCTGCTGCAAGGCTCTCAGGCTGGGTCACCTTTAACAATGTGACACTGAGCAGGAGGTTAGAGGGCCCAGATACTGTGACTTTTACATTGCCAGGGAACTCAGCTTCTCTTTCAAGTCCCACAGCACCAGCACCTCTGAATTCCCGGCAAACGCCATGGAGGACACAGACAGGTTCTCTGCTGGTGTGTGTGAGTGGGATCCTTACAAGAAAGCCGACAGCAGTTAAAATAACACGGTCCCAACCAGGTCTATATCTAGCAGCACGGCATATGTGGATCGTTTTCCCATCGATACTTTTACTTTTTATGTGTTGTCACTAATGTGATTTTTACTTGCCATTGCAGTTTTGACCCTGAAAACATGGGTCTCACGGGGTTCGGTCCCTCAAAACCGTCTTTCTCCACCCAGGCTGTGCACATCTGCCCCTTGGGTGGGGTTCAGGCTCCCCTGACTTACCTGCTGATGTCCACGTAAAGAACAGGCAGTCAGCCGCCATGTCCAGGATCTGAACGCAGTGACAGCGCCTCTCCCGCTTCTACAGTCACTGAAGGGCATGGAGGCACGGAAAGGAAGATGTCTTCGCTGTCGAGATGTGAACCCTGAAGCCTCAGCCTGGCTGACAGCAACTTCACGTTTCTACACTCCATTCTCTGTATTGGTGTAGATGGTTCTTTCTCCAGACAGGTCCCTGGGCCTCCCACCACCTTGGGATGAAAAGGTGGGAAAGCAATTGAGGCCTGGACCTTTCCCGGAGCCCACAGGGTGAGAGGTAGAGCTTGAGTTCCAGGGCTGCCCTTTCTGGGCACTGCTCCCACACTCCCCTACAATCCCCTCCCCTTTCTGGTCCCAGTAGGCTCCTCCGTGCCTCCCAGGTGCTGAACTCTGCTGTCTCCATCTTCTCCCATGCCAGATGCTGCAAGGCTCTCAGGCTGGGCCAACTTTAACAATGTGACACTGAGCAGGAGGTCAGAGAGCCCGGATGCTGTAGCTGCTACATTGCCAGGCAACTCAGCTTCTCATTCAAGTCCCAGCAGCGCCAGCACCTCTGAATTCCCGGCAAACGCCATGGAGGACACAGACAGGTTCTCTGCTGGTGGCTGGGTGGGGATCCTTACAGGAAAGCTGGCAGCAGTTAGATGAACAAGTTCTGACCTCTTCTTCACCCAGCAGCACGACAGACCCGGCAGTTAAACCGCCAAAGAGCAACAGTTTACTAACAGCTTGATTGGCTGCAGGCGGCAGGTCCACCATGTGACTCATTGGTAGCTTGTGATTGGCTGAAGCATCATTGCTGTGATTGGCTGAATCGATGGCTACAAGATTATCCTATAATATTAAACTACAGGTTACACAGTGAGTCAGGTTATAGTTGACTCTGTGTGGTAGTCACATGAATACAAACTTTATCAGCCAAAAAGTGGATAAAGGTACAGGCAAACAAGTTAGAATTTATTAGCCTCAGGCTGATCATCTTTCCAGTCTTGAGGGCCTGACAGAAAACGTGGGTGTGGGTGTGGGCAGTGACCTTTTTTCTGCCAGGAAATAATGCCCTCCAGACAGACTTCGTGATCCCACAGTGTCAGCTTAGCCAAACATTCCTGGATTTTACCCTTTTGTTGTTCAGAGGCCCTTCACCAGACAGGGACAGCGGGGTAGAGCTGTTTAAATTGGAAAGGAACTTGAACAAAAGTGCCATTCTAAAATCAATTGCTTTCCGATAAGAATAAACACTAGTGAATATATATTTAATCTTTGAAGTGACGAGTAGATGATACAGTGTAGAAAGAACAATTTTTTTCACAGAAGCCACCTTGAGGCAGTTCCAGCAAATCCACAGGAGGGTCAGGTCTCAGAGGCAGCTCAACAGTTGGTGGGTGATGGCGGTGAAGGCTGAGCACCAGCCTGTGGGGCTGCAGAGATGGCTCAGCAGTTAGGAGCACTTGCTGCACTTGTGAAGATCCTGTGTTTAGTGCCCAGCAACCACATGGCTGCCCACAAGCACCTGTAACTTACGTTCCTATGAATCCTACAAATCACCCGTACACATTCACAGTGAGAGCCAGCATAGTCTGCGGAGTGTCTGTCATTATCACCCTTCTATTGCTGTAAGGAGACACCACGACTAAGGCAACAGTTGTAAAATAAAGAGCTGGGGACTAGCTTACAGGTTGAGAGGCTTATTCCATTATCATCACGGCAGACAGCACAGCAGGAGGCAGGTAGGCAGGGATCTGGCCAGAGAAGTAGCTAAGAGTTATCTTGAGCAGAGAGGAGAGAGAGACAGAAAGTAGGGCACCTGGTGTGGGCTTTTGGAAATTGAAAGCCTGCCCCCAGTGACACACTTCCTCTAAAAAAGCCACACCTCCTAATTTTTCTACTGCTATCAAAGGGTTCCACCCCTGTTTCCCCACACACACACACACACACTAAGCATTTAAATACATGAGCCTTCTGGACGGGTGGGGGGTGCCGCCTTATTCAAACCACCACAGTGGTTCTCATCCCTGCAAGCCACCTGGTGACAAGCTCCACAGCGAACTCCAACCAAGAGAGACTTGAGGCTGGGGAGTTCCTGGCATAGCCAGGCTTGCCATCTCTATCCAGGATGAGGTGAACTGGGCAGCAAATAAACCATCCCACCAGCACCTCACATGCAGAAAAGATGAAGGGTTTATGGGACTGTATGTCAAAGAAAAGGGGAGAATACAAAAAAATAAAGCCTTTGTACCTTCTGTCTGCCTCTGTCTCTTCACCTCTCATCCAGGAACAGGTAATGTTTGGGGAACTGCCACAAACCACACACTCTTGTAAAAGTGAGAATTTATTAGCCACAAGCTTCGAGGAAAGATGGAATACCATCAGAGCCGTGCACTCACTTCAGATCCAGGGAGAGAAAATGGAAGCATGCTGGCCTCTGGACTTCTCGCCTGGCTGAGGAGGCCCAAAAATGTGAGCCTATTTCCACCTTGACCAAAGGTAAGAGAGTTGGAACTACTTTTATTCCTTCAAGATTATGGTCTGTTTCAAGCACAAACAAAGGTCCCACCTAGATTTAGATCAGAGAGTTCTTTTCTCTCAAGGTTGTTGTAAACAAGTGTGTCTAATATTCAGACTTTGGATATCAGGAATTAACAAGTAGGTATGTTTCTACCCCAAAAAAGTTTACGGGTCCAACTAAGGTCCCACTCCCTTAAGGAGATAACAATGGATTCCATCCAGGGAGGTGTTTGCCTATAGAATGTTTTGGTCTAAAACATGTGAACATTTTGTCTTGTTCTAGCAACAGAATGTTTAACTATGAATTTAGCCTGCAACCTTCAATTGGTGTGTTCATTTCCTTGCACATGTTAATTTAGTTTTTTTGTTGTTGGTTTTTTTTTTTTTTTTTAGTTCTCCTGGGTTCAGTCCCCAGTGCCATACAGAAAACATAACAGATAAATACTCAGCCCTGTCAAGGCCCCTGGACTAACAGCAGAACTGGGGATGTGGAAAGGAGCTACACCTCATGGCAGGATTCCATCTTGAGAAGCTGTGTGTTGGGCAGTGCCTCCCAGTCCAGGAAAGGCCTGTGGTTGAAAGCTCCTGTCCATGGATGTTGTGGCCTTCTCAGTCTCCTGTGAGTCTGGGCATCATTGCTGCTCGCCTTACAAAGTCCCTCTTCTCACAGCCCCTCAGCCCTGGGGTTGGTCCCCTGATCTCTTCACCAGATATACACTGCTCTCTTGTTCCCAAGAACGCTGTCCATACTGACTTCCAGATCACATTGCCTTTCTGGAGGGACCTCTCTTGGGACCCACTTCCAGCAGGACGTATACCACCATTTCCTATGACTTGTCCTGTTGGTTCCCTGCAGGTCTGTGTGCTGTCACGCTGCCTTGCCTGATATAGGCTTCAGAATGTCATAGAGACTTGAAGTGAGAATATTATATTTGGCTATCAACAATAGGTTTAGGGGGCATGATTGTCTTATCTGTGTGATTTGTTTTACATCTTATGCACTTTAAGATTTTCTTCTTAGAGTAATACACAGAAACCTGCTGTCAGGGAAGAGGACAGATTCCCTTCTGGTAAATCTTGTCTTTTGGAATGAGCTGCAGGGCAGCTCTGAGTGGTCCTCAGTCAGGTTCCCTTTCACCCATGCTATCCAGCTCCTGGGCACAGCTGGGATGCAGGCCTGTGTGAAACTGGGCTCCCTGTTTCAGTTTGGCTGCTTTGCTCAGCACCTTGTTCTTAGACCCACGTTTCCCCTCAGGATGAAAGAAAGCCCTGGGCAGCACTTAGAATGCTCTCAACTAAGAACTCAATAAGATTTAGTGACTTCCTCTATGGCCTAGAAGAATGTCTCCACTGCTCAGGTCTCAGAGAGCACTCCTGGCAGGTGTCATGCACCTGAGGTCTCCTGAGTGTACCTCCCTAGTGGGAATGTGGATCCTAACTGCCTCTTTCTGTCCCTTGGCTCTGTTTAGAATGCCCAAGGAATCCTGGACTAGAATCACCAAAATCATGAAGAAAACAACATTCCAATTCCTCAGTTGGTTGCCTTAAGCATTTTATACAGTGATGGAAGCTTGTGACAGACACTGTGCGGAGCTGGCAGCTCATCTTACCTGGTTTACAAGCCACGCCCACAGGTCACTCATTGGTGTCTTCTGTATTTGAATGTAATTCAACACATTCGGTTTTCTCATCAGAGCAAGGCACAGGTCTGAGTTTGGACCCTGAGAACTGAGGGCATCTGCAGTGTGGCGAGAGCCATGTTAGGTTTCACCAACACAGCAACTATGCAACACACTGCCGAGACCTGCCAGTGTCTCAGGTTATGTCCCCCCCCCCCCCGAGAAGATCCTTAGAAATTATACTTTTCAACATCATCTCAAATGCCCCAGCCTTCCTTCAGTATCCACAGGGTAGCAGGGCCTGGTCCAGTGTGTGCTCTGAGCAGATGTGCCATGCATGGGGAGAGCAGGCTGGTGGAGGAAGGAACGAGACAGAATGCCTGTGTCTGTGCTGAGATGGAATGGACAGGGTTGTAGTTGAAGTTACAAACTGAGGTGCTTTGCTTCCAAGCCTATTACACACTTGGCAAACACATCCCCTTAACCAGACCAGTAAATACCAAGCCCTGGGTTAAGTCCTAGGCTCAGGGCCATCGAAAAGGATGCCGTGGCCTCCACTGTAGTTGAGGAAGAGAGTCCACTATAAACACTGTCTCCACACAGTGTGAACCTTCAGGCTCTGCTGGAGGCAAACACCATGCAGATGACTCCCTGAACCCAACCTCAGGGACAGAGGAGGAGCCTCTTCCTCACTGGCCACTCTGCTCCTCAGCTGGTTCCACCCTCTACACATGGAAAGGCTTTCGATGCTACCCATGTGCTCATGACTCAAAACATCTCCCAGGCCAGGACTTCCAAACATAAACTTGGGAATCCATGGCTGCTCTCCAGTGCATGGCTGATGGGCAGGTCAGTCTTGACCTATGCCTTACACTGAGCCTCCCTCCCCACTGAGTTCTTCTTCCATGGTTCCAGCCCATCCCCAGGTTGCTGCTTCATCCAGTCCCTCAGACTAAAGCTTTAGATCAGCAATGCTTCTGACTAACTCATCTAGCAGACAAACTTCCGGCAGAGTCTGCTGACTCTCCCAGCATTATAGCAAGGGTCCACACACTTTTCTTTGCAATTACAAAGTTGGTCAGCCACCGTCTGTCTGTATGAATCTCCAAAATGGCACCCTGGGCTCTGCTCTTTTCATCAGACAGTATATTACGTCAAACCACACAGGACCAGTATTGTTAACATTCAAGCACAATAGTTCCAGGCTGCACCTTCAGTCAGCCCATTCCTCACCAACTGGGTTTCCTCACCTCTTCCCGCCTCTCTATTTTGTTTGCTTTTCCCTTCCATGTTGCCTGCTGGCAACGCCTGTCGAGTTCCTGCAAGAGTCTTCCTAGTGGAGCTAATGCACAGCTTAACGTGGAATACAGAGGAGACACAGACATCTGTGAGTTGTTCACACACCAGATGTAGGAACTAATTTGAGGCTACACCCTAAAGAGCAGGGTGTTGAAGAAGGCCTTCAAAGGAGACTAAGATGAAGAAATTTAGAGTCTTGACCGTAGTCCACAAGTTCGCTGCAGCATAATGCAAAGAAGGTAGAATGAATGGTCCTTGGGCTGAAAACCGTGAGACACGGATGTCACATGAGTTCTCAAGTGGGTCCTGTCGATCCTGCACCCCTGACGTCACTGGTAACCCACAGTCTGATCCAGTGTAGCAGGAACAATCAGCTCTCAGTTGCTAGAGGAAGGTCAACATAGCCGTGTGGAGAGAGCTTGCACAACTCTTGATAAGACCAGCAACAGAGAGCAGGAAGAAATGGAGTCTTGACAGAAGGGAGGGAGTCACATGGACAGGATTATGAAGACCAAGGGTGGAATTAAGGAAACCCAGCAATGGGGATGCAGAAAAGCAGAGACAACAGGCCTTAAAATTGGGGTAAAGTGCTTGCCTTACAAACACAGAGAGCTGAGTTTGGATCTGCAGAAACTCTGTAAAAACTGTTGGGAACAGGAGACAGGCAGTAGAGGACATGTGGTTCTCAGCCTTCACCGCCATCCATTCACCAACTGCTGAGCTGTCTCTGAGACCTGACCCTCCTGTGGATTTGCTGGAACTGCTTTGTGGTGGCTTCTGTGAAAAACCTGTTCTTTCTACACTGTATCATCTACTCGTTCTTATCATCTACTCGTTCGTCACTTCAAAGATTAAATATATATTCACTAGCAATTGATTTTAGAATGGAACTTTTGTTCAAGTTCCTTTCCTATTTAAACAGTTCTACCCCGCTGTCCCTGTCTGGTGAAGGGCCTCTGAACAACAAAAGGGTAAAATCCAGGAATGTTTGGCTAAGCTGACACTGTGGGATCACAAATCTGTCTGGAGGGCAGCAGATCATTGTTTCCTGGCAGAAAAGGGGTCACTGCCCACACCCACACCCACGTCTTCTGTCAGGCCCTCAAGACTGGAAAGATGATCAGCCTGAGGCTAATAAATTCTAACTTGTTTGCCTGTACCTTTATCCACTTTTTGGCTGATAAAGTTTGTATTCACGTGACTACCACACAGAGTCAACTATAACCTGACTCACTGTGTAACCTGTAGTTTAATATTACAGGATAATCTTGTAGCCATCGATTCAGCCAATCACAGCAATGATGCTTCAGCCAATCACAAGCTACCAATGAGTCACATGGTGGACCTGCTGCCTGCAGCCAATCAGGCTGTTTCTGAATTGTTTGTTGCTCTTGTTGCAGTTTAACTGCCGGGTCTGTCGTGCTGCTGGATGAAGAAGAGGTCAGACCTTGTTCATCTAACTGCTGCCAGCTTTCCTGTAAGGATCCCCACCCAGCCACCAGCAGAGAACCTGTCTGTGTCCTCCATGGCGTTTGCCGGGAATTCAGAGGTGCTGGTGCTGTGGGACTTGAAAGAGAAGCTGAGTTCCCTGGCAATGTAAAAGTCACAGTATCTGGGCCCTCTAACCTCCTGCTCAGTGTCACATTGTTAAAGGTGACCCAGCCTGAGAGCCTTGCAGCAGCAGGCATTGGGAGGAGATGGTGACAGCAGAGGTCAGGGCAAGGGAGGGGTGGAGGGGGCTGTGGGGACCAGGAAGGGGAGGAGGTTGCTAGGGGAATGCAGACTGGGAAAGCTGAAGGGGTCCTTGGAATTCAGGCTCCACACCACCCGCTGGGGCCTCCCAGGAAGGTGAAGGCCTCCACAGTGCAGGTTAAATAGACGCCACGTCCAGGTTTCTGACTCACTGTTTCCAGTAACGGTTGAGATTCTCCCTGATGTCACTGTCCATGTCACCTGCTCTGTTCCAGACACTTGTTCTCACTTGGGAGGAATACGGAAGAGGTTGACTTACAACGTTCTGTGCACGTATTTTCAGCTTTCTGAAAGGTCAGGTGAGCTCACAACTATCATTCCTTCTATTTCTTTCAGGTGTGCTCCCTGAAAGAAAACTTTGCACCCCAACCCATCCCAGTCTCCAGTGAGTAGGCCTGTCTGCCACCACAACGTTCCTTCAGCCCAGTCCAAGATCACACAAGGAAACAGTAGCTGTGTTCTCCCAGCCAGCCACAAGGTACACGGCCAACCTTCCACAGACAGATGAGTGTCCTATGGTAACAACCAGGCCCCGGTGTCCAGAGAACCTGTGTCACGAGCCAGCTCCTATCACCACAGTGTCCCAGGGACCCCCGTCCACTGTCCTCAGCACTGCCTTTGCAAGTGCCGCACCTTCCTGTGGCCTAGCACTGCAGACATGACCTCCAGATAAACACGCGTGGGGAAGAGTCTACAGCTGGGCCACCTGGGCGTGCTGCTTCTCTAGTAGATATGGCTTCACTAAGAGGGGACAGGGGCATTTGAGGTCGCAAATCTCCTCAATGCTGGTGGACGAAAGCAGCCAGCATCCACAGTGTGTCTCCTCAAAGGGTCCAGAGATGTTCCAACTCTGGAAGGGTCCATGTAGAGATCTGACGAACTATCTGGGAAGAGCTCTAAAAGATCTGTCCAGGTACAGGAGCCCCGACGGTTCCCTAGGTGAAGTTCTCGAGGCCGTCTCTAAGACAGAGGTGGAAACTTGCTGCATGAGACACCCAAGAAGTGCCCCGTGAAGTGTTTCCCTGGTGGGACCAGGAAAGAAACAGCTAGAACGCTCCCTGAGAAACCACTCAAATAGTAAGTGGAGGCAAACCAGAGACAGTCAGGTGCCCGGGGAATCTGCCATGTGAGATGTGCAGACCATGTGTTGGTCCCTCCTAAAATCTCAAAGCCAAATATGGAAACTTGGAAAAAACCATCCTTCAATGATTGAACCACTAGCACGAAAACTACTAATGGGCCTTCCTCCCTAGACCCCGGCACTCAGAAGATGCTGGAAACACATCTTCTGCGATACCTGGCGAAGCACAGATGGAGCCCGCCCCTCAGAGGCCTCACACCATACTTGTTTTCAACGTGAACAAGGCTACGGCTCTGCCCTTGCCGCAGTCCTGCAATGCCTCTTTGCCCTTCTGGAACTCTAGGGACAACTCCATTATCCAAATGCCCAGTGTCCTCAGAGAACCTTTTAAGGACGCCTCAGAGAGAGTGAAGAAAAGAGCTTCCACTGTGGAGTCTGTCCACACAGGACTGTCCTGGCCACCAGCCTGAATTCCTGGGAGAGACTCCACCTAGTGACAACTCTGGGCCCTCTGAAGCCCCTATACCTAACCAGGAAGATAATACGACATTGGTACCCATCCCACAGAGCCTCATGGGCAGAGAATGGAAGAGTGAAATGGTTCTTGGATCTTGGACAGGCACCCCAGGGCCAAATCCAGGCCTAATCAAGGAGGCCTATGAGTCACAGGAGAGTGAGGGTGTGGTGGATACCGAGAGGTATGACTTTAAGGGATGTCAGTTTGGTGGTTGGGAGATCAGTATGGCATCCCAACCACCAAGTAGCAGGGATCCCAGGGAGCTGGAGGAAGCAGAGGAGGAAGAGTCCTGTGAGTGGGAACTCCCCATGGAAGCTTGGGAGATGGCTAACTCTCACATCAATAGTGAATCACTGAAGACCATTGGAAGTCTATCTCCTTCGAGAACTAGTTCCTAGGATTCAGAAGACCAGAGCCTGAGCCCACCTCACTGCTCGGCCACTGGCGTTGTCCTGCAGGACTATGGCACAGAACATTCTTCCAAGGTTCTGCTTGCTGCAGATATCCTGGCCTCCAGGGCCTCCCAGTCCAGTTTCAAGACTGTGCCCTCTACAACCAAGTCACCCTTCCAGAACAGGTATCCTTTCTTCTCAAGAAAAGGGAATGTCCCCAAGATTTCAAGACCCCAGGACGCATGGCATAGCCATATCTTTGGTCCAAATAATGAAAAAATTGAATATAGAAGTCACAGGCAGGAAATATAGCTTATAGGGATGAACCCTGTCCAAGTCTACAAATCAAATAACGATGAAAAGAATTTTGGAGACAGGATAAAAGGCTTTTTGTCAGTTTTGACCCCAAAAGTCAGTGCAGCAAAACTCCCCACAAAAAGTCAAGGGCTTATCAGCCACGACACAAAACTGAGGGTCTGTCCTGAGCAGATTCTTCGTGCTCCCACAGGTGGCTGAAGAAAAGGACTTCATGACCTCTGTTTGATGGATTCTAGAGGAGAAACTGGGGGTTCACCATAGGTGTGCTCCCTCAACAAAAAACTTGCACCACAACCCATCCCAGTCTCCAGTGAGTAGGCCTGCCTTTCTGCCACCACAGCATCCCTACAGCCCAGTCCAAGAACACTAGCTGTGATTGCCAAGCCAGCCGCAAGGTACACGGCCAACCTTCAGCAGACATGAGTATCCTGTGGTAACAACCAGTCCCAGGTGTCCAGAGAACCTGTGTCCCAAACCAGCCCTTATCACCACAGTGTAAGGCTGCACATGTCTCAGGATCCCTGTCCACTGTCCTCAGCAGAAGTGTACTATCTGGAAAAGCAACTCCTTTTCCAAACTTCCCCGATAAAAATTAATCCCGTTCAAAAAGAAACTTCCCCCACCACCACAAAAAAAAAAAAAAAAAAAAAAAAGGTGCTGTCTTCATTTTCCAAGCTAGGTGTTACTACCTGTGTCCCAGCCCTGCAGACACTACCTCCACATAAAATAGTGACAGGGACATGCCTGCATCTGGTCCGCCATGGAATCCTGCTTGAGAGGGGTTATGGCTCCACAAAGACATGACAATGGTATTTAAGGTGTCACCATTTTCCAGTCCATCCTTGTAGTCGGTGTCAATCATGTTATTCAGAAATAAAAGGGTCCTGAGTTCAATTCCCAGCAACCACATGGTAGCTAACAACTATCTGTAATGAGATCTGGTGCCCTCTTCTGGTCTGCAGGCATGCGTGCAGACAGACTGCTGTATACATAATAAATAAACAAATCTTAAAAAAAAAAAAAAAAACACTATCATTGCAAAAGGGAGTAAAGGGAGCAAAGTGAGGAAACGTGGGCCAGAGCAAGCCTGAAACCCATAGACTGGGAAACTCCTGGCTTAGATGGCTCTGTCCTTGTAGCTTTTCCAACTGCAACACCCTTCTCTCTCTCGGCCTGTTTCTAGGCCCAGTTTGCAGCTCTTCTTAGCAGGTATCCAAAGGCTCTGACATCTTCAACATCTTGGGATCTCCAGCACAGTTTAGTCTTCACGTGGTGGCCTCTTTAGGCCTTCAAGCAGCAACTCGACTGGCCACAGCAGCTTTCCTTAAGCCCAGAGGGAGGTTTTACAAACCACTTACTCCTGTGTCCTTCTCTAAAGCCAGAACTGCAAGGCTGAAGCTGCCAACTTCTGCTGCCTGCCTGGGATGGGCTCTGAACCCTCCAAAGGCTTTCCTTCTTACAAACTGCTGTGCTAGCTGGGTGAAGTCTTGCCCTGAGGGTAGCATGCCCTTTATTCTAATTCTCATTGGCCTGTTATCCATTTTAGTACAAGCCTTGACTACAGAGTTTTCTCCCTCTGACTGTCCATTTGTATTTCCTTTGCCCTGCTTGCTCTTTTTCTTGAAGATGTGCGTATCAGTGATTGATCTCTAATGACCATAAGGAAGCCAATAGTAAACTATCTTGAAATCTTCTCTTCCTATTAAAATCTACGGAATTAATCCAAAGCTTTTCAATTCAGCTTCAGGAAGATTCTTAGGACAAGGACAGAAAGCACTTGTGTTTTTTGCCAAAATATCACAAGACCTGTCTCTAGCCCATTTGCTAATATTGTTCCACCCTGGAGTCTCTTGATCCTGGGCCTCTATAGTCACATTGGTCTCAGCACTACTGTCTTCCAAGTGCCTGCTAGGACTTCTTTTAAAGCCTTGTTTACAGCATTCAGCCACTTTCCTAGTCCAAAGTCCCAAAGTCTTCCACGGTCCTCAAAAAACCCAGCGTGGTCAGGCCTGTGGCAGCAATTCCCCTCTTTGGTACCAACTTCTCAGTTATTTCTTATTGCTGTGAAGAGACACCATGACAAAGGCAACTAACAAAAGAAAGAGTTTATTGAGGCCGGGCGGTGGTGGCGCACGCCTGTAATCCCAGCACTCGGGAGGCAGAGGCAGGCGGATCTCTGTGAGTTCGAGGCCAGCCTGGTCTACAAAGGGAGTTCCAGGACAGGCTCCAAAGCTACAAAGAAACCCTGTCTCGAAAAACCAAAAAAAAAAAAAAAAGAGTTTATTGAGGCTCCAATTTCAGAGGGTGGGTCCATGACCATCGTAGTGGGTAGCAGGGCAGCAGGTGTGGTGCTGTTGCAGAGTTCGAGATCCCCTGGGGAACCTCACCAAACAAGACTTCAATTGAAAAGTTAAAAAACAAGTTCATCCTATTTATAGCAATATTGCACCAACAGCCTCCTTTGCAAACCTGACAGCTGCTGCAAAGGGGGAGATGGGTTGGAGTTTTAAAGGCTTAAACCCCAACTGTCTCAATTCCAGGGATTTTTCTGCTACATGAGACATTATCATTTTCTTTTTGTTTGGTCGGTTTGGGCTTTGGTTTTTTATTTTCCTGAACAAGCAGTGGTTATGTGAGATTACAGAAGCAGAATGTGTGTCTGGCTGATGTTTCTGGATAACAATTACACAATAAGGGGAAGATGAGCCAAGTGGCTCTGAGATTGGTCTCCTCTTTAGATTGCTGTCAAGACTCCACTGCTGATGAGGCTGACCTTAGGATCATGGTCTAGACATCCTGTGGTTAAAAATCCTTAGGCTAAGAATAAGGTTCTGCTGACTCCCAGATCTTTCCTTTTTATACAGTAACTTAGTTTGAAACTCATTTTTTTACCATTACCTTGCTGGAGCAGTAGCTGAGAGTTTACATCTCGAAAGAAAGCTACCAGGAGGCAGAGGGCGCTAACTAGGAATAATGTGGGGTTTTGAAACATCCAAGCCCAAGCCCAGAGATGCACCTCCTCCAGCATGGCCACACCTTCTAAGCCTTCCTAAACAGCTGCACCTACTGGGGAACAAGTATGCAAATGCCTGAGGCTCTGCAGGTCATCCTCACTCAAACCACCACGCCTTCCCAGGTCCCTTTCCCCTAAGTACACCCACTCTCTGAAGGTCTAATTTTGGGTCTGCTCCCAGCTTCTAGTTCTCCAGGAGTGGAAGGGAATGAGTTGTGCAATCAGTTCACACTCACCATTCACTTACTGCATGTCAGATCTTTCCTGGACAGATGATAGCTCCAGGAATGAGCAGGCTGAAATAGTCCTAACTCTAGGAGCTGGCATCTTAAAGAAGTGGCTATCTTGAGAGGTCTGATTCTGTCTTGAGTGCGTACTGTCCTTTTCCTGAGGACCCTTTCTACCCCTATACCTGTTTTTTTTTTCTCTTAGTTAACTCTAAATTCTCATCACTTAAAGGGTCATGGTTTATAGTAGCTCCTTTTGGTTCTTGGTATGCTAAAATGCAAGATCATTTCCCCTCACTTTGAGTCAGCTTCTGTTCCTTGCATTGAGTATGTGATGGGTCATTTGGATCACGAAATTTCTACAGTTTTCAGTTGTACTTTCTAGAATTCCTCAATATAATTTCCAGTCATTCATTTTTGAGTTTACTTAACTGTTTTGTTTTTCTTATTATTTTGTCCAAATGTCTTTTTTCATAGTATCCAGTTGTTGTTTCATTGATATGAATCTCCTCTCATAGGTGTCAAGTTTTGGGTCCATTTTGTTTAGAGGCTAACACATCATCTATTAATTGTACAAAATAATGATTTCAATAACATTTTCATTCGAGTGTATAGTGTGCTTTGAACTTTGATCCTGTGTTCCCTGTCTTACTCTCCTTACTTCTGACATCCCCATTTTTTTTCCTAATAAGGTACAAAACTGAGTCTGGTTTCTTTTACTGAGCATATTTCCCAAGCCCCATCCACTTCTCTACTGAATGCTATATTGCTTTGAAATTTTATGAGCCAAACAAATTTATCCATCACTTTGGAATTCAACCTCAGGTAAAACTGTAGTATATCAGCACCATGTGGCCAGAGTCTCTAGCAGAATGCAATGTGAGTGGGCTTCAGTTCTAGTTCTGCTAAATGCCCTTTTCTTTCCTGGAGTCTCATGAGCACAGACTCCATTTCTCTCAGTATTCTGGTCTTCCACACTCTCTACAGAAGTGTTGTTTCGAGCAGATCTCCAATTACTAATAAAAATATTGACTGCAGTCAGTATACTGTGCTTTGGTGGTGGCAGCCCTATCTGTGTTACCGTGTCTCTTCTTTCTCTCAACAGGTACATCAAATACCAGTTCTGAGTGATGTAACACAGACATCGTCAGAACAGTGACCAAAGTGCCTACTGACATGTACCTCAAAAGGTATCCCCCAAAGATGAGTCTCTCCATTCCTCCTTCCCCACTTCTCCCTGCTGTCTCTGTCCTGTGCACACGTACACACACACACACACACACACACACACACACACACACACACTGTTTTGTTCGGCAGGAAAGTTATGGCAAATGATGTCTGTTGTCAAGAGTAACAATAACAGACAAGTGTTACAGGAATTCTGTTTCTATCATAGTCTGTTATCCAGTTGAGTAGATCATTTGGTCTGAGAGGCGGAGTTCTCATCCAGCTAGCTGGAACGGTTGAATGAGAGAAAGAGTGGCCCGCGGGGAGAATAGGCGGGCAGAAGGTTGCAGGGTCCTTTGGAGCCTGAAAGCTAAGTGTGTGCATTGCCGCAGTGTCACTGTCTCAAGTTCTTACCTTATATTTCTCCTCGAGTTTCATATTTAATCAAGGTAAAACAAATCCCTTCACCTTGGGCTCAACATCTGGCATTGGTGCACACCCTTCCCCCAGTCCCTTTTACCCTTCTTTCCTGTGTTTGGGGGTTTTCTGAATGCCCTATGCAGGCTGCATTTGAGGGTTTTCTGAACCCCTCTCCAGGCTGCCCGTCTAGGCATCTCGGTTCTCCTTGAGACCCACTTGGGGCTTGGACCTTTGTGGCTGCTATTACAAAGCCGCTGGCAGTAGGCAGGAAAGTCAATTCCCAAACAGCTATAGTTGCCTCCAGCCAGGCCCGTGCAACACAGATGCCCCCCCGCCCACTTCCAGTCAATTCTGCCTAGCGCTCACAAGTGCCAGGGCAGAGGCTATCCCAGCTGCCTGACCAACCCTCCCCAGTTCATATTTTTTGGCTTCATCTTGCCCCATGATCTCTGCTCCACTTGACAGGCCTGTGTACATGCTACTTCCTGTCTGGACTGCCCTTTTCTCTTCTCCTCCCTGCCACCTGCCAGAGCTAAATTCTTACAAAGGTCTGAGTAAATCATGATTCAGGTCTGTCTTTCTTGAATCTGACATTTGTGCCTTTTGAGCATTCTCACAGTCCTAGTCAAATAGTTCTAAGTGAATAAATACAACTTTAAAACTGTGGAATGTAACATTAATGTCTCTGTAAAAGACATAAGGAATGTACTCATGAATATGAGCAGGTACATTCTGAAAAAGATCTCAGAATGTGCACACTAGAGTGTGTGAATTCTCTGCTGGGAGAGAGAGTGAGGAGAACGTGTGGGTTAGGACGCACTAGAGTTTTTCTGACCCTTGTTCTATAGCCTTTCTTTCCCATCAAGGATGCATGTGACACACAAGACCATGGAAGCAGAGCCCAGAAACAAAGATGGAGCCTCTGCCATCACTGTTTTACCATGGTTACAGGGTCATTTTCCTCTCCATGGAGTGAGGTGTATTAGAATACTCCTAGTCCCCTGCTCATTCTCTTGTCAGTCCCAGAAGGCTTAGAATGCCTGTCACCTTAACAATGGCTTAGATTGAGAAAACCCTTACTCTAACATAAATTCTGTTCCAAGATTTAAATACTCACTTAATTCCAAGAACAAATGGAACATTGATGTGCTAATAAAAGCAACACATATACAGAAGGACATGCCACATCAGAACACATTAAGACATAAACCTTAGAAGCTGTTGTGCAAGCCTGCTCTTAGGAAATCTAGGTCAAACAACTGCAGCAAGAACAAGATGTTGCCAGACACAGCCTGCTCCTGTGGACCCCACATGATCTTACCGAAGGCCGCACTGGATTCTGGAGGAGACACTTGAGAAGGTCTGATCCTGGTTTTCCCTGTTTCCTTCATTTCCTTCCCTAGGGCTGATGCTTTAGAGACTATCCTTCCCACACATCTGAACGCTTGGAATAAAGAAAGAGTGGTAATTACTACAACCCACTAACTGTGACATTAAAACAAGTCAATATGAGATCCTGGGTTTTCAAACACAGAGATTGAAGAGCATTTCAGGTTAAAAATCTAACTAGGGGCCATGGAGATGGCTCACTGGGTAAAGTGTTCGTTGAAAAAGTATGAATGGCTGGGTTTACTTCACTAGCAACCATGTAAAAACCTAGATGTGGTGGAGCAGGGGTCCATAACCCCAGTGCTGAAGGGCAGAGATGGGCAGATCCTGGGAGCTCACTGGCCAGCCAGTCTAGCCAAACTGGCAAAGGTCCAGCGAGAGACTCTGTCTAAACATATGGTGGGAAGCAATCGAGAAAGACATTCTGAAGTCAGTCTGTGGTCACCACACGTCCCCACCAGGGGGAGTGCTCTTGCACACATACTCATGCATATACCAAACATAAAAACTCCAGTGTACCACAGCTCAGGCTAGACTCCATCTGGAAAAGGTTAGAACATGTGCACACTGCACCAGGTGAGGACTGGAGGTGGGGTAAGGAGCTTAGCTCAGTGGACCGTCTCTGGCTCAGGCCCGTCCCCTCCTCTTTGGACCTTCTGGTCTCTGCCCACTGAGCCAGCAATATGGCAGCTTATGATACACTCTTATCTGACCTCTTCCTTTGGTGTGTCTGACTGCCTGTACTGTGTTTCTCCACGCAGGTTCATTTTTTGTTTGTTTGGTTTTGGTGGTGTTGTTGTTGTTTTGTTTGTTTTTTTGGGGGGATAGGGTTTCTGTGTGTAGCCCTGGTTGTCCTGGAACTCACTCTGTAGACCAGGCTGGCCTCGAACTCACAGAGATCTATGTGCCTCTGTGTCCCAAGTGCTGGGGTTAAAGGCGTGCACCACCACTACCCAATCCTAAGCCTCACCAGTGGCAAGAGATGGTATTACCTGATAGGTGAGCCAGAAATACCCTGTCTTACGAAACACCTGGCAGAGTCCCTAGGCGCACACTCCAGGGAATTCAGGCCAAGAAAGGGTCACCTGACTCACCTGGGAACACCAAGGGCAGGAAAGCAGATAAGGAGGTCGGATCCTCAGAGTTCAACCTTGGGACACTCATTGAGTCAAAGAGAACTACACCAATGTTTGCCAGGCTTGACACTGAACAGTCGCTGTTGTGGTGGAGGAAGAAGGGAGCTGAAATCCACAGCTTATTTTGGGTGCCTTTTGTCTTATCAGTGGTGCTCAGGTCTGCTCAAGTATGAATGCTTCCTCATCTTGAATGACCCAAATGAAGTCATCGAAGGCAAGCCTGTGAGCCATCCCTGCTGGGGATCCTGTTGTGTCACCAGGAGGGAGTCTCCCCAGAACCAGGTCTGGGCTCGTCCTCTGAGGTGCTTTAAATGCTCCCAGCCCTCTCTCCATTCATCCTGAGATTTTTCTACTGGCAACAGCTGCTGTTGGTTACGACTGCCTGCTGCTGGCTGCTTCCTAGAGGTTAAAGAGTTTCATTTCACAGTTCTCCAACTGTGTTGCACAAAAGAGAAAAATAAAACCCACCAGGCTCTCTGTTGAGTGTGCAAAGGGATTTAAAGTAAGGATTGAAGCCAGAACCACGGAGCTGGTGCTTCCTAGTTTAATTGTCCCCTGTCCTGTGGCCATCTTCCCGGCCCAGGACCCTGACAAAGAGCACAGCAATGCATTCACCACAACTCATCCCAGGCTGCATCCAGGGCCCAGCGGTTTTTGTCAGCCTGAGCGAGGGTTGACTCAGTTATTTTCTGTGTCTACTCTAGACAAGCACCGAAGTAGAGAACAAAGGCCTAAAGAGAGATAAAGGGAGAGGGTTAAGACAAATCTACATCAAGATTCTTCACTACCTGGAGACGCTCATAGCGGACTACCAGTAGACTATGGAGAGAGGGAAACACAAAGCTGTGTGTGTGTATGTAGATATACACATAAATATTTAACACACACAGTCTGGCCTGGATTCCCGTAGGTTTCACATCTGTGAAATCAGCCAACATCAGAACAAAAATATTAGTCAAACAATTTGCCTCTGTATTGAATACATACAAACTTCTTTCCCGATAAATAACCCTTAAATAATACAGTCTAGCATTTGTGCGCATGGCACTTACTCTGTCTTAGAAGCAATCTGAAGTGGTTTGATGTGTAGGTCATGCGTGCATAGGTTATCTAGAAATCCTCTGTCATTCTTTATGAAGGATTTACTTACAATGCTTAGATTTGAGTCTGCATAGAATATAACTCATTCCTGTAGATGCTCAAGTCCCATGAAGAAAATGAAGTGCATGCAATGACCAGGATGTTCTTTCCCTGCCCTATGATAGTCTTTTTGTTGCTTTCATTGATTTAATAAAGACCTAAATGGCCAGGAGCTAGACAGGAGAGCCAGACAGAGAGAACTCTGGGAAAAAGAAGGGTGGGGTCATCAGTCATGTGGAAATGGAACAAGACATGCAAGAGGACAGGTAAATGTCATAAGTCATGTGGCAACATGAAGAGTGATAAAAAAATGGGTTCATTTGAATTGCAATAGTCAGTAACAAGCCTAAGCTATCAGCCAAGCTTTTATAATTAAGAAGTCTCCATGTGGTTATTTGGGAGCTGGATGATGGGCAGAGTCCACCACCTACATCTCGCATAAGTCTTAAACCCTCTCTAGATCATTTCAACTCCTAAGGCCATGTTCACATTGTGTGGACAGCTGCCCCATTCTATTGCATAAGAACAGGAAACATTTTACACACACTGAATACAGAAACATCTTTTTTCTGACTATTTTTTCCCGTCTCTGTATGTATGTGCATTCACGTATGTGGTGTATGTCTGTGTATATGTTCATGTGTAGGTACATTTCTTGTGGAGGCAGTGTTGGCCATCCTCTGTTGCTCTTTACTTTGCTTTTTAAGGCGATGTCTCTTATTGAACCTAGAGATCACCTATTCCACTAGACTAATTGACCAATAAACCCCTCAGATCATCTTATCTTTGCCCCCAGTAGCAAGGAGATTAGAGTCATGCTCTGTTATGACAGGCTTTCATGGGTCACCAGGGATCCAAACTCAGGTCTTCATTCTTCCACAGCAAGCACTTTATTGACTGAGTCATCTTTTTGGCCATAGTTCTGAGCATCTTCATCTTGTGGCTGTTTGAATGCACTGGTGTGGTACCCAGAATGCACAGAGAGGCTGGGCAAATGGTGTAAAACACAGGCTCCCATGACAGCTTTCTTCTTCAGCCAGGGCTCTGCTTGTCCATCTCCAACCAGTTAGATGTCTTCCATCAGTCACTTTGTTCCTACTCTGCCAGCCATGACTTTGCTCTGAAATACGACTGAACTTGAATGTTTCCACGTTCCCTCCTGCATTATAGTCCCAGCACTTGCGGACACCTCATTTTTATATTTTAAAAAGCCAGAAATACACATCAGGAAAATGACAGCATCTTCAATAAATGGAACTGCTTAAACTGGGTGGCTGCAGGTAGAAGAAAGCAAACAGATTTACAACAATCACCCTTCACAAAACTCAACTCAAAAGAAATCAAAGACAGCAACCTAAGGCCAGGTACACTGAATCTGACAGAAGAAAACGTGGGGGATAGTCTTGAACTCATTGGCACAGGAAAAGACATTTTGAACAGAACATTGTTAGCACAGGCTCTAAGAACAACAATTAACAAAGGGGACCTCATAAAACTGAAAATGTATATTTCAAAGGACACTGTTATTCGAACAAAGGAGCATGCTACAGAATGGGAAAAGATTTTTTTACTGATATACACCCAATAGAGGGCTTATATCCAAACTATATAAATAAAAAAAGAGAGACATCAAGAAAACTAATGGCCTAATTAAAAAACAGGGTACAGAACACAAACAAGGAAACAAATAGCTCAGAATTACTTAAAGCTCAACATCTCTAGTCATTGGAGAAATGCAAATCAAAATTGCTTTGAGATTCCATCTTATACCAGTCATAATAGCTAAGATCAATAAAACAAGACAGCTCATGTCACTGAAGATGTGGAATAAGAGAAACACTGATCTATTGTTGGTGAGAGTACAAACTTGTACAACTACTATGTAAATCAGTGTGGTGGTTCCTCAGGAAGTTAGTAATAGATCTCTCTCGTGATCCAGCAATACCACTCTTGGGCATAAACCCAAAAGACTCTACATCCTACCACAGAGATACGGCAACATCCATGTTCATTGCTGCTCCAGTCATAAAGGCCAGATTAAAAACAGCCTAGATGTTTGTCAACCATATAATGGCAATGAAAATGTGATACAATTACATAGTGGAATATTATTCAGTCATTAAAATTTTTAGTCATGAAATTTGCAGGTAAATGGATGGAGCTAGAAAAAAATCATCCTGAAAGAGATAACACAGACTCAGAAAAACAAATATAGTACATTTTTTGGGGTAATAGTCAATATTAGATCATTGATAAGCAAGCTATGATCCATAAAACCACAGAGGTTAGAGACAGAGTAAGGGTCTAGAGTGGAGGGATGAATCTCCCTAGGAAAGAATAGACAGATATGAATGGATGGATAGGTGGATGGATGGAGAGAGGGAGAAGCAGGAATGAGAGGATCAAATGGGGTAGGGAAAAGAGAGGGTCAGGAGGGAATATAGAAAGGGACAGCTACAGCTAAAACTTGAGGCCATGAGGGGTTATATGGAAACCTAACACAGTAGACGCTTCCTAAAACATTTGCATATATGAAGGCAATCTATTTGAATCGCCAAATAACAGGAGAGATGGAGTCCCAAGTGGACAGCTATAGTCACCAAATGAAGCTTCCAGTACTGGGAATGGGTGACATCTAATTGAAGTGTTGGCCAAAGTGGCCCCGTGGGAACTCCCAAATAAACTAGGCTATGCCAAGGTTAATGGACATTCTCCACAAACTGAAAGGAAGGTCCTGTTGCTGAGGACAACACCTACACAACCCAGTGAACACCGAGACGTCAAGCTGTTGCCTACCTAGAGCCTTAACCCATACCAACTAGAGCTAGAGGTTCTGGAAGGTACTCTGCCTGTCACCGAAGGAGAAAGGTTAACATCAACCCAGCTGCAAATCCTTCCATCTACAATGATGAGGCACACTGGTGCAATTGTGACGCATAGCTTGTGGGAGTAACCACCCAATATCTGACCGGATTAACTGGGTTACTGGATCTAACCCATACTTGCCACTGCTTAGGTGGCCAAGAACCTGAGTCTAGATAAGCTGGGAACCTGGGGGAAACCAAATACTGGTTCTGCAAAAGGAACATAGCAATAAAATGCTTCCCAGTGACATTCTGCTATACTCGTACGTAGATCAACGACTTCCTCAGCCTTCATTAGAGATGCCCCCCCCCCTGCAGCCATTGGGAACAAATACAGAGGCCCACAGCTGAGCAATGTGAAGCTGAAGTCCCGTGTGGATGTGCACAGTTGACACTGGCACCACCACGTGTCTCACTCATGGGAACATCACCGCCTTCCTCTGGCTGGGAGGACAGATATTGACAAGTGGGTGACCTGCAGCAAACTCAGCACGTGCAGAAAGTACTGGCTGCAGCTTCTTCAGTCTCTGTGCTACCCTGAGACTGCTCCAGTACAGAGACCTCCCTCCTGAGATTAGCCAACCCACTTCCTAGTTCATGCTGTGTATGATTACAATTGTGTCCAGAGCCTAACTACTATTTATCTGGGCTGTCTTTAGCCCTCGTTAATAGCCATTCCTTGCCCACTTCTGTGTCTGATCCACTCCTTGTAACAAAATCTTATGTAATGCACTAACTTAAGTGACCAAAAACATCCAACAGTCAAAAAAGGCATTTAAAAATAGAGTAAGAGGGGTGGGTACAATGAGACATTTTCGTTGATGTATGCATTCTCTAAACGCTCAAAGTAAGGTCATCAGTATACCTGTCATATGCATCATTTCTGAATTGAGTCTGTCTTTGCAGTGAGAACTTCCAGAATCTTCTATTGTGAGTGTTTTGAGATATAGAATATGATATTGTTGTTCACGGTCAGCTCACTGTAGAAACAAACACAAACATTTTCCCACTGATTTACCCATTTTCCCCTCTTTATGGCCCTTTACTCCAGCCTCTGGTAGCCATTAGTCTACTTTTCACTGACCATGAGATCAGTTTCTATGCTTAGATTACACATACGAGTAAGATTATTGCTTTCAATGTAAAACTACAACTTTCACTTCAAAAGGGATAAAAGAGAGTTTATTTTGTAGCCAAGCATTAGTGATCAATACTGAGAGCACAGATCCAGGTTACCCCAAATTCCACATTCCAACAAGAAAACCATTTGGTGAAGCTTTTATAGTAATGGAACAAGGAACCCTTAAATAAGGCACTTTCCAAATACATTGGTGGAAACATCAGGGAGGTGGGTTGAAGCAAAGCTGGACTATCTCTACTGCAGCTCCCAGTGGTCATCTGGTGACACACTGGCCTTTTGGCTGCTGTACGTTTTTGGTCACTTAAGTTAATTTAGAAACAGCTGGCTTCTTGGACAGTTACCCAAAGTATTGATGAGGCCAGCAGGCCTTCTTTTCATCCCGCCCAACTAGCTCAGTCGGTAGAGCATGAGACTCTTAATTTCAGGGTCGTGGGTTCAAGCCCCACGTTGGGCACCATTTGTAGAAGGAGCAGCGGGCTGCATTCCTGCCACCCCAGCTCCCAGCTGACTGGCTAGCTTATACTCCAAAATAACAACACACAAATTGTATTCTTTTAAACACTGCTTGGCCCCTTAGCTCTAGCCTCTTCTTGGCTAATTCTCACATCTTGCTTAATCCATTTCTAATAATCTGTGTAGCACCATGAAGTGGTGGCTTACCAGGAAAGATTCAGCATGTCTGACCTGGGGTGGCTGGCTTCATCGCGTCTGACCTCACTTCCCTTCTTCCCAGCATTCTATTCTGTCTACTCCACCCACCTATGTTCTGACCTATCAGGCCAAGCAGTTTCTTTATTAATTAACCAATGAAAGCAACAGATAAACAAATGACCTTCCCACATCAGATGATCAACATCATTAGTCAATATGGAAATGAATCACAACCATGACACACCATTTCTGGTTCACCAGGATGCCTGCCACTAGTAGGAAATTTAGTACAGTGTCAGAAAACAGTGTCTGTTAGCACGTGGGTGTGTTTCATAGATGCATATTCTGAAATAGTCTAAGAACTTCTTAGTAGATGTCAGTGAATTCAAATATCTAACAAACTATTATCTATTTGATGAGTGTTTAAACATACTGTGTTATACTTATTTCTGGCTATGTGAGTTGAATGTTTAGTTGTAAAGAACAGTGTTTTAATAAGGGGAACAAATATATACCATAGATCTGTGGTGAAACACATGACATATTTAACATATGTCCACCTCAAGTGCTGCTTTTGAGGATACAAGGTGGCTCAGTCACTTTTTAAAAAAAGTTTTCATTTCCTGAAGGGCTAATACAGAGTTAGGGCATAAGCCAGTGATTTCATTCCTAGAAAGTTTGTAATGAATGGACTATGCCTTATTAGATGGAAATGGGTCTTTGAGGGAGGGTAGGATGCTATCTGTGATTTTAAAGAGACATGCTGGGATGTCAAGATGACAAGGAGTGAACTTGTGGTGGTTAATGTGCACTGTCAACCTGATTGGACTTAGAATCACATCGAACACACACCAGTGGGCATGGATAAGAGAGCATTTCCAGAGAGGTTTAAGTGAGGCAGCCACCATGAGTGTGGACAACACCTTTCTGTGGGCTGGGACCCCGGACTGAATAGAAAGGACAAAGGAGAAAACAAGCTGAGCACCAGCTTTCATCCCTGCATCCTGACTGTGGATACAGTGTTACCAGTCACATCATACTCCTGACTGTGGATACAGTGTTACCAGTCACTTCACACTCCTGCTGCCACGCTCTCCCTTCCATGATGGACTGTATCCCTCCAAACAGTAGAGTATAGTTGAAATTGAGGACATAATTCTAAGATAAATAAGAGAAAGATACTAGATGGCTCTGTGTATGAGATTTCTCACTAAATTCTTAAAATGAAGTAGGGTGGTGGTTGTCTGGGGCTGGGAAGAGCTAGGAGAACTTTTTGAGGACTCTTTTGTAAAAGCATTGGTCCCAAGGGTGAGTCCTCCACCCTCATGATCTGATCACTTCCCAAAAGCCCAAGCTCCTAGTAGTACCTGTCTTCCTCTGTCCTCTCCCCACAGACTAATTTATAAAGGTAGGAAATTGAACTTTCATTGTTCAAGAAACTAGAAGTCCAGTATGTAGGTGCTAGGATCTGATGAGAGCCTTCCTACTGCAACACGACCTGCCAGAAGCCATCACATGACAAGTGAGAACAAAGGAGAAGTGGTTTACATAACAAAGCTGCTACTGTGAAACTAATCTGCTTTCCTGGTAATAATATAAACCCCTTTGTGAGGATGGAGCCTTCCTGTGTAATCCTGCCCTAAAGGCCCTACCTCTTAATGACTTAAATGTCAACTCAATGTCAGCATGAGTTTTGGAGGAGATTTAAACTGTGACACCACTGCACTAAAATCAGGTTTGGAAATACAAATACTCATTTTAGTACATACCCAGTCAATAGTGTAGTGCCTAGAATTATACAAGGAACTCTCAAAATGAAAATAATCCAGCTGCAAAATGGAGAAAGGACATGACCAGTCATTTCCGCGAAGAGCAAATTTAGTTGGGCGATGGAGTGGCAGCTCAAGCCGTTAAGAGCACTTGTTCCTGCAGAGGACAGGTTCAGCTCCCAGCATCCACATAGCAGAACCACATGGGACTCCAGTTCCCGGAAATTCAGCACACTCCTCTGGTCAACAGGTACCAGGCACACGAGGGGCACATACAGACCTGCAGGCAAACCATACACATAAATCAACATTAAAAAAAAGAAGAAAAAGCAATGTCATTTGATGTCAAATAAACATATAAAGAAGTTTCAGCGTCACGGTCTAGTTAAAAACTAACAAATTAAACTAAAATGAAATATAAGCACAGCCTTGTAAGAATGGTCAGAGTTTTAAAGAGAGACGAATCCTACTGAGGGTGGAGCGAAACTGAACAGTGTTACTAGCAGAAAAGAAAACCTGCTACAGTTGTGAAAAACAGTGTGGATATTTGTGTAGTTGAGGGTGGATGTGTGTGTGTGTGTGTGTGTGTGTGTGTGTGTGTGTGTGTGTGTTTGTTCTTCCTCAGGAATCATGCACCTTGTTTTTGAGACAGGGGCTGTCTCTGGCCTGGACCTCACCAAATGGGATAGAGTAGCTGACTCAGAGATGAAGGGACACTGGCCCACTCGAACATGTGGCTGTGGCAGGCCTTGCCCTTCTGCCCTATTCCCTCTGCCTTGCTAAAAATTGTTAGATTACATTCCTAAAGCTAGTCACCAGGGTCTATTACCTTATTTGACTACTTCCTCCTCCTGTGGCTGTTGAACTCCAGCAATCAAAAGTTCCTTTTGGTACGCCTAATTAACATGCCCAATTAAAAACACCTCATCCAAACAAGGAACTTCCCTCTTGACCTTTATAAACCGCCTTCACTGTGTGCCACGTTTGACTCCTCTCTATCCTGAGGCAGTCCTTTGTCCCTCGGGAACAAATGTCCCTTCCCCCTTTTCCCTATTACCACCACATCCCAGCCCAATTTAACACAATCCTCCCCTTTTCCTCCTCTTAAAAATTACACCTGTGAGGTCAGTAGCGCTGTTTTCTGCCCCAGTCAGAAAGCAGCCACTTTAACTTTTCTTCCCTGCTAAATAAAGGATCTCCCCCTGAAAACAGGTGTTTGGGTGTGGTTTGTACCTAATCTGGTGTTGGGAGGAAGCCCCTCCCAACAAGATAATTGTTTGCTCCACCTCCCCATACAAGAATCGCTTTTTTTTTTTTTTTTTTTCCTTATAAGGTGCTGGGGATTGAACTCCGGTCTTCTTTACTGACTGAGCTCTCTCCAGGCCCAATTTAGTTCTCTCCCACTTTAAAAAAAATAATAAAACTGCTGTACCAATGGCACGTCTGGACAAGTATCACAAAGTGTAAAGCGGTGTGCATATCAAACGTGGCATCTAAACCTTCACGGCAGCATTTTGACCGTATTTCACCAGGACAACAACCAGACATACCCACACTATGAAATAACGACTCCTCATCTTGCCCTGAGGAACAAACTACGTAGATTTCTATGGGCTAGTTTTAATAATGCTGAATGACTGGGTTCCTTGTTTCTAAAGGGGAAGGGTGTATTTCCCTCTTGTTTTAATTTTTTCTTTTTTGTGTGTTTTTATTTTGAGACAAGGTCTCACTGTGTATCCTAGTCTGGCTTGGAACTGGCCATGTAGAGCAGGCTAGCCTAGAACTCAGAAGATGAGCTTCTCTGCCTCTCAGATGGGATTAAATTAGGAGGTGTCACCCACCTCCCCCGGCCTAATTTCGTTCATCTCAATAACCCTGTGCACAGCCGACCATCAAGAACAAAGGCCACGAACTAATTCTTTCAACACAAAGTCTACTGAGCGAAGGTGTTCGAGTCTCAGGGCTCTGAGCCTCTGACTTCACGTCCTGGTTCAGGGACAACGCAGACCCTGGAGGAGGCGACGCACAACTTCCCGCGGCCCCGCCCCGCGGTGGCGTGACGTCACTAGTCCGCGCCGCCGCACTTTTTGACGCGACTGTGACCCGCCTGCCGGAAGCCGGGTGACTGACCATGGCGACGGTGGCGGAGCAGTGGGTGCTGGTGGAGATGGTGCAGGCGCTGTACGAGGTGCGTCGGTAGCCAGAACTACCCCTGAACCCGCGGCCTGGGTCTAGCGACCCGCGGCCCGGATCCACGGTGCTTCCTGCTCCCGGGGAGCGCAGGGGAGAGAGCCTCGGCTGCCCTCGCCTCCTGGAGTCACGCACGAAAGCAGCTCTTGGGAGGGGTGCCGAGGACACACGAGTCCTCAGAACCACAGTTGGACCTGATGGCCAGACGGGGTTTGTGGGAGTGGGCGATCTAGGTGGGAGGAATGCCCTATCATAAATTACAAACTTTGCCCAGGGCGGGGGAGAGTGGTTTACAAGGCGGAATAATTGGGAATTTATGAGCATGGAGTAGACATTCTTTTGCCCACAGTTTCTATATTATGCATATATAACGTTTTGAAGGATATTTAAAAGAATAGTTAAAGGGTTTGGTGGTTTCATTCAGCCATGTAAAAAAAATGGATAATACAAATGCCAGTCTTGGGAGGACGCTGGTTTCTTGAACAACTGAGCTTCCCTGCTATGTCCTATAGAACTTGTGTGTCTTCTGTCTCAGGGCCTCTTCAACACGGCCTTCTCTAACTTCACGTGATAATAGGCACTGGCAACGCGTTTGTAATACCACTTTAATGTGAATGTCGGTGACCATATATGACTAGTGACTATGTATGTATTAGACCAGACGAATCTGAAGCCCGGAGACCAAGCTGTTTGAGCCAGCAGATAAATCCCGGTGCATAGAGAGCTCACATTAGTTGGAAGTGAATTTCACTTTATTTGATAATGTTATCCAAAGTTGCTTCTTCTGAGGAATGACCATGCTCCATTGCAAGAACTATCTGGAATTTCTCTTCCTTCCTTCCCGTCCTCCACTCCCATCCCTCTATGCCGCCTTCCCTCCCTTCTTCCTTTCATTTCTTTGTTTCTTTTGCTATTTCTAGACAGGGTTTTTCTATATAGCCCTGGCTGCCCTGGAACTCACTTGGTAGACCAGGCTGCCCTGGCCTCCCAAGTGCTGGGATTAAGTACACGGCATCAAACTCAGATTACTGGGAATTTCTTCATAAAAATTATTTGAGACAGAAGGTACTTGATTTTCCTAATCTATACTGAGGTCCAATATTAGGCTATTATAGCTACTGAGTCACTATAATTTTTATTTTTTTTTAAGAAATGAGTAATTTTCTGTTGTACAGTGTGACTTCTTACTCCCCAAAAGGGACCAACACAGACTTCGGAAAATTCTTTGTGTGTCACATTTCCTAGATAGAGAGAAAAAAATAAAACTGGTATTTATGATTATTTGAATAATTTTTTAGACTATTAGTTTTTCATCTTAGGGTAATTTATCTGTGGGGTTTGTTAGCTGAAGAGATGCTTGCCTGCTATCATCCAGTTATTGAGAAAATCAAGGTTATCTGGACTTACTCTTAAGTTAATTATGTTTAAGAAGGGTCAGTAAAAGTTTTAGGTCATCTTAAGTAGAGATTTCTATTCTTGTTCTCAGTTTCTGTGTATTTTGTAGAATTTGAGGCTTGTAAAGTATATCTGAAAAATAAAGATCCATGTGCACATGTGTATATGCGTGTCATCTATGTAGTTTTAAAGGTACTTTCACATTGACGGGAAAGTTCACATGAGAACTGTCAGCAGCTTTCCAGTCTGTGGTCTGGTGTGGCTTTTGTTTGCTCCTTTGTTTTTAGCTATGGTGAAATGTCATCCCGTATTTCTGCCTCAGTGCTGGTCTATTCTGTATTTAAGTTTGTAAGTACATGGCTGTATTTTGAGATAATGTCTCACTCTGTAGCCTGGGTTCTCCTTGAACTTCAGATGCTCCTAGTATTTCAAGCACACACCATCATGCCTAACTTTTAAAGGCCTGGGTTTACCAGGTATGGTGGCTCATACTTTTACTCCTTGCATTCCTGGTCTATATAACGAGTTCCAGGCTAGCTATGGCTCCGTAGTGAGACCTCTCTCCAAAACAAAACAAAAGGCTTGTTTTGTTTCTTTTTTTGTGTGGTAGTTTATTTGAAATAGGGTGCAGCTATGTAGACCATCCTGGCCTTAAAGTCAAAAGATCTGCCTGCTCGTGCTTCCCATGTACTGGGATTACAGGTGTGCACCATCACACCCAGATTAACATGCCTGTTTTAAATGATTTTTCTGATGGTAACCCACTGGAATAGAGAATCCAGCCAGTAACTGAAGGGTTATAGGTGTCTAGATTCTTCTACATAAACTCATCCATGCCTTTATTCTGAAACTATGTAGAGGACAAGATAGTAGACTAACCAAGATTCCATCTTACTATGCTGGCTCCACACTCTGGGAGAGGGTCTGGATTCAATTCCCAGCGTCTACATGGTGGCTCACAGCCATTTGTTACCAGTTCTAGAGGAATCTTCTGATCTCTGCAGGTGCCAGGAACACATGTGGTAAACAGACATGTGCAGACAGAATACCTATACACATAAAATAATAAAATATTTTAATAAAAATAAAGATATCTTTGTGTCTATCATCATGAAACAGGTTGACATCCTTTGGGTCCCATGATAGAAAAGAGAGCCACTTTCCTTTAAGCATTTATTACTGCCACCCCCACCCATCCACGCTGCATTGTCTAAGGTCTAAGGAGATTTAGCAGCAGGGTATGGAAAATACAGTAAGATGTGCAAAACTTTAAGAGTTATGGAAGCTGGTTTGCACGTAGTTTTATTAGCTTTTCCATGGTGGGTACAGGTGTGTTTAGGTGTGTGCAGTTTCCTTATACACATTTCTTGCCAGTAAAAGTGTAAATTATCTGAAAGATATGATAGAGTTGTTTTAACTGTTGGGGTTGTCAGGTCTTACCTCTTTCTCTTTTTCACTACTGAAAGGTTTTAAAGCTGAAGTACTAGGGGTTTCATGTGATGGAGTAACTGTCGGTTGTTAAGGTGGGAAAGGCATGAAGAGCCCTTAAGGAAGCCCTGGCAGTGAGGTGTATGCAGTAATAGTGCAACCCTCAGGAGAGGCAGCACTGTGGTGGACTGAATTTCTCTACAGCCTTTGAAGTGACTACTTTCCTTCTTTGCTTTTCTCCCTCGTAGGCTCCAGCATACCATCTCATTCTGGAAGGAATTCTAATACTTTGGATAATCAGACTGGTTTTCTCTAAAACCTATAAGTTGCAGGAGCGTTCTGACCTTACAGCTAAGGTAAGAAATGAAGCCTGGGGGCTGGAGAGATGGCTCGGTGGTTAAGAACATTTCCTGCTCTTCCAAAGGTCCTGAGTTCAATTCCCAGCAACCACATGGTGGCTCACAACCATCTGTAATGAGATCTGATGCCCTCTTCTGGCCAGCAGGCATACACACAGACAGAATATTATATACATAATAAATAAATATTTAAGGCCGGGCGGTGGTGGCGCATGCCTTTAATCCCAGCACTTGGGAGGCAGAGGCAGGCGGATCTCTGTGAGTTCGAGACCAGCCTGGTCTACAAGAGCTAGTTCCAGGACAGGCTCCAAAACCACAGAGAAACCCTGTCTCGAAAAACCAAAATAAATAAATAAATATTTAAAAAAAATAAATGAAGCTTGTTTTATTCAAGGTATGTGGCAGCTATATCATCTTTCTAAAGCAGAATGAAACTTGACTCTAGTGGATGTTAAAACGTTGACTATAAGAAGAGCAGGCAGTAAGGAACATCAGAGTAGATGAAGTTTGAGGAAAGAGGCATAAAGCCTCACTGGAGGAGACTGCAGCCTGCTGGGAGATGGCTTGAGGGGCGCATGTGCAGCTCCTGGACTCCAATGTCTACACACAGGTTATGTGAGCTGTCCTTGAGGCCAAGAGGAGAGTCCTCCATGTGGTCTTCAGAAAGGGGATTCAGAGTTGGAAATACCCACATCCCAATTAGGATTTTTTGTGTTATGTGTGGTAAGATGGAAGAAATCCTAAACAGAAATGAGATTTTTAAGTTGTCAAGTTACTCAAAAACTGCATGAGAAAGGGGATGAGCTGTAATAAGGAAAGAAGTAAGAGTGGGACGTACCCTGAACACAACAAGGATGGCCTATGCTCTCCACAGCAGCTGGGCTGGCAGGGGTGTTTTTGTGGCACGCTGTTCATTGTTGCAATGTTGCAGTTTGGCATCACCAGAGCCAGTGTGAGGTGACTCGTGCTGAGCCACTCACACTCTCACGCCTCTTTTTCTGTAGGAAAAGGAAGAACTGATTGAAGAGTGGCAGCCAGAACCTCTCGTCCCTCCTGTCTCAAAACACCATCCTGCTCTCAACTACAACATCGTTTCCGGGTGACTTGCTTGGCCTTGCTGCTTGGAGTGATTGACCTGGCTTTGGTTCTGTTGCCAAGCGTGTGAAGGGTGGTCTTCACCCTTATTAGATGAAGACAATTTTCTTCAAGGGGTGGCCTGGGGAATCTTTTAAACTCTAATTTGGGAATTGAAGATTATCTTTTTGTTTTCCTTAAAACACATTCTCTTTCTCCCCTAACTCGTACTCTGTTGTTTCTTGATTCCCCTTGTTCTTCTGAGGTTTTGTTTTGTTTTGTTTTGTTTTGTTTTGATTGGTGATGGAACTAAAGACTGACTATAAATACAGCAGATCTCAATGTCCCCAGGACTCCAGCATTCACTGTCTGGTCTCTGCACAGATTAGGAAAAGGTGGTCTAGAGCAAGTCCAGTGGCCTGCTGTGGTCCTCTACTGTCTCAGCACCTGGGGTACCTGCAGGAAGAGCCTGAAGCTTAGCCGTACACATCTCAGCTGTGTGCACTGTCCTGGTCCTCCATTCCCTGTTAACTGCAGCATGGCGTGTCTGTAGATTGTGCTCTGCTTCAGTTTTCTGTCTCTGGCCATATTGCCACTAAAGAAGCCCATGCTGAGTGACTACTTTATCATACACTTCTCTTTGTTTTCCTAGCGTTGACGTCATCCTTGGTTTACTTTTGGGCTCGACATCTGCATTCCATCTGTGTCTTCCTCCAGAACTGTACATCTCCATTGTTCAGTCATGCCATCCGTTAGGTTTCTTTTCTTTTTTCTTCTAGAACTCCCTGTCCTGCTCCTGCTGCTCAGAGAAGCCTTATAATTTTGTCTGTTGGCTTGAAAACATTGGCCCCTTCTTTTCCCCTTCCTCCACCCATTCCTCTCCCTCTGTCTGTCTCTCTCCCAGAGTGGGTAAGCAGGTAAGGCACACACATCCAGTGCTGACATATGTGGATATTTGGAAGTCAGCGGTCGAGTCTTTTCCTGCTGCTCTTGCCTTACTCCCTTGAGACAAGTCTCCTGCCTGAAAAGCTGTCACTGATGTTTGGCTAGGCTGCCTGACCCAGAGATCTTCCTGTCTGAACAGCCCAGCACTGCACTGGGATTATAGGCACTTGACTGTTCCAGGCCTTTCTTTAATTTTCTCCTTCATGCCATTGGAGTACAGACAGCCTCCTGAGAGTCTGGACTATGTCTTGTGCTTATCAGTTTGTGTTATTTCACACTCATGTTCTCTACTGATCCCCACTATCTATCATTTTTTTTCCCAACCGTTTTTATCAAAATCAAGTGCATTATGTACATTGCTTATAAAAGCTACAAGAGGCCAGGCCTCTTGGCATAGGAATTCCAGCAATACAAGAGACTTGAGTCGGGTTCAAGCCCTGCCTGGGCTACAGAGTGACTTCAAAGCCTGTCTCCATAAATTACTTTTTTAAAAAATAATAATAACAAATAAACTGAGATTGTAGCTCAGTGGTAGAGAACTAGGAAGAGGCAACACAGTAGTTAGTTTTTAATTTTTTCAGTTTGATTAGTTTTCTCTCTGTGTGTGTACATGTTTGTGTGTTCATGTGTGTGATAAAGAGAGAGAAAGAGAGAGAGAATATACAGAAGTGTTTGTATGTGTGGGGGCCTGTGGTGGCCAGAAAAGGTTGTTGGGTCCCTTGGAGCTAAAGTGGCAGGCATTTGTAAGCTGCCCAATATGGATGCTGGGATCTGGACTCTGGTCACCACTGAGCCATCTCCCCAACCAAACACACTGGTGATTCTACCAGTTTTTGTGGTGGTGGGAATGGAACCTGGACCTTGTATGCTAGACAGCATTGTACACTGAACTATGACCCTGTCATGAGGCTGTTTCTCATGATGTTGAGAAACTATGTTTTGCTGCTGTTGATGTAATGCCTGTTTGCTTACATACTAATTTGGCATGAAAGTGTTTAGTTTTATTCTTTAAAATCAAGCTTTACTGAACATCCACATAGCACAAAATTCATTGTTTTAAACTATTCAGCTAAAATAAGTGTTATTGTATTTACAGAGGTGTGCCACTATCACCGTTTTCTAATTCTAGAACATCTTCTTTCCTCCTCAAGTCAATCCCAAGCTTTTCCCTCCTGCCCCACTTGCTGCCCAGGCCCTGACAGTATTTATCTACCCTATGAGCAGACTGGACTTTGTAGGTATTTCATAGGAACGAAAGTGTGCAAAGTGTGATGCTTTGTGTGTAGCTCATCTGCTGAGCTTAGTGACTTCAGTGACTTACATCCATGCTATAGCAGCTGGCAGTATGCGTCTCCTTCCCTTAGATGACTGAGACTCTTCTTTATTTGCTTCTGTCTGTTTTAGAGTATCTTTTAAGTTCCCTGGCATCTGGAATTCTGTGACGCATGCCTTTAATTCCAGCATTCAGGAGGCAGAGACAGGTGGATCTCTGTGAGTTTGAGGACAGCCTGGTCTATAGAACGAATTTCAGGGCAGCTAGGACTACACAAACGCTGTCTCAAAAAACCAAAAAATAAAAGAAAAAGAATCTGGAATTCACCTTTACATATCACGTATCAACTTTGTCACTAGGAAATACTGGTACGTGCCCTAATTACTATGGGTCACATATTCTACTTTGGGGTTGTCAGCATGTCAGGTTCTCATCAGTGTCTCTGCCTGCCTGTATTTTATTACACATTGTATGTCATTTCCACCAACAGTTCCAATAGTTTCATGAGTAGGGAGTCTACACGTGATGTGATCCTGGGCCTTGTAGGTGATGGTGTGACTGATTTTGTTAATCTAAGTGAAGTCATTGCACACACTGTTGTCTTTTGTGATAAGCTGGGCAGTAAGAAAGTATGATGCAACTTTGGTTTCTGTTCTCAAAGACAATGCCTTCATTGTCCTCTGTGTTATCTACATAATTTATATAGTCTTATCAATTTGTATATCCTTCTTATCTTAAGAGTTTAAATACCCACACTGAACTTTATCCAGGGTCATTTCTTCAACAGTGTTCTTTAAATTGAGTTCTACCAGGGATTTGCCTTCTTTTTGCATTTTTAAGATTGACCAACTTAGTTGAACTCCGTTCTAAGCATTTACTTTTTCTAGTGAGGATTCAGTCTTTTTTCTGATACCTTAGGAGCAGACATTCAGATTTGTAGATTTTGAAAAATATTGTATCTACTTCTCACATAAATGAGCATTGTCCTGTGGCCTGGGAAAGGCGCAAGCACTGCCACCTCCTCTCTGCTTGGGATGGGTTTGCACCTGAAGAGTTTTCTTACTTTAAAGCTTTAGAAAGTGTAGACAAGGGGTAATGATCTCTGCAGAGGAGTGTAAGTTCTTCCTAAGATCTGTCCAGCTACAGCCCCTACTTTTACTATGTGCTGTTAAAAGAGTTTGACACTTTAAACAATATTTCCATTTGAAGTGTGCATGCATCCACTGCATGCCACAGCATGCCTGCGGAGCCGAGAGGACAGCTTTCAGAAGTCGGTCTCGGGGATCGACTCAGGCCGTCGGGCTTTGTGGTGAGCACCTCGACCACTGAGCAGTCACCAGCTCTTAGCACTTGCCTTTGATATCTGAATGCTCTCAATTTTTTATTTTGATTTTTAAAAAGATTTCTCTTCCCTTTTAAACCAAGAACGTTGCTTTCTTTGGACTGTCTGTCTTTAGTGCTTTGTGATTGATTGCTTTCTTGTTGGAAAGTGTGTTCCTTTCTGAACAGTTCCTGTGTCCTTGCTGAGATTTGCTTTGTGTCTTTTAGGTTTTGCCCATATTAGAGTACACAGTGTTGCTGGGTGTGGTAGCTCACAGCTGTAGACAGTCATACCACTTGGAAGGCAGAGACAGGGGGAGTTCAGGAACTGAAGGGCAACCTGGGCCACATAGTAAGTTTGAGGCCATCATGAGAAAGTGAGGCCCAGTGAAAATACCAGTGTTTTATAATACTAAATATTATGACATGTATTTTTAGTATTTTTTAATAAAGCAAATGTTTTATTTATTTCAGGGTGTCTTACATCCATTGCATCGTGCATTTTATTGTTGCTAAGACATTGCATCTCAGACATTTTTCTGTCTGCTTGACTGCCGGATGAGTGACAGAGCAGAGATGACTACCTCCCTGCCACCTGCTACATGGGTCTTATTTTGTTTTGTTTTTTCTCCACTCTATTTTTCTGGACTGTCTGGTCACGGGACTTAACTTTTCTGCTACTCTCCACGTCCTTCTGTGCTCCTTCATCTTTCTGTAGGCTCTTTTTTGCTTTGCTTTGTTTTCTTTAGACAGGGTCTCTCTGTGTAGTGCTGAAAGACCTGGAATTCACTAAACCAGGCTAACCTCGGATTCACGACGCTCCTCCTGCCTCTGCCTCTCTGAGTCTTCTCTCATTTTGTATGTTAGTACTGTGAGTTGATTTCAGGTAGTCTCTTCTCTGGCTTTCTAGAATTCTGTACCTCTTTTCTCATGAGTTATCAGTTCTGTTACAAATAAATAAGTAGTGTCTGAGAGCAGTGTGCAGTCCTTTCTGGCTCCACAGACAGGCGTCAGCAGTGTCACTGAAGCTACAGTTCCAGGCACGATCCCCCTCCTCGCTTGGCCCATGCTTTGATGGCCTCTGTCTGTTCTGTCATGTTGTGCTGTCTCCTTACGTCAGCAAAGAGCTGGCTTTCCCACAACTCCCTACCATCTTACTCTTTTTTAAGTACAGGGAACTTATTAAAGAACAGAGCTAATAGGAAGATGTTTGACTTTAAATTTACCATTCCCTAATTTATGAAAAAGTACAAAGGAAAGGGATGGAGGGCAGATAGAGTGGTCTGACTGCATAGCTGTGCTGTGCCTGTCCTCCTGTGCCCAGATGGGTGCTGAAGTAAACCCCCCTCTCTCTCTTTCCCCAGCCCTCCAACCCACAACATTGTGGTCAATGGAAAAGAATGTGTAAACTTTGCGTCCTTTAATTTTCTTGGGTTGCTGGCCAACCCTCGGGTTAAGGTGAGTAGCGCTTGATACTGAAGTGGGACAGGACCTTGCTAGCTGCAGAAATGACATAAAAGTCAGGTGGGATCATCTGAGAGGGACAGTTTCATACTACGGGATCTGACAGAATCAAAATCTGGACTTGAACCATCCAGGGCAGATGTGTCGGGTGGGCTCAGTGTGGGTGACACCCAGAGAACCTAGGAAGCCCGACCCGGGCAGTAGTGAGAGAGCATCCACAAGTTTCCCAGCTCCTGTTAGGACTGGGACTTGCAGATCCTCAGGAGAAACTAGTGGTCTTTGGGCTTTTAGAGGTAGGCAATGTCACCTCTCCGTGCTTCAGTCCTGTGTCTCCCTAATCTGTTTCCTAAACCCCATTAGAACTGCTGTAGTTACAAGAAAGGGGGGAAGGTAGGAAAGGGCCCAAGAGTGGGAAGTATTGCCTGAGATTGTTGGAATTATAGATAAAGGGAAGAAAGGAAAGTTGGGGGCGGGGGAGGGTCGTCAGGACCACACAGAAGAAATCATTAGCACATTTGCTTCCATAAAGGCCGCAGCTTTAGCGTCTTTAAAGAAGTACGGCGTGGGTACCTGTGGACCACGAGGATTTTATGGCACGTTTGGTAAGTCACATTCTTTTTCAGACCCCATTGAAAGATCAGTTTGCATTTGCAGCTCCTTAGGAAGCATTCTTAATCCTCAAGCTGAGTGCGTGCGTTTTCTTGATTTTCAGTTAGTTGTGTTTGGGAACGTGGTAGAAGCTATAGGGAAAGAGCTGTCGGGCCTGAGGATGTGCCCTGAGAGGGTGTGCTGCCGGAGTCCTGATGCCTAGGGCTAGGGGAGACTGTTTTACACATTGTTCTGTGCTCTAATTTTTGTTTGCTTTTTCAATTTTTTTAGTTAAAAATTTTTATGCAGTATATTTGATCATGTTCTGTCCCCCAACTCCTCCCAGATCCTACCCAAGTTTATGTTTATTTTCTCTCTCAAAAGGGGGAAAAGGAAAGCCAAAAAGAAATGCCCAAACAAAGCAAAACAAAATAACAAAGCCCACCGCTTCCCTGACCCCCTCCAAAAAAAACCCCAGAATTTGTTTTTGCGCACCAGTTATGCCTGAGTATGGGACCTGTCCCGGAGTGTAGTCTACAGACTCAGTGACTGTCCAATGCACTTTCCCTTTGCCAAGCAGGTGTCGGTCGCCAATAGCTTCATAGTTGGTGTGGGCTGTGCTTTCATGTGGATGTGAATGTGTCTGAGTTTCTGTGATGCTTGGAACAAACTACAGCCTTGTGCTCTAAGCACACACTTCTCCCCTGAGCTGTACCCCATCCCCCAAATGAGTGTATTTTAGATTTAAATTGGATTTGATTGTTTGGGTTTCTGAATGGCCACCCGCAGCAGATAGTGAATATACAGTTTATAAATACTTGCAAGCAAGCAACTCCCACCTGTCCTAAAACCACAACTGAAGGCTCATGTGACGCAGGGCAGCTATGTAATGGTACTGGTTGGTTCATTCCTTGTTCAGTTGTTTCCTCTGTGTGTGTACATGCAGTCTTTGTTCTTTCTTTTTCTGTTTTCTAGCAACTTTTTTTTCCTGGTTCGTTGGTTGGTTTCTCTCACCTCATTCTGTTTTTTTTTTTTAAACTTTCTTTTTGAATTATTCTTTGTGTCTTTCTCATCATGCGTCTCCATCTGATTCATTTCCCTGTTCCTTTGTCTCTGCCCTCTAGCCTTGAAACCTTCCCTCACCCCCAAAATAAAATTTAAGAGGAAAAAAAAGAAAAAAAGAAAGAAAAAAGCCTCATCATGGAAGCTGCAGTGTGACACAGTTGAGTCACACAGTAAACACTTTTGTCCATACATCTTTACTTGCATGTATTTGCTGCAGAGTCATTGGTCTGGTTCGAGGCCCCTGATTTCTGTTACACTATCGATGTTGGCCCTCACTGGAACTCCTCTTGGTTATCCTGTTGTTGCCCTGTGTTGTGGAATCCTGCAGCTTTGGGTCTGCAGGACTGGTCCCTTCACATGCTCCAGCAGATCACAGATGGGGTGAATGTTGAGATGGGCCAACTCGTAACCCTGGTTCTGGGCCTTGGTAGTTGCAGAGTTGGTTCAGCCAGCCAGCTCTCCTCGTACTCCCCACCAGGATGAGCCCTCCTGGCTAGTTAACCTCCTACAGCAAAGAGAACGGGCGTGACCAGTTCTCCTGCTTTCACATCCTCAGGGCCAGCTCTCACACCTGCCCCAGGTTTTGTGTGTAGGGAAGGGCGGCTCTTTCCCACCCGTGCTGCCACATGGCAGGCGAGTGATCTCTTCCCTTATTCTGAAAGAATTATATGAATAGTTATAGTGACCTGCTTTAGAATTTTAGCATTTAGTAAAATCAGAGGAAACTACTTGGGTCATCTCAGACTGAATTTCAGACCTCTGCAATAGCCCTGCAGTTGAATCACCCTGAGGGTGCAAGCACATGGCTGGCACCCTTTGCACTGAGCCCTATAGCAGATGTGGGGAGCCTCCTCTTCTCTATACTTTCCCTACGCCCACAAAGGTTGCTCTTAATTTGATACTTTCCCCTCTTTGGTGATCATTTGGGCATCTGTCTTCAGTGATCTCTGCCTTGTAGATCATCTCTTAACACATCTTTTGACTTCCATTTTGAAGTCAAGACATTTTTAAATTTTGGTTTAAACCAGAACCATTCACAATCGTTGTCTCTCAGCAGTTGTTGTTTGTTATCAGTAATCAAAAACTCCAAAGACAACACAATAACACATGGTTTCCAGACTCCTGTGCAGTTTCCATTTTTATCTGGCTTTTTTTTCTCTGTAATTACTTTACTCCTTTCTTAAGGAGTTTGTTTTCTATGACTGTCTATGTCTTTTTTCTCTGCAAAGCCTCTGTACCTTTTTAAACACACTGTGACCGTTTAGAGGTTTCTTTTGTCTGGATCTGTCTTTTTTGAGCATCTGTATTGTTTTCTGATCATGAGATGAATCTTGAACTGCTGTGTCAGCCCCCGGTGGGACTAGGCTTAGTGCATGGTGCCAGTGCAAGGGGGCCAATGGCTGACTCCATCCCACAGGCAGCTGCTGGGAAAGTTGTCTCTGTACTGCAGCTGCCTTGACACTGTGAGATTAGAAAGCCACATTTGGCTCATTTTTGTGTGTTTGGAACCTTTTTTAAGCTTTCTCTGGTTTAATGTGGAAATTTGTGTTCTACTTGTAGGCCAAGTTTTTTGTTGGGACTGCCAGCTCCCCCCAATAACCACACAGAGACTTATTACTTATAAATGCCCGGTTGATGGCTTAGAGTTGTTGCTAACTAGCTCTTTCAGTTTAAACTAACCCATATTTATTATGTACACTCTGCCATGCTCAAATATCTTCCCAGGCCTGCAAGATGGCTCAGTGGGTAAGGGCACGGGCTGCCCAGCCCCAAGGCCTGAGGTAGAGCCCTAGAACATACATGGTAGAAAGAGAGAGCTTACTCTTTTAAGTCATCTTCTGACCATGAACATGCACCATGGTACACCTGTACCCCCCCCACACACATGCAAAATAACTTTATTTGCTTTTTAATGCTCTTTTTTTTATCATTTGTCATAACATATCTGTTAGATGATTAATACAGACAGACAGTGGAGCAGTGATTAAGCTAAAGTTTGTCTGTTTTTAGAATAAATGTGGCCTTCCTCCCAGAAGACAGGCAGAGGGAACTTAACACTGAGTTCTTGCAGTGGCCAGCTCACAACACATATGTTTACAGATCATACAAGATATCTGCTACTTTGTACAGCTATGTATGTTGTTAATTGTGGCTTACAAGTAAATAGAAAGTCATGACTGGACTCTTTCCCTCCTGCTTACTTATGGTTTAGAGCTCAGAACCTCGTCTCCCTCTGGGGTAGTCAGGTCCTGTGTGTTCAGGAGGGTGGGCTGTGACTATTTGTTCCAGTGCTTTCCTGTTTGGGTACACAGAAGCTGGAACTTACACGTAATCCACACTGGCTTCTTGGTCTTGCCCTGACCAAAAGGCATCGTTATGTGGCGTGCTCAGCAGTGAACATTCCGTGCCTTCCTTCATCCGTTCCTTTCTTTGTGTGAGACTAGTCAACTGGGCTGCGGCTGGGGCCTGGAAGATCACACACTCTTCTGACTCCTAGATCGGCTGCTGCTTTACTTCATTCATACGACTGTGGTTTTGTAGGTGTAGGGAGCAGTCCTCAGGCTTGTAGCTTAGAGCATCTCAGTTAAGAATCCCACGGTGTCCTGGATGTGAAACATTCTTCATGACATTTGAATACAGAAGTGCTGCTGTTTTTACTTTTAGAAAAATTGTGCATGCGTTCATGTGTGCACATGTGTGTTGCTGTGGCTTAAACTCCAGGACCTTGCACATACCGGGCATGCGCTGTATCAGTGAACACTATACCCACCCTTTTCTGTAGTTTTATTTTGAGGCAGGTCTTACTAAGTTGTTCAAGTTGGCCTTAATTTGAGGTTTCTTACCTCTGTCTGCTAAGTGGACAAGCTAATATCTTCTCCTTCTCAGGAGTTTTCACTTGTTTGTTTATGTTTGGGCAGGGGTGTGTGCCACACCCTATAGGAGGTTAAGAAGCACCTGCAGGAGTCAGTTCTGCCCTGCCATCATGTACATCCTGGGGCTCAGACTCAGGTCATCCAGCCAGCAGCAGGTGGGTGGCACCTTTACCTGCGGAGCTTTCTCGGGTGCCCTGGAGTATGTTTTTAAGAATAGTAGTTATTAGGATGGACAGTGGTGGCGCACACCTTTAATCGCAGCACTCAGGAGGCAGAGGCAGGTGGATCTTTGTGAGTTCAAAGTGAACCTGGTCTACAGAGCCAGTTCCCAGATAGCTAGGGGGAAAACAAAAACACAGGGAAAAGAATAGTATTTACACAAAAATAAAAAGTTATTAACAGAAAATATGGCAAATTGAATTTGAACTATTGTGAAGTTGGTTGCTCTCTAGTCTTTCCTTTGGAAAACAACCACGGGGGTTGCTGTTTTCTCACTGTAAATGAGGCTGGACAAGTGACCCTACAGAAGATAAACTTAAACTGCTATCAATTCACGTGACTTTGTTGGAAAATAAGGGATAACCAGACTTTTCTGAAGTAAACGCTTTTTCCTAGACTTTGGTGCTCAGCACTGTTCTGAGTGTTTTATTCATGCTAAATGATTGTCCTCCCAGAAGTCCCCTGAGGAAGGCGTGGCTCTTACTCATGTTTGTCAGCAGAGACATTGCAGGTGTGGAACAGTCTCAGCGTTGTCTGAATGTACACCCAATGATGAGTGCCCAGCCTGAACCTCCCAGGGTCTTGGTTGCATCATGAGCTCTTTGGATAGCTCAGTAGTTGGACCTTCTGTCCCGGTTTCTCGGAGGGCTGGAGTACCCTGAAGCATCAGAATCTTTAGGGATTGGGGGCACAGACCTCCCAGTGCTGGTCTCTTCTCTGCTGATAAGAGTTAGAAACTGTAGTGCTTGGGTATACATAGTTGGGGCCTCACTGGCCTGGGTGGATCTGCACTCAGAAGTCAGTGCCATCAGTAGTACAGAAATGCCCTTGGTGGTTTTTCCTGCTGCCTCCCTCCCTTGGGTGGGGAGGAGTTCACCCACAGGCTTACATCAAGGGAAACAAGTTCTGTACTTACCCCTGTTGACCCATCACAGAACCTGCTCTGCTGGACTGACACCAGCCAAAATCTGTGTTGTCAGATAGAAGGAAAGACTGCGGTTTCTGAAACTTTGGGAACTAAACAAGTCATCAATTTATTACTCGGGTTCTCTATCCCAGAGTGTATAAGTGTTTACTCATGTAATCCATTTGATTACGGTTTCCCATCCCATGTGGATCCACTCCCTTTCTGTCTCCCATGGGAAAACAAACAGACTCCAGACAATATGACACTTTAACCGTAATATTCAGGAGGCAAAGACAGGTAGATCTGTGAGTATGAGGCCAGCCTGGTTACAGAATAAATTCCAGGACAGCCAGGGCTATGCAGTGAAACCCTGTCTCCAAAAACAAACCAAACCTTTTTTTTAAAAAAAAAAAAAAAAACTTTTATTATTTAATAGTAAAATAAAATAGAGTAAGATAAAGCAAAACTAACACATTATAGTTGGAGAAGACAAACAAACAGAAGGAAAAGATCCCAAGAGAAGGCACAAAAATCAGAGAAACACTAAACTGGAAGTCGTAATATATATGTAGATGAATGGGTGCAGACCCATGCAGACCTTGTGCTTGCTGCTTCAGTCTCTGAGTTCATATAAACTTTGTTCAAGTTGATTTAGGAGCCTTGTTTTATTGGTGTTCTCTGTCCCCTCTGGTTCTTAGATTCTTTCTGTCTCCCCTTCCCTGGGGTTCGCTGAGCCCTGAGGGGACAGATTTTTCTAGAGACACCTCATTTAGGGCTGAGTGTTCTAAGGTCTCTGACTCCGCATGATGCCTGCTTGTGGATTCTATTAGTCAGGGTTGTCTAGAGTAATGGAACTTACAGAATGCATATAGAAATTGGAACAACTTAGGTCTGTTGTCCAGCTAATCCAACAATGGCTGGCTATGAACAGTCCAACTGTTGGTCAGTCCACAAGGCTGGGTGCCTTGTCTGGTCTTCATTTCAGTATATGCTGGAATCCCAAAGAAGTGGGCTCCGATGCCAGTGACGGAATGGCTATACTAGCAAGGCCAGGGCAAGGACGCACAGCAAGTGAATGCTTCCCTCTTCCATGTCCTCGTAAAGGTTTCTGGCAGAAGGTGTGGCCCTGATTAAAGGGGTGGCAAAGGGCAATACTAGAAGTGCATTCACCTACTTCAAACCAAACAGAAACAATCAGTCTCTCACGGGTGTTCCCTCCCATGGAACGAATAATTGTAGTTCATTCCAGATATAGTCAAGTTGACAACCTAGAATGGCCATCATGTGGGTCTCTGTATGCATTCCCATCTGCTGTAGGAGAAAGCTTCTCTAATGATGGCTGAGCAAGGTACTGATCTGTGGGTATAGCAGAATGTCTGGTTTTTGATCCCTCAAGTGGTGTTGGATATGGGTCCCATCTCGTGGAGTGGGCCTTCAGTCCAGTCAGGTATTGGCTGGTTTATTCCCACAAGCTTTGTGCTAGCAATGCCCTAGCACATCTTATAGGCAGGACAGGGCTGTAGATCAGAGATTTGTGGCTGGCTTGATGTTTAAGATCCTCCTTTGGTGGTGTGCAGGGTACCTTCTTATACCAAGGATGCTGGAAGATGGGGGTCAAGGCTCTCTATGTAGGCACCAGTTAGATGTCTTTGTGTTCAATGAGTTGTGTAGGTGGTATCTTCAGCAGTGGGCCTTGCAGTCAGTTTGTCTTGGCAACAGCCTGGATTGTTTGAGGATTCTTATGGGATCCCTTTTGCCAACAACTCAATTAGATGTAACCCAATCCTGGTACTGGAAGCTTATTTTGGTGATAAGAGATAGCCAGTTGGGACTCTGTCTTCCCCATTATTTGGCAGCTTCATTTGGATCACCTTCATATATGTATATATTTTAGGAAGCTTCTACTGTCTTAGGTTTCCATACAAATGACCCTTCATCTTTGCTGTCTCTCCCTGTATTCCCTCCCTCAACCTCCTGTCCCAGCACTCCCCACCCACCCATAGCGATCTCCTCTACTTCCCTTTCCTGTGCCCACTGGTCCTTTATACATACCCTCTGTGGTTCTGTGAACTTAGACCAGCATTCTTAAGCTGCTGCTGCACAAAAGCCCTATTTCTGTCAGTCCTGTGAACGTGAGTTCCCTGAGCGCTAGCCTGGACTGTGAGAGAAGAGGCCACTTGAATGTGTCTTGGTGTAGAGTGTGTAAAGGTCTTTTTGTTAAAAGTGTGAGGGCCGCTTTGTGTAAGTGGCAAAGCCTCAGCAAAGTGGCCAAGGGAAGCTGAAGTGGGTAAGGTAGGTAAAGTCAGGGGTGTGGGATTCCCACCGCAGAGGGTAAGGAGGCAAAGGCCCTGCTTCGTAGTCTGTCACTGCTCCAGGGCAGTGCGATCAGCTCTTAACTCCCAGGCTTCTGGAACACTAAAAAAAGCCTATAGCTAAACTGAGGTCTCCATTTGCCATGCTTAGAGACAGGGAACTGCTTTCAGCTCACGTCTCAGAAGAACTCTGGATCCAGAATTATTATAATCTAGAGGTTTTTGGATTTGTTGTCGTTGCTTCTAATTCCATTTTAGGAACTGGTGAAATGGGTCAGTAGGTGAAACACTTTCTGTCAATCCTGAAGACCGAGTTTGACCCCCAGAACTAAACTGTTGGATGGAGACAGTGAAGTCTCAAAAGTTGCCCTCTGACCGCCACACATGGGCTGTGACAAAAACACAGACATAAATAATATTTTTTAAATTGCATTTTATCTATAAGGTGAAAGAGGCAGTAATTAAACTATTAAAGTGCTTCTTTTCTCTTGTTAGTAAAGGAAAAAGAATTATAAGGGTAACTATTTTACTTTTTCCGTAAAATAGATGTCCATCTAGATTTGGAAGAGCGCCTTGCAAAATTTATGAGGACCGAAGAAGCCATCATTTACTCGTATGGATTTTCCACCATAGCCAGTGCCATTCCTGCGTACTCTAAAAGAGGGGACATTGTTTTCGTGTAAGTGCCTACACCCACCCTTCTATCCAGATTCCTTCTGAAGCAGCACTGTGCTGCCGGGCTCAGCAGGTCCTGCACTGCATTGGAAATTACCTCCTAAGGGGAGAAGGACTCTTCTGGGGTTCTTTGTTTTGGTTTGGTTTTTAACTGTTTGGTTTCCCAGGCCCAAAGCTACAAGACCCTCACCAAAAGGTGCGCTTGACAGTGATATTAGCCATTCTCCTGGCACCATGATTGTTTCTGTTGGTATCCAGATGAGGCTTGCCGTCTCCTTCCCTGTCAGCTCTGTGGCCCTGCCATGCCCTGCGTCATGATCACAACCTCACATTGCTTACTGTGCCTGGCAAAGTCACCCGCCCCTCATCACTCACCCTTCTTATTCTCCAGGTCTCTGCTGATCCTGTCTCACTGCTTAGTAAGGATGTAGGAGCTGAAGCAGGGGCAATGGCTCAGTGCTTGAGAGCACTGGCTACTGTTGCAGGGGACCCAGGTTGGTTCTCAGCATCCACATACCAGCTTACAACTGTCTGTAACTCCAGCTCCAAGGTATATGATACCCTTTACTGACGTCCTTGGATACCAGGCACACATGTTATATATCTGATCAGACAAACACGCGTGCACATAAAATAAAATAGAATAAAGAACCTAGAAACCATGAGTGGGGATCAAGTGCACAAACTCGGGTGAATTCCCAGATGCATGGTGTGGCTGTTCCCTGCGAGGGGAAAGCGCCGGCCATGCAGATTGTGTCAACAATTTCCAGCATCTTTGCATTCACCATGAGGTTTACAAAAACATCTCTTCATTAATATAAGCTGTTTTCAAATGATTTCAACTTAAGTATCATAAACATAAGACTGAAACAAAAATAAACAAGTAAGGAAACTGCCCATGTATTCCTTCCTCCCGTTTAAATGTTTTTTCCATTTTTGTGTATGCTTGTATTTGAAGTTCCTAGGTTGATGTTTGCAATTACCCTGGGTTGTTCTTCTACTTCTTCAATGAGGCAGGGCCTCTCAGTCAAACCCAGATGTCACTGATACAACTAGTCTCACTAGCCAGCCTAGTCTGGGACACTCTCTTTACAGGTGTTCTGGAAATCCAAACTCCAGTCCACAAGCAAGCACTTTAACACTGGACCGTCTCTCCAATCCTCATTTACATTTTTGGGGTATCATATTTGCAGCTTTCTGTGTTGACTATCTCAGCCTACTAAAATAGTTATTATTTCAGGGTTTTTTGTTCTGGATTAAAATTATTCTGAAGATATGAATGGTTTGTACTCATTGTTTACAATGTTAGCATTTCTGTCCCTGTGCAGAGCTCAGGAGATCTGGGCGACATAGATTCTTTCTGCTCTGGCTTGTCTGGGATCATCTACATCCCCTTCACCTTCTCATCCCTTCTTTACTCTTCTCTTCTTTTTCTTTTGGTATTTTGAGACAAGAGTTTCTCTATATAGCTCTGCCTGTCCTAGAACTTGCTCTGCAGACTAGGCTGTCCTCAAACTCACAGAGATCCGCCTGCCTCTGCCTCCTCAATGGTTAAAGTTGTGCGCCACAACCACCTGGCAAAAGAAAGATCTGTTGTCCTGAGAAGTTCGGTCTTTTTGTTTGTTTGTTTGTTTGTTTTCTTTTCTTTTCTTTTTTTTTTTTTGAGATTTCACCTTCATTTCCTTTTTTTAAATTAATTTATTTTTGTTTTATGTGTTATTTGTGTTTTGCCTACATACATGTCTGTGTGAGGGTGCCAGATGCCCTGGAATGGAGTTACAGACAGTTGTGAACAGCCATGTGGGTGATGGGAATCAAACCCAGGTCCTCTGGAAGAGCATCCAGTGCTCTTAGCCACTGAGCCACCTCTCCAGCCCCGCCCCTTCATTTCTAAATGATAGCTTTGCTGTATAGAGAATTCTTTATTGGAAGTTTCTGGAAGTTTAGTTTCTCCTTCTAATTGAAGACCTGCACTGCTCTGTCCTGGCAGTAAAGTTTCTGTAGCAAATTCTGCTCGAGACTGAGAGGCCTTGAGAATCTCACTTTTACCTCTTTGCAATGTGCTTCCAGCAAGTCTTGATTCCAGCCATCTGTTTTGCCATGACTGTTGGCTTTCCTAGACCTGTGCTTTGGTGGCCATCTCTTTGGGAAGTCCTCTATCCTGATGGCATTCTCGGGTCCTTTTTGTCGCCAACCTTCCCCCACCCCCATTGGCGTAGCTATTTGCTTTTTAAGGCTATTCCAAAGCTCCTGTGAGCTACCTTCATCACACCTCACTTTTCTCTGCAGATAACTGTTTGCAAATAGTCTGTCCTTGAACTCAGTAATTCCTTCCTGTATTTGACCATTCCTGATGTTGATACCTTCTACCGATTTTTTTTTTTCACTTTGTTTGTGGGATTTTGTTTTGTTTTGTTGCTCAAAGAGTTCTGTGTTTTTGTTTCCTCTTCTTAGGTGCCCATATTAGAGTGCAGAGTGGTTTATCTGTGCTTCCTCTGAGCTCCTTGGCTTTCCTTAGAACAGTTGTTCTGAGTCTTCCCGTGATTCCTCCTATGAGTCCTCCTGTGACTCCTTCCCCTGAGTTTTCTTGTAGTTTCTTCAATACTGATTACAGTGTGGTCAGTTTCTGGCACCTTGTTATGATGTAGTGAGTTCGGGGGGGCGGGGTGACGTTGAGGTTTTTTGTTGTCATTTGTTTTTAAAGATTTATTTATTATGCATACAGTTTTCTGTCTGCATGTCTGTCTACAAACTAGAAGAGGGCACCAGATCTTATGACAGATGGTTGTGAGCCTCCATGTAGTTGCTGGGAATTGAACTCAGGAGCTCTGGAAAAATAGTCAGTGCTCTTAACCTCTGAGACATTTCTCCAGCCCCTTGTTTTTTTTTTTTTTTTTAAGATTTCTATTTAATGTGTATATGTACATGTATATATGTGCACAGCATGTGTGTGCAGTGTCCACAGAGTTCAGAAAAGGACATCATATCCCTTGGAACTGGAGTTAAGGGTGGTCACTAGGCACCATATGCTGTTAAGAATTGAACTCAGCTCCTCTGCAGAGCCACAGTGCTCTTAATGGCTGAGGCAGTATTCCCACCCCAAGGTCTTAGTTTATTGAAGGCTCTTGATGCTGTTGGTGTGAAACTTCACCTGGGCACTGAAGGAGTCATGATTCATCTTTTCAAACTGACTTTGCTGGTGCCTCTTTCTAGAATGAGAATTGTGATCCACAAGACCAGGCTTACCTCAAGTGGGCTGATGTAGCACTACTCCTTGAACACTAGAGGGCGATCCAAGCCCAAATTTGTCACAAATTCATAGTTGGTAGGTTGCTTAGGGATGAATCAGGAGTCTCTAGGCCCAGGTGTCTTGTCCTCATAGTCACTGGCACTGGCATACCTACAGGATTCTGTCCACTATGGCAGAGTTATTGTAGATAGATGTACTCTACCTACTGTGCTACACTTGTACCACCAGTAGTGCCAAGTTATGTGATACCATAAGGCCCCAAACCTGCACGTCTCTGGGGCACACAAGAACACAACTGCTCTAGACTAAGGGTGATGTGGGCTCCTGGCCCATGGTCAGTGCAACTGGCATGGGTGATCCTGACTGTTACAGAGGTCTCTTACACACTGAGATATCCTGTACCAGGGAAATTTCTGTCCTTAGACCTGAAGGTGGGCAGGGGATGGGGGGAGTTAGTGACTTCCCTGCATTATATGTGTCCCATTGACACTTCCAAGTCGTGTCTCTGCTTTTCTTGTTGTTCCTCCATGAATGGAGTCTTGTACCATGCTGTAATGGGCGAAGGCTATCCTTTGGCCATCTAGACATATGCTGAGTGGCTGGAACCAAGTTGGATTGTGCATGCATTTGACAGCCTTGAGAGCCTGCAGAGACTTGGGGTTTCACTGTACCCCCTGTGACTCTTCATTTGGCCTTACCTGTTTGAGTTTTGCTCACTGTCTTTAACCTGTAGATTTAAGGTTTTTCTTTTTCTTTTTATATTAGTATTAGGGGTTTTAGCCAGCTTGTTTGTGTCAGCTAGCGGTTCTAATGTCTTTCTCCTATGACTCCACTGACATGAATGTTAGGTTGCTTTATACCTCTACCTCCCAAGTCCTTGGAGCTCTGCTTTCTTCTTTCCTGTCGGTTTCTCTGTCTCTCTGGCACACACTGACTCGTTTCAGTGTCTTTCTGTTCACCAGTCCTTTCCTCTGGCCCGCTGTGCATCTTGCTGGTGTGGAGAACGCTCTCTCCACAGGAGAGGATTCTCTGTAGCTTCTGTTTTGCTCAGCTTTCTGTTTTAGTCCCTTGTTTTAGGTGTGTTGGTGTCATTCCAAATGCCAGGCACGTTCAGCCTGGACTCCCAAGGGTGTCAGAGTTTCTTCATTGCTGCTGGGTGATAGTGACAGTCTTGATTTCCCTTGGGTTTCCTCATCCAAGTGGAGAATGGGGGGAGCCTCATTGCTACCCTGTTGATAAGAAGTTTGTGTACCTAGGAGGGATGCAGCGTTCCATTACAACAGCCTTTCAGAGGCCGACAGCTTAGGTCTTCACTCGGCCTCAGCTGGTGTGAGTGAGCTTAGACCGTTCCTTGTGCTCGTGTCTGTAGTTACGTGCTTCCAGCTGACTGCCAGTGATGCATCAGTCGGGTAAACAGAGATGCCACTGACGGTGAGGTCACCAGCGTTCTGCAAAGTTCTTAGAAAGAGGAGCATGTGAGTGAGCTCGGATGCCAGCCACAGCATGCATCCTGGTTCAGAGAGGTCATGATGTGGCCAGCTGTTTTAAGTAGCCACGTGGAAAGGACTTGCAGGCTGAAGAGCAAACAGTGGGTGTAAGTGCTCAAACACACTCTATGTGCTGTGTTTCAGGTAACGATTGGAGGCTGGTCGACAGCAGGTCGATGTACAAAAGCAGGCATTCTTCTTCTGAGAACGTTGACAAGGCCCTTTAACCCCAATTTGGTGCCTCTCCCCCTTGCAGGGACAGTGCGGCCTGCTTTGCTATCCAGAAAGGATTACAGGCGTCACGCAGTGACATTAAGTTGTTTAAGCATAATGATGTAGCTGACCTGGAGCGACTGCTAAAAGAACAAGAGATTGAAGATCAAAAGGTACGATCCTGTTGAAGAGCATTGTGCAGCTCTTTGTGCTTCCTAAGCAGCTAAATTATAGATGAAATGGTAATTTGTCACCGAAAACTGGCCTGCAGATCACATTTGGATACTAAGTAAGGGGGTTCCTGCTTATTAATGTATTTCAGATTGGAGAGCCTTGTCGTATTTGGGGGAGGTGTTTGAGGTAACTTTCTTTGGGAACCGAGGGGAGAGAAGCAGCTTGCCCTTGAGGAGACACAGTACTCTGAGTTCTGTGTAGGAGCTCTGGAACATACCAAGGCTGTAAGGAGGTGCATAGATTAAATTCAGAATATTCTTATTCTATCAAATCTTAAGCCCTCCTGAAGCTCCAGACAGCTGCTGCCTGTGGGGAACAGCCTCCCTGAAGAGGGGGCGCCTGGAAGCCTTGACTACGCCTAGTGGTAGTGATTAGGCAGTGTCTCCCTGACATGGTTGGAGAGCTGCACAGAGGACACGTGTTTAAAGCATCATGGGAGGATCCTGACTTACCTTCCGGGCAGTGTGGGTAGGAAAGGCCGAGATGGTGGTGCTGTGTGGCTCTGCAGCAGGACCTTGTGATGTGTGGCCTGTCCTGGGAGCCCGGTTGTCACATCTCAAGCCCCCCTTTCAAGTGGACTTTGCCCCAACAGCTCATTCATAACTAGAGTAACTGATGAAAATGCTTACTGCCTTCTTTGATTTTTGTATTTAGATTTTTCTAAACATTTGGATTATTCACTCAGGATTCTGTCGTCTTTGTTTAGGAGTCAGCCTGCGTGATACTTGGCGAATATGCACATTATCATGTTGAATATGATGAACTCACCTTTGAGTGCTCAGAATAGTATCAGCCATGTTCCATATTTACACGATTAAGAAAAAGCTAAAGAAATTCTGAAATTGAGACTGTTTCACAGATTTAATTCTTTCAGCAAACGAGAAAGATGACCTTAATCTGATTAAACACTCGATCCCAACCACCAGAATAAACAGTGGTTCTGAGAGTGTGACTGCGGAGTCAGTGTGCTGGATCTAGGCGCTGTAATACTCACATTTCATGTGTGTTTTCCCTAAGATAATCTGTGGAGCTCCTGTGGGTAACAATCAGAAAGCTAATTATGTATCTTAGAAATTTAATTTCACTAATTAATTTACACCTCATTTTTCTGCCAGGAGTATGCTATTAAATAACTTCACATTTAATATTAGAAAGTTCTTCTTACTTGAGATGCTGTCTTTAGAATATAAGTAGAACTTATATCAAAGATTGGCACGTACTAACAATGTGATGTAAAAAGCAAAATGAAGGCAGCAGCTTGCTTCCAGCACTGAGCATGGTGAGGAGGCAGTATGCTCCCAGAGGGGATGTCTCCAGCAAAGCCGTGTTGTCACAAGCTGGAGAGATGCCTCCGTGGTTAAGAGTACTTACTGCTGTTCCAGAAGATCCAGGCTCATTTTCCAGCATTGTGACTCCAGTTCTAGGTGTCTCATGCCACCTTCTTCTGATCTGTGGGCATTGCACACATGTGCACATGCATATATGCAGGCAAAACATTCATATGCATAAAATAAACATAAATCTTTTAAAGGAACAAAGTAAAACTGTTTTAAGTAAAACTGAGAAATGATCATAATGTAATATTTTTTAAAATACGATTTTAAAATTACTACAGTAAAATCCTGATTTTGAAAAAGTGATGCGCACATGAATATTCAAAAGAAAGACGAGCTATCATTGCATAGCACGACTAACCTTTAGTAGCTTCCATATATACTTTTGCTCATCCTAAGTCTCTTCCATTGAATATTTGGAAATCCTAAGCAGGTACTTGAATTGGTAGAACACTTAACTAGTGTGTGTATAAAGAAGCTCTGCCCAAACTAAGGGAACAGGATATCTTTTCAGAGGGAGAAGTCAGAACACTGTGTGTTGGCATGCAGGTGTCCTCTTTCCACCAGTGATTCTGACAGGTCCATGCTGCCTTCTAGAAATGCTGTGAACCGCAGCATTCAGTGGCGAGTCGCGCGAGACCGGCAACCTCTGTGATGTATGTCTGCAGAGCAGAAGTGCTTCTGTGCAGACAGCGGCCGCTGGTCCTGAAAGGCCCCATAGCATTGTTGTGATTAGTGATTGGAGCACAAGTAAGAAATCTTTGAGTAGGAATGTGGGGATGACTTCTAACTCTGATTTTCCAGCCTGTCACACCTGCAGCACCTTCAGGTTCTTAGGTGTGATAGACTCATGGCCTTCTGTACACGACGCGGAAGAGGACACATACTGTCTGAATTAGGCTGCTCTAGTCTACCACCTTGTATTTGATCAGACAAGGTCACATTTGGATTTTACCTGACTCACTGAGCAGGCAAAGCAAACGAGGAGTTGGTTATATTTTGATGGGGAGGAAGGCTAGAGATTACCAGCACACAGAGGAAAATACAGTAGTATAACACGCGCGCGCGCGCACACACACACACACACACACACACACACACTATGCCCCTCCCATACTGTTATCATCAACCTCCCAGGACACTTGCACCACCCATGCCTCTCCATGCTCCTCAGGCCACACCTGTGGTGGTGGTAACAATGGTTTTCATTCATTTGTAATTTTTTCCCCTTTTACACTGAACTATGTAAATCCTAGCTGTGTAATTTTTAATGTTTTCACTCTGGAGTCTGTGCTTCATCATTAATTTCCCTGGGCTTTCTCCCAACCGTCCCCAACTGGGACATTGTTTAATATTGTTCGGGCACCTCCAGTGGTGTGTGAGGTCATCAGCTAGAATCTGCCTGAGGAAGGAAAGCTGCTTTTTCTCACAGTGTTTCTGTCAAAATAATAGGATCTGAATTCATTATGGCCTTCTCCCCCTTTTAAATAAATCCTTTGTGAGGTACATGCTCTTTGGAGTAACAATTTGTATTTGGAGTTATGACAGTTAAGACATCTTGTTTCTTAAAGAATCCTCGGAAGGCCCGTGTGACGCGGCGTTTCATTGTCGTGGAAGGATTGTATATGAACACCGGAACCATCTGTCCTCTTCCGGAACTGGTGAGCAGCCCCGTCAGTCCTAATTTTAGTGTGCTGATTATCTGCCAGTTAGACCTTTCATCTATAATCATATTTAAAGCATGATACCTGGGACACAAGGTTGCGCAGCAAAGGAAGGTGCTTGCGTTTTGCCTGACCTGAGTTTGATCCCCAGAACCCACAGGGTAGAATGAGAGAATTGATCCATGAGAGCTGTGCTTTAATTCCACACACAAACTATGGCATGCACACTCATGCACAAATAAATAAGAAATTTTTATAAAAATTAATAAAAGTATGATGTGTTGTTGTCAGACTTTCCTTTTGGGTCGCCAGCCCCCAAATAATGACATGGGACTTGTTTTTTTTTTTTTTTTATTGAGAATAGGAAAAAAAGTTTCCGCCTCCACCCAGCCTCCCATTTCCCTCCCCCTCCTCCCACCCCTCTCTCCCCCCCCCCCCACTCCTCTCCCCCTCCCTCTCCAATCCAAAGAGCAGTCAGGGTTCCCTGCCCTGTGGAAAGTCCAAGGTCCTCCCCCCTCCGTCCATGTCTAGGAAGGTGAACATCCAAACTGGCTAGAACCACCAAGCCAGAACATGAAGTAGGATCAAAACCCCTTGCCATTGACCTTGGCTTCTCATCAGTCCTCATTGTTCGCCATGATCAGAGAGTCCGGTTTTATCCCATGCTTTTTCAGTCACAGCATGGGACTTGTTATTAATTATGAAAGCTTGGCCTTTAGCATAGGCTTGTCCCCAACTAGTTCTTATAACTTAAGTTAACCGTTTGCTTCTATTAGTCTACATTCTGCCAAGTGGCTTTTTACCTCTCCTCCATTTTGTATGTCCAGCTTACTTCGTGTCTCGCTGGCATTTGCTGCACTCCTAGATTCATCCTGAATTCCTCTGTCTGCCCGAAAGTCCCACCTCCTCTCTCCTGCCTAGCTGTTGGCCATTCACCTCTATTAAACCAATCAGGTGCCTTAGGAGGTTAGGCAAAACACAGACACAGCTTCACGAAGTATAAACAAATCTCCTACAACAGCAGTGGTGCACACCTTTAATCCCAGCAGTCAGGAGGCAGAGGCAGGCGGAACTCTAAGTTTGAGGCCAGCCTGGTGTGCAGAGTAACTTCCAGGACAGCCAGAGCTACAAAGAGAAACCCTGTCTGGAACAACCAAATTATTATTATTATTTTCATTATTATTATTAATTTTATACATGTCTACAATGTGTCTTGATCATATCCACCTCTGACTTGTTTTTTTTTTTAAAAAAAAAAGATTCTCAGAACAAAATACAGATATGTACACATCTAAAACACTAGAAGCTAAAAGATTTTCTTCTATGCCCAATGACAGAGAAGAACAAGCCATCCATGCCTCTGCCCGCCTGCAATACCTGTGTCCTAGCACTGAGCAGACTCAGACGGGAGGATCAAGTCTTTAGGCCACCCTGTTCAGCATGAAAGTTTTAGGCTAGCCTGTGTTACTGAGTGAGATCCCTCTCTTATAAAGTAAATTAATAAATAAAAGTAAGAGGAAAACAGAAGAATGAACCATAATAATAAATATAATAGAACTTTTTACATTCAAACATTTCTGCAAATCCAAAGTAAAATAACTACTGAAAAAAACCACTATACTTCCCAGGAATTTTTATATGTAGTTGGACAAGTGTTTAACTGAGAAGTTGTACATCTGCACACATAAATGTCTTAACTTTTCCCTTCTGAAAACTAGGTCCTGTGCTGTCTGTTTCTAATCTGGGTCATTTCAGAGATTGAAAGGACAGTTGGTTCTCATTATTCAGTCAGTGTACTTACATTCTGTAAAGGTAGCACACACAACGACAAAGGGACATAATGGTGAGCCATTGCTACTGGGCTCCTGTGAGCTGTGGTCAGAACACAGCTGGTTTGTGTGTGGTTCTAGTACAGGCTGTTGATTGATTCACACTGGACTCTGCCCACAGCTCTCTAACTCACGCTGAAGGAAATTTCTCCAATGTCCGTCCATTTTCTGAGTGCATTTCTCATCCTTTCTGCATCTGAGAATACTTGAGAGCTCATTAGCAGGGACAGTGTGAGCAGCAGAATCTCTCGTGATGGCACAGTGTTGTGAAATGCATGCTTCTTCAGAGGACAGTGGCCTCTGTCCTCAGCTGCGAGCACCCACTGGCAGGCAGCTCACTCATTTCTTGACCACCGCACGCATGAGCCTTCTGAAGGATGGATGAGTGGTTATTGATTTTAGAGTCATAGATTTTAACAAGTAGGTAAATTTGCAAATGCAGAATTCATAGATATTGAGAGTCAACTGTCAGTACTTTTACAAGTTTAATTTTTTTCTACAAAAGACCTTCTGTATGTTGTTAATGGTGGTGGTATTAAGTCCAGTTTTATTTATCATCTAGGTTAAGTTAAAATACAAATATAAAGCAAGAATCTTTCTGGAGGAAAGCCTTTCATTTGGAGTCCTTGGGGAGCACGGGCGCGGAGTCACGGAGCACTATGGGATCAGCGTGAGTTCTCACTGTGGAGTGGGGGAAGCTCTCCCCTGTAGGAAGCCTGTCAGAGGCATGAGAAACAACCTTTAATGAATCCGAGGCTCCTGGGGCTTTGATGTCTCGGTGGATCTAGGCAGCCTAGTCAAGGACCATATCCTCCCTCTGAGATTTTTGTTTACCTGGGACAGGGATAAGTGTTGAACTTGACTCTTCATGTTTTGTGTTGTATTATTAAGGTCACTAAGAATTTCCTTAGGAGCTGGACATGGCAGCACATGCCTGTAATCGCAGCAGTTGGGAAACTGAGGCCTTCATGAACTATATAAAAAGATGCCCCACACAGAAAGCAACAACAAAAAGGGTTCCTGTAGTCCTTTAGAAGACGGTTTAGTATTTAAATTTCTCCATATAATCTGTGGAAGTACATATGTACAGTTGCACCATATATATATCGTTTGTGTAGGTGACAGTATGTGTGTACATATTAAATATATAATTGTGACACACACAATATATGCTATCAAAAATACTGCCAAAAAATGGCTTCAGCAAAGCAACTAAAGCTTAAACAGTTGGGATAGCATTGGCCCCTTTCCTTTCACTGAAGAGAAATGGAGCCACAGAGACCAAGTACCCTGGCCTGTGCTCCTGGTGCCTCAGGCTGGTGATAGGCACCTTGCTGGCCACTATAGGGTACAGTTACAGGGTGCCTTTTCTCCAAATGTGGGTGGTGAGTTTTGCTACATGTATGACCGAGTTGATGGTAAAATGCAAAGTCCCTTTAGTTATCTGCACCCCAGCACTGCACTGCCCCAGAGTAAAGCGACATGAAGTTAGCTGACAGCTGACATCAGCAGATGGATGTGGGTAGGGGCGGAGTGAATGTAAGGATTGCATGGAATTTACTGAAGGAAACCTCCATCCCTAGAGGGCTTGATGGGGAATTGCTCTCTGTTTTTCCTGGCAGATTGACGACATTGACCTGATCAGCGCTAACATGGAAAATGCTCTCGCATCTGTCGGGGGCTTCTGCTGTGGCAGGTCTTTCGTGGTTGACCATCAGGTGATGCTTCGATGTCAGGGTTTTTGTCTTGCCCAGTTCCTGCAGTCATTAAGTCCCAAAGAAATCACACAGAGTTCTACATTAACTATAAACTGATTGGCCCATTAGCTCAGGCTTCTTATTAACTCTTATAATTTATATAGCCCATTATTAGCCCACTATTCTTATCTGTGTTAGCCATGTGGCTCAGTACCTTATTCAGTGGGGCAGTTACATCTTCTTCTGTGGTCGGGTCAGGACTGTGTCCTCTTCCCAGAATTCTCCTGTTCTCATTGACCCACCTCTACTTCCTGTCTGATTGCCCCACCTATACTTCCTGCCTGGCTACTGACCAATCAGCATCTATTTAAAATATAATTGACAGAATACAAACCATGGTCCCACACCACTTCTAGAGATGAAGCATAGTCACACACAATTGTCCCCACTGTCACTGCAGAATGATGTTTCCAGTACAAGCTTTATATACACTTTAACTCATAATTTACCACACTGTTTTTACTTAAAAGCCTGTTTTTTTAAAGCATAGCTCAAAGTGTTTACAGATACATAAGGACCCTATCTCTAAGACAGCATCTTGGGTTTGTTACACTGTCCCTCAGCTGCCTTCCTGGTGCACTCAGTGTGCTTGCTGTTCAGATGCCTGTGGCTATGTAGTAGCTTCCAAATGTCTCTCCAGAGAGAGATTACCTATTTATTTTGTTTCTCCTTAGCGGCTCTCTGGCCAAGGATACTGCTTTTCAGCGTCATTGCCTCCCCTACTAGCTTCTGCCGCCATCGAGGCCCTCAACATCATGGAGGAGAATCCAGGTACAACCTTGTAATGTCTGGTTCTGTTAATTGTGGTGCCAACTTGCTTTCTGGAAGAATTAGCACTAGGGAATTGTTTATCAGACAAAACTCTAAATTACTTTTAAAATCATGTCCCCTAATACAAAAACTAATATCCAAACTTGTTGAGCACAGGTGCTTCAAATTCAACCAATAGTCTTTGAAAATGTTCCAAAGTCTGAAACATCAAGATCCGAACCATGCCTCACCCCAGAATTTAAGTGGGTGTTCTTACCAGTGCCTGACATTGTGGGAAGGTGGCGGCAGAGAAGCCACCCCTGCCTCAGGACTGTGCATGGAGCTTTAGCTCTGAGTGTGGTGCTGGAGCCAGAGTGGCTGGCTGCTGCTCCAGGTGGCAGTGCCAGAAAAGTGAGGACCAGGGTCATTGCCAGTCCTGGGTGCTTCCCCAAGTGTGGTGGCTGTCGTTGTTTGGTGTATAGTGTTTGGAGAAGCTGGCTGAAGTGCTCTGAGGCTTAGTGGATGTCGTTTTCTTTCTTGTTTTCCCCTTCAGCCTTTGAATCATTGATTAATTCAATGCTAGCCTGTTTTGTTACCAACAACTCAGTGGGCAAAATAAAAGTCAACTAAGGTTTTTGTGAATGGCCTTTGACTGTAATGGTGCAGCCTTTAAGATGAAAAGTGGGTCACCAAGATGTCTCAGCAGGCAAAGGTGCGTGCTCAGTGACCCTGGCAGCCTGAGTTAGGCCCCCCAGAACCCAGATAAAGATGGTAGGAGAGAACTAACTCTATGAAATTGTCCTCTGACCTCCACACATGCCCAATGATGCATGGCCACCCAAGCCCCCCACGCACACCAATAATGAGTCATTTCAAGAAGTAGGAAAGAAGAGGCCTTTCCTAGCCATCAGTTCTGAATCTCCAGCAGAGATGTCTGCTCCCAGGGTCAGATATGACTCATGCACTTACGCGCACACCAGGAGGGTGTCAGGCCCCAACTCCCAGTCACATGGCTTTCACTTTGAGCTTTTCCTGAGTAGAGGAAAACATCCCCCAAATTACTTTACGTTTTGAGTTGAGACTGAGTAAATGGCACCCTGAGAACTTAGCGGGACTGTGCAGATCCTGATAAGGACAAGAGCCTGAGTTGGGTTCAGAAGCCATCGTCCCTGGTCTGGCCAGTTGGCAGCACCAGTGAGGAGGAGCCATTGATGATGTCAGAAGCCCAGACCCTCAAGGTGTGGTTGCCGAATGTCTGCTCACGTCGGGAGCATTCACAGTGTTTCAGACTACGGATGGGGCGTGTAGAGGAAGTTACCAGCTGGTCCCACCAAACGTCCTAAGTAGCCATCACCCTTTTTCTATGCAGGCATTTTTGCAGTTTTAAAGAAGAAATGCCAACACATCCATGAATCTCTACAAGGGTGAGCATTAACACGCGTCCTCCCCCCACTCAGCAGCACTGCAGTTCTGAGTTTTATGGGCTCTGGAAGTTTCATCCACACTACAGCCAGAGAAGCAAAATCTCAGTCCAGGCCGCTTTCATATAACTGGACCAGCCATTTGCTGCTGCCGTCAAGACAAGGCCTTGTTCTAGAATTCCATGGCGTGTAGTGGGCACTGCTCTCAGGGGTGACCCAGGAGCACGTGGTTTGTCTCCCCAGAGCGAGGGCGGCACTGTGCTGTGTACTGGACAGTCCCGAGTCCTACTGTCCATGCTACCCTTAGTAAGTTAAAGTTAGTCATGAGTGGTCTTTTTTTAGAAAAAAAAAATGAAATCTTCAGGCTGATTTTGGTTCCACAGGAAATGATCTCTCATTGTTTTAGATCTTTTCTGGGGATTCATTTCATCCTGAGAGGAAACCTGGGCCTAAAAACAAGGCGCTGAGCAAAAGCAGCCAAACTGAAACAGGGAGCCCAGTTTCACACAGGCCTGCATCCCAGCTGTGCCCAGGAGCTGGATAGCATGGGTGAAAGGGAACCTGACTGAGGACCACTCAGAGCTGCCGTGCAGCTCATTCCAAAAGACAAGATTTACCAGAAGGGAATCTGTCCTCTTCCCCGACAGCAGGTTTCTGTGTGTTACTCTAAGAAGAAAATCTTAAAGTGCATAAGATGTAAAACAAATCACACAGATAAGACAATCATGCCCCCTAAACCTATTGTTGATAGCCAAATATAATATTCTCACTTCAAGTCTCTATGACATTCTGAAGCCTATATCAGGCAAGGCAGTGTGACAGTACACAGACCTGCAGGGAACCAACAGGACAAGTCATAGGAAATGGTGGTATACGTCCTGCTGGAAGTGGGTCCCAAGAGAGGTCCCTCCAGAAAGGCAATGTGGTCTGGAAGTCAGTTGGACAGCGTTCTTGGGAACAAGAGAGCAGGGTATATCTGGTGAAGAGATCGGGGGACCAACCCCAGGGCTGAGGGGCTGTGAGAAGAGGGACCTTGTAAGGCGAGCAGCAATGATGCCCAGACTCACAGGAGACTGAGAAGGCCACAACATCCATGGACAGGAGCTTTCAACCACAGGCCTTTCCTGGACTGGGAGGCACTGCCCAACACACAGCTTCTCAAGATGGAATCCTGCCATGCAGTGTAGCTCCTTTCCACATCCCCAGTTCTGCTGTTAGACCAGGGGCCTTGACAGGGCTGAGTATTTATCTGTTATATTTTCTGTATGGCACTGGGGACTGAACCCAGGGCCTCACCCATCTAGGCAAGCATGATGCCCTGAGCCCCGACCCCTGCTCTGACAGTTACACTGTGTGTGTGGGGGGATCTCTGTGAGCCTGCAGGGACCCGATATCATGTTTGTTTGTTTCTGCAGCATTTCTGGTTTAAAAGTGGTGGGGGAGCCCCTGTCCCCAGCACTTCACCTCCAGCTGGAAGAGAGCACTGGGTCTCGGGAGAAGGACGTGAAGCTGCTTCAGGAAATCATAGTTCAAGTAAGTGTGCCCTTGTGTAGTGAGCACCACTACTCACCTCGTTTCCAGGAACACCTCCTTGCCGCAAACGGTGGGGTGCGCCAGGAGGAGATGGTCACCAGGTCACCCTGCTGAGCTCACATGGTGTCTGAAGTGCTGGCTAACAGTCTTCTCTCCCCTGCGTCACTCACTCCTGAAGTTGTAAACCTGCTGCCTCCTGTGTATGTCTGTGCTCAGCTTCTCTCCTGAACAGCCCTGCAAAACACTCTTCCACTCAGCATCTGCACCTTCTGAGCTAAGGTGTCTCTCTTGTCATCCCCAGGCTGACCTGATATTCACTGTGTAGTTAGGCTGGACTTCCCACTCAGATCCTCCTGCCTCAGCTTCCTGAGTGCTGGGGTTGCGGTGTGAGCCACTGCTCCTGACCAAACTCTTTACTGAGTTTACCAGTGTTTAACTTTTTGTTTTTATAAATTACTGCTAAGTAGTTGGCTCTGTGTGCTCACTGCACAGTTGCTTGGCCCCTCCTCCCAGCAGTAGCAGCCTTCCTGGCGCCTTCCTGCCTTTTTTTCAGGCTCCTGCTCCAGTGTGCTACAGAACTCCAGTGTGCTACAGCTCTGGGGATGTTCACATCTGGGGTCATGCAGCCTCCCTGTGGAACCTGGCACGGGCCCTTTATGCCTTTGAGGAGGAATAAAGGTTTCATTGCACCCTGTTACTGCCCTGAGACAATACCACTGGCTGGTCACATGATATTCAGTGTGCAGCTGGTATGTCAAGACCTCTAGTGGTTGCTTAAGCTTCCTGGGCCATCCTTCATTCTACCAGGTTTTAATTGTGTGATCTGGAGTGAGTCTGTGCAGGGCTGCACATGGTAAACAACCTCTTGGCCTCCACTGTATTAAAAACAAAAAAGCAGAATCTAAAATTCATAATTAAGGACACATGTCAGAGCATGATGATCAGGCCGGCAGTACTTGCCTGACTGAAAAAGGACACATCACACACAGGCTCAGCTCTGCAGGCCTGAGGAAAGACAGACTTCCTTAAAGGGACAGAGCATCCCTCTAGCTTTTCACTACCTCAGTGCTTTACCCTAGTGCTTTCACATCTATATATAGATGTGAAAATAAACTTGTGCTTGGAGTTTTTTACACAAAGGTGAAAGAAGATGCACACACTTAGAAGAACTAAACAGACAAGCCAGGGCAGCTCGAGTGAACTCCACTGCATCCATGTGGCTGTTGAGTCTGCTGTTTTCAACAGGATTGCTCGCATTGGAGGACCACATCAGTGGACACAGAGCAGAGGCCCTGTAAAAGCTATATGCCTCTGTTGGGGCCCATGAAAGGAGCCCATTGTTTCCTGTCTCCCCTGGCCTGTGACCTGTGCACTGCCCATGGTTGGAGTGACCCTCATGGCAGCACATCTGCTTTTTATTAGCCCCACCCTGCTCTCTTCCCCAGCACAGGGAAGCTGCCTTTCAGAGACCTGGGCTCATGTGAACGCAGTGGACACGAGCAGACTGCCTGCACAAACCTTCTCAGAAGAAAACCTAAAGATGGGCCCTGAGAGAGGACTCAGTGTGTTAGTTACTTTTCTATAGTTGTGGTAAACCCCCACGACTACGACTGCTTATGAGGAAGTGTTTAATTTGCGCTTGCCATTTCAGAGAGTTAGAGTCCATAATGGTGGAGAAAAGGCACAGTGACAGCAACACCTGAGAACTCACATCTTAATCCACAAGTGGAGGCAGAGATTACACTGTGAATAGCAGGAATGACCACACCCAGTGACATGCCTCCTCCAGGAAGCCCACACCTCCTAATCCTTCCCAAATAGTTCCACCACCTGGGAGCCAATGGGTCTGTTCTCATCCAAACCACAACACTTGGGGCCGTATGGATCTGATTTCAGTCGCTCTGGTTTTAAGCCGGTCATAGCAGCACATACTTGTGGTCTCAGCATTGGAGAGCTGGGCCTACCTGGTAAGCATCAGGCCACTGAGAGACCCTGTCTCAAAAAGGTGGATGGTATGTGCAGAGGAACAGCCAGGCTGTCCTCTCATCTCCAGACGCACACACACGTGTGCATACACAGGAGTCAAATAATACTAAGGATGCAAGGCCTTGAACAGTTCCCAAGCTCATGTGTGGGCTGCAGGCTCTTACTTACATCACTGGCTATCTTGGGAAATCATCCTGTGAAATCCAGCCTGGAAGGAGAGCCTCATAGCTTCTTCACAGCCTCCACTCTAAGTCTTCCCAGCTCCTGCCCCTGCCCCCCCTCCATATTTAGAGAAGGAGTTGGGGTACAGTAACCTGCATTACCCTTTGCAGACCTGAGAACTTTTCGCCAGGTTTATGTTGAGTTGTTGGTCAGGACATTGTTTTCACAACAGCTCCGGTTTGTGATGTCTCTTAACCAGCCAGGCTAGACACACAGCCAGGCCAGATGTCCAGATGATGGCACACTTCCAATTTCTCTCCCTGGATCTGAAGTGAACGCATGGCTCTGATGCCATCTGCATGGTATTCCATCTTTCCTTGAAGCTTGTGGCCACCTTTCTTTGGGATGATGCTTTTACTGATGGGCAGTTGAGGGACTCAGCCTTCCCTTGTGCATCATGCCTTGCACTTAAGTGTGCACGTGCACCCACAGGGAACCCTGGGAAGTCTGCCTTTCAGGGGCCTAGGCTGTATTCACGGGTTCTGCAGCTCTCACTGTCTCATTCCAGAACTTGCCCAAAAGGAACTCTGTCTGTACATACTGCCGCCTCGCTCGAGAGTCTGGGCTTCCTGTGTACAGTGGAGGTCTTTTCAGTTAGACAGGTAATCAGTGGGTGCCTAAAGCACAGGACAGCTCAGAACAGTCGTTTTCAGTGCCAGACTCTTGGGACCTGGGAGCACTTTGCCAAGATGGAACCATGGACGGTCTCAATGTGGCTGCCCTCCTACAGTTGCTCACTGAGGCAGTCCTGCCAACACTGTCTGCACATGGGCCTTTGCTCCTGGCCTCCCCAGGTCCTCACTCTATGTTGTGTGAAATGTTGTCTCTAGCTTCTATGTCTATGTAACTGAAAAATGGGTCAAAGTGTGTAGAATCAGATTTGCAGTTCTAGGGAGCCAAGTCTTTTCTCCCAAGTGTTCAGACATCACACAGGGTCTGTAGCTACCGGACTCCATAGCCCAGCACATCACCATCACAGAAGGTCTGAGTCCAAAGGAAGGATTCACCTTGAGAGTCCAGTGGGGGCATATGTGCTTTGTCTCCTAGAACTCTGCGTGGAACTATGAACAGCCCGTACTTTGAAGGCAGCGTAGATCTCTGCACTGTGGTCTGAGTCTGGATTGTTAATACCCCTTTCTCCCTGCAGTGCATGAACAAGGGCATCGCGTTGACTCAGGCACGCTACTTGGACAAGGACGAGAAATGCCTTCCTCCTCCAAGGTTGGTTAACGTTAAAGCACAGATGTGTTGGGAAACATTACAGACTGTTGTGGGATAAGAATGTCCTTATGGTACAGCACATTCATGGGTTTGCTCTCAACTAGATGGGTTTCATTTTCCCTGAAGAGCATCTCAGGACCGAGTGTCCTCCTAGGTGACTGGCAGGGTCGTCTGGAGACCCAAGAGTGAACTAACAACAGACTCTCGGCGACTAATAACAGCTGGAGTCCAACCCTAGCTTGTGCTATGGAGACACTCTCGAGGGAGGGAGCAGCCTGGATGTGGTCACCTTCCTAGCTGTCCTGGTGGGAGTCTGGATGCATCATGCTGTGGACCCCAAAGCTACTTCAGGACTGCAAAGCAAGGGGGAGATGGGGATTTGCACATAGGCTGTTGAGACACAAGTCTGCCCTCAAAATGCCTACGCTGTTCAGAGGAAGTGCACACCCTGACACCAAAGTCCTAGGTCAGAGGTCACAGAGGAGACTGGCACGATGGAGACTTCCTAGAAGAGGTGACACCCTGACCTCGGAGAGTCAGTGCAGACAGTCCCTAGCTTCTGATGGTTTCCCCTCAGACTTGCTCTCCTATAAGCATTTGATTGCTCATGTTAGTAGGAGTCTCATATCATGACATATAAAGTCGAGTTGTATGTGACGTTTCCACGCTGTGGGTTAATGTCGAGCTCATAGGTCTTACACTGCTCTGGCTGAGTGTGTTAGCTGGATGAGATTTGTAGAGGGTTTGTTAGCTTGTGTCCTACCCTGGGCCAAGCAGTATCTGCTCAAGAGGACCCTGGTGGGCACCATGGTCTTCAGCAGATGAGACACTAATTGTCTTGGGTGTGCAGTGGTTGAAGACCTCCAGGTACAGCCTGGAGCACAGAGAATAAGATGCCATGGACCTGGGCACAGACTCCCTACTGGGTGGAGGGGTCTCACATGCAGAAGGCTTCATCAGGACTGAGCTCACTCAAGAACTGCTCAAAAAGAGTTAAAGTTCCAACTCTGTCCTGTCTGTGTCCACCGTCCCTGTGCTTCTTTGCTTCCTTGTAAGTGCACAGGGCTAAGACAGGAGACACACTTGTTCCGTGTCCTTGGTGGCCATGCCTGGTGCTTAAAGCCAGTGTTGGCAGAGGACAGGAGGAGCGTTGCCTCATCAGCTTCTGTTTCCTAAGGAACTTGAACATGTCTGCTTTTCTCTCTGATGTGGGCATTCCTGTTTCCAGCTGAATTAGTAAACAAGAGCAACCAGGCAGTCACTGATGTGAGAAATGCTGACTTCTTGCTTTGGGGCAGGACTGCTTAGAGTGGTAGGTTGTTCAGAGGACTTTCCCACTGAGACTGGGAAGCACAGTACAAACCCTCGGACTTGCAGATGAGGGGGACGGCCAGGAGGCATAGCTTCTGCCCATGGCCACAGAGATGGTGTTAGGCTGCAGATAACCTCTCACAGCTACTCGCTGCTGCTGCTGCACGGTAGGAAAGCAGCGGCAGGTGGAAGGACCACAGGTGGACTTCCAGAAGAACCGTAACAGTCTCCAGCACTGGCATGTGACCCCACCTCACTGTGTTTTGTCTTTCTCAGCATCAGAGTTGTGGTCACAGTGGAGCAGACAGAGGAAGAGCTGGAGAGGGCTGCGTCCACCATCAGGGAGGCTGCCCAGGCTGTGCTGCTGTAGGCTGCAGCCCCATGCTTCCTGCCACATCGCCTGCAGGCAGAACTGCTTGGAGACCTCCAGTGGATTGCTGCCCCGTGGTGCAGCTGTGGCTTTAGTACACAGCCTTAATCAATGGATGGATTTGTTTGTAATGCAGGAGCTGACTGTAGAGGAAGGCAGAAGACAACGTGTAACTGTACAGTGTGCCATTTGGTCTGTTTGGATGCTTTACTCTCTGTCATGTATATTTGTTTAAACTGGAGCTTCAGTTTTCCTCCTCCCGCCTGTGGTAATGATTTGATAAACACTCCTTCGTATTTCATAGAAAAGGACGTAGCATCTAAGAGGAACTCGGCGGGTATCACAGTTACTGTGGGAGAGGGAATCCGCTGAATCTTCCCAAGTCCCTCAGTGGTGACTGCTTGCGGAGAACACTTCCTGCGAGTTAGAAATTTCATATAATGTATTTAATTTGAGAACCTTCTATGCACTAGTTATTGATGTTATCGTTTCTGAGCTTCACTAACTGAAAATATTCATAGTGCTTCCTAAGCAATAATCTGAATTGAACATTTGTTTATTTTTGTGTAATTGACTTTATATTTTTAATATTTTCTCGTCAGTCTTGGGAAGAGGATTATTCTGGTCCCCAAATATGAATCATGCCCTGGGCATTTTTGAATATGTCAGATGTCTGTTTCATGGTGATTTTGTCCAGGAGCACAGAACCGTGGGCTTTTCCTAAGCTGAGGAAAATAAGAACTTCTTTCATCCTATAAAGTCCAGATGCCTCAGAAAAACAGGGATGCTCTGAAGGTGACTTCCGAGCTGCACACTGGCAGCTGTTCTCCTTGGCGAACATGCTGAGTGTGCCACGGAGCGTGTGCGTGGAAGGCCGGAGCGTGTGTGTGGAAGGCTGGAGCGTGTGCGTGGAAGGCCGTCATTCCTTCTCTTGTTGCACAGACAGAGGAATCAGGTCGTTTAAATGTCATTTTATGATGTGCATCCATGTTAACGGTGGATCGGCATCTGTTTAAGTGATCTGTGACATTTTGAATGTTTCTATTTCATACGTGCCTTGTGATTGCTGCTGCTGTGAGGGTACGGTCCTGTCGGGGATGGGTCTGCTCTGTTTGGTTTTTAGTGAAATAAACCTCCAAGAGCCTATTCCTGAAAATGAGTCTGTTTGTATAGCAACATGCTCAGTTCAACCTTTCTGCAAGTCTGAGGCACTATTCATTTTCCCTGTGTGGTTTCCTTCTGTTTTAGAAAATAATTTAGTTTCTTAGTCCCATTTCCCTGCTCAACCAAAAAGTGTATACTATTTTAAAGTTCTTAGGTTGCTACTAACTTAAACATTGGTTAAGGAGGACTCTTAAAATGCTAGAGCAAGGGTTGGACACTTAGTTCAGTGGGAGAGTACTAGCAAGCATAAGGCCCTGGGTTTGGTCCTCAGGTAGGGAAGGAAGTCTGGATGAGGGAGAGGACACAAAGCTTTCAAAGACGTTTACAAACAGCAGTTACTTCTGTTGTTGGGAAGAAGGGGTCCAGAAACAATGGGTCAACATAACTCCTGGCTACCTCTTCCAGTCGGTGCACTCCCTCCAGCTTCAGAGGGCCCATATAGTACGAACAGGAAGTTGTAAGTTCAGGATCACTGTCACCCCCAGATCAGGCCCAGCTAGTGTGTGAGCTTCAGGCAAGACTTGAACAGACATCTGTTCACTTCAGACAAGACACCAGCAGAAGACCGAAGAAGCTAAACTGTGGTGCACAGGTCTCTAATCCCAGCACTCAGGAGGCAAACATGGATGGATCTCAGCATTTGAGGCCAACCTGGTATACACAGGTAGTTCTAGGATAGCCAGGGCTACACAGAGAAATCCTCTCTCTCTAAAATAAAAATAAATAAATAAATAGAAATTAAAAAAAAAAAAAGGTGGGGGCTGGAGAGATGGCTCAGAGGTTAAGAGCATTGCCTGCTCTTCCAAAGGTCCTGTGTTCAATTCCCATACAGTGCTCTTAACAACTGAGCCATCTCTCCAGCCCCCAGTCTTTTTTTTTTTTTTTTTTTTAATCACTTGAAAACCTTGCCTCTAACTTGTGGTGTTTCTGACTGCAGATCTTCTGTCGCTCAGCTAGTCTTCCTCTATAGGTACTGCATTCATCTCGGGCTGTTTAGAGATGTTTGTTTAGGTTGGTTGGGTTGGTTGGGTTTTGGTTTTGTTTTATTTCATTTTGGTTTTGGCAGTTGCATCACTCTTGTGTTTTTGGTGTCCATTGGTTTTGGTTTATCCTATTCGGCTTTGTTTACCCTTAGAACTCTGAGGTTTTTCGTCTCTGGCCAACTTTGAGAGACTGACAGACACCATTCCTTTGGGAACCTTCGAGCCCCAGCTTCTTCCCACTTTTTTCTGGAACTCTCTCTACACGTGCGGCTGTGAGGTGGTCTAGGTGTGGGGGTGAGACTCCTCCAGGCGGCTAAGGCTCTCCGTGTCTGGTTTATTTTCCCTGTTTTTCTCTGGTTTCCAGATGCATCCTGCAGAGGTCTTCATGTTTTTCGGTTTCATCTCCTGCCATCCCCACTGAACACCATGTCTGTCCAACACGTTTTTTCGCTTCAGTTGCCTTTCTCTGTCCGATGATTTCCATATTTTACAGTGTCTGTTTGTTTACTGAGAGCTGGGCTGAGACTGGTTTTCATTTGTCTCAAGGGAATCTGTTGAAGCTTTCTTACTGCGACCCTTTCAGTCCTTGGAAGTGATGTCAACGTGATTCATTTCAGGGCTTGCATGGGGAGGTTTTGGTAGTTGTTTTCCTCGTTAAACGTGTGGTGCTCATAGGACCAGTGGCTTTCATTGTATCCCGGACATGTCGGCTCTTCTGCTCTGGGACTCTTGCTGGGACTTGAGTCTCCTGTGTAAGCAGAGGCTCAGCTTTCTGGAGCATAGACTGGCTTCTGGCCTGCATCTGCGTCCCGTGCTTCTAATGCCAGTTGTGTCTTCCCACTCTCGTGATGTTGCTCACTGGCCTACTTTCTCTGGCGTTTCTATGGCTCTTCCTGGGCCTCTGGTGTTGCTTTCTGGCAGAACAGAAGTTGCTTCTCTGTCCCAGCTGCTATGTGGCAAGGCCACCTTCTGCCATGGCAGATGGGAGGAAATGAAGCCACGGGCCTGCATCCCCTCAGGCAATTAGACTCAAAGCAAGGCAACAGCCCCTTTGGTTCTGCTGTCTCAATGGCTGTCTGGCCCAACAGCCAGTTACCCAATTCTGGAGAAGGGATGGTCAGCCCAGTAGGGATTCGAAGACTACTTGTGCCCTGTTGTGGGGTTGGGGAGAGCTCTCCATGTGATTTTTGCCTTCTCCTCCTCTGTGTCTATCAGGTTTTGGGTATCTTTGCCCTCTAGTCTGGAGTCCTCTGGGAGACAAAAGGAAAATGTGGGCATTTGAGACCTTGTTTCACCTGGATTCTAAGCATGCTCATGGGTCTGCCTTCTCTAGGTGCCCAGAGTCTTGTACCATTGCCCAGGGATTCTTCCCAGGGTGTTTATTTCTTTCTTTTCATTCTGCTTTTTTAGATGAGGTCCAATCTGTAGTCCAGGGGGACCCTAAATTGTGATCCTCCTGCCTTAGCATCCCAAGTAATAAATAGTATGACTGTAGGCAGTCATAGGCCACCATACTTGGTGTGCAGGTTTGTCGTGATATTTCATTTGTATTTTAATAAATAAAGCTTGCCTGAAGTTCGGAGATTAGAAGAGCCCCATTGATTAGCCTTACAGACCAGGCAGCACACATGCCTTTAATCCCACTAGCCACACTAGTTTGCCATAGAAACTGAGCAGTAATGGTACATGCCTTTAATCCTGGCACTAGAGAGGAATATAAGACAGGAGGAGACAGCTCTCAGACACAGTCTCATTCTGAGATTCCTGGAGGCAGAGTCGTCATTTCAGACTGAGGTAAAGGTAGGATACAGTGGCTGGCTGTTTTGCTTTTCAGATCTTCAGGTTGAACCCCAATTTCTGTTTTTATTAATTCTGCTACACAGGTTAGTTATATAAATGTCAACTTGCCATAATCTAGAATTATCTGAGAAAAGAATCTCAATTGAGTTACTGCCTAGATCAACCTGCCTAGCAGGAGGCAGACTTAATTGTTAATTGACGGAGGAGGGCCCAGCCCACTGAGGGCAGCTCCCTTCCTTAGGCAGACTGTCCTGAATTACCTAAGCAAGCTAGCTGAGCGTAAGCCAGCAAACATCACCCTCCATAATTCTTCCCTCATTTCTTTGGCTGTGAAGTGGGTTCCTTGGTCAGAGGTAATGGTGTATGGCATAGCAAGCTGGCCTGCCCTCAGGTGCAGCCTGGCTTGGGTCCCAGAACCCCGACTAGGGGTAGCAAGGGAATCAAGAAAGTACAGATACACAGGCAATAGAGAAAAGGGGGATCAGCTGGGGTGTGCACTCTAATGGAGAGGTAGCTACTCAGGCCACAACCCAGAACAGTTGTGGGGGACCCACCAGAAAAGACCACTCAGACTGGGTTTCAAGCCAATAGAAAGTCTTTATTAGCCCGCTGGCGGCTACACTGGGTGTTATAGACCTGAGTGAAGTCCCCAGCCTTTCTCAGGATGGGCTTTTAAGAACAAAAACCACATTATGAGTTTACAAACCTCAGTCAGCAAGAATAGTTAGCCAGAAGCTGAATACAGAAGCAAGGTCAGTACGTTCAGGCATTTTGCCAGAACTATGGACTTTGGTGGATTAGGTCTTTGTCCTCATCTTGGCTGGTGGTTCTGCCTTTGTGCTGGTTTCCAGGGCTTGAATGGTCCTTACATCATGGTGTCAGTTGGGCTAAAGTCTGGGGGCCAGTTACAGAACTTCGGTGTGTTTATTAGGTTCAGCACATGGGGAGGGGTTCAGTAGTCTTGGGAAGAGATCTCTGTGAGTGAGCAGCTTCCCTCTGAAGACACCCCATAGCAGAAAGCTGCACTTGCTAATTTTTGTTCACCCTGGCCAAATATTTGCACTCAGAGCCCTGAGGGAAGCTTTGCCGTCCTCTGAGTCTCACCCAGGGAAGGCTTTGCCGCTCCCACGGGGCTGAGGCATTGGTGTCCTTTATGTGGCTGTACTCGAGTGAACAATACACGCCCACTCGGGGCTTCACACACTCACAGTTGCCTCCACTCCTTCCATTCCGGTTCCTGCCTTGACTTCCCTCAAGGATGGGATGTGGCCTGGAATTGTGGGTCAAATAAACCCTTCCTCTCCCAAAATTGTTTCTGGCCAGGGTGTTTGTCATAGCTGTGGAAATGAAATGGGGACACTCAGCTCAGGCTGTCTTCCTAACTGTGCATGGTTCTGTAAGTGGGACTGGACAGGAACCTGCCGTCCATGTTTCCTGAACCAAGTTTCTCCTGTCCCCAGTGCAGACTGGACTCTGATATCTGTGAACTGAATGAACCAACAGGATGGTTTTCATTCTCGAGAACGTCAAGACCTTAAAGTTTCTGTCCGGCAGACGTCCCTAAACTCTTGAGTGAGTGCCTCCCAAACATGTAAGGTTACGTGAAATCGTCATGTTGAACAGGTGACCTGAAGGCGGAAGCTTCTGTTGTCAAAGGGTTAATGGCATTACTTTCAACTTAAGTCCTCTCCAGACACCCCAACATCCATCACGCTATGCACCCCATCTCACAGTCCATCCTCCCATCTGTCTGTCCATCTCTCTGTCTGCCCGTCTCTCTGTGCCTTGCTGATCAACTTGAAGAATTTTTTTCTGTTCTTTGAAAGGATTAACCCTTGTTACCAACTATCCTGATATTTTTATCTGCATAGACCAGCCAGTCCCCCTAGCTGGCCTGCCCCCAGAAAAGATGCCGGGATTTAACATGAGACATGCTAGAGTAATCTCACTCTTCATGGCACTGGGGTACAGTGACAGAACCTTGGTGGGGTTTTAATATGCCTAAATGCCCAGATTCCTACTGACTTCACCCCGACTCTCATTCCCTTTCCTCTGTAAATGTTACAATGACTCTGAGATGTGACTCTTTCATGGCAAACGTTTAAGTGAGGCGGTAAATAACCTTACGGTGCACGGCCAACCCCTTGGTGTGGGTTTCACAAAGGATCATACCAGCTAGGGTTTGCGTTCCTAAGTCTGAATTCTACTCCCCAAAGGACACCCCACTTTGGTGTTCAGATGTGAAAGGCATAAGGGAGTCATTAAGGACTGGGCTTTGCGGGGCAACTTTGATTTGACACTTTGGAAATATGATCCGGGTCATGGCTGTGGATGGTGCCGAGCTCTTTTTGGGCAACGCGTCTGGACTTGATTATTTGAAGCCAGGTTGTGGGCTCTGTTGCCCACCCCTCTGCGACGGTGCTGCTGCAGCAGGCCTTGTGTCCTGAAGTGATTGGGGGACTTTGTGTGGGTTCTAAATATTAATAAGTAAGTGTCATGAGTTCTTGACTTTGCTGTCTAGCTTTTACCTTGCTTCTGTAGTGGTGGCCTTCCTGTTCCAGAAATTACACTGCCAGCATCTTGTCAATATTCAGTTTCTTCCCCGAGGAGGACAAAGGACACAAAACAGACTATTCAATAAATACTTACCAAATGAGTGAGAAGGAACCGGAAGGAACCTACCTCAGTGGTGCCAACACATCCGTGTCTAGGGACTTACCTCGTCCCTTTCCTCTTGTGGTCAAGAGATTAACCCAGAGTCTTTCCGTCCATCCCATCCCCAGCTGCAGACAGACAGGAGGGTATAAGGTTGGCCCCTCCACACCGTTCAGCAGCAGCTACATAACTGCAGCCTGGTTACAAAGGTGTTCATTTTTCAGGTGACCCTATTCCAGCTCAGGCGTTCACAGCTTTCTCTCACAGTGTTCCAGAAATGGCCTTTTCTGGCTGGTTCTTGATGATCACTAGAAACGCTATTCCAGGCACGTTGTCTTTCGGGAGACTGATGGGGGTTTGCAAGGGTCTTCCTGTTTATGAGGATGCTGTGAAGTCTCTCAGGAGAGAGCGAGTCAAAGACAGGAGCTTGTGTAGATTCTCATCCATACTTGTTAGGGGACCAGTGAGCCCTCTGCACTCCCAGAGTTGTCTTAAAATCACCCATGGCTATTTATATAGAGTATATACCCACAGGGCAATGTCTCAGACTGTCTAATAAATAACATTTCAGTTAAACACCACCAAATCCTATTAAAGGTAGGAAAACAGACAGAGAAAGGAACTTCCCTCAACGCCAACAGCCAGACCCAGTTGGATCTCCTTTCGTTCTACTTCCTGTCTTTTCCTCATCTAGCCATCAATCCAAAGGGGGGAAGGAAGGCAGAAGGAAGGAGTAGTGGAAGATAAAATCCCGGAGAAACAGCACCGCCTACCAGGACCCGCGAATCTCCCTGGCTTCTCTCCGCTTCCTGGCACTATTAGTGACTCACAGAGTGACAGCCAGGAAGCTCCCCACCCAAATGGTGGACTCACGCCCCCCCCCCCCCCCCCCCCCCCCCCCCCCCCCCTCCGGGGGCCCCCCCCCCCCCCCCCCCCCCGCAGTCCCTGCAGCATAAGACTAGACAGCAAGAGCACCCCTGCAGGGGCATCTAGCTGAATTTGAGCCAACTGACTTGTGTCTTGGCTTAAGCTTCCTTGTAAGCAGAATCTAGAAAAGTTTTGCAGGAAAGCAATCTGGAAAACTCCTTTGCGGGAAGTCAGGAAGGCAGGCACACCTAGGGAGCAGTTGGTGGCAAGGCTCCACAGTGGGCTGCTGGGGCCCCGTCCTGTAGGGACCCTAGGTTCATCATTCTGCCTAAGACAGTCGCCGTGGGAATGCGTTAGGTTTACTCCAGCACCCACTTCGGGACCCCTCACAAACACAGAACTACAGCTTCAGAGGATCTGATGCCCTCTTCTGGCCTCCGTGGGCACCAGCACATACGTGGTGGCACAAACAGAGAGAGAGATAAATAAAAAAATAAAAACACTTCTTTAAAGTGTTAGTTAAAATAAACCGAAATTCCCCAGGGACTGGGCACGGTAGCACAGTGGTGGTGGAGAGCTTATGTGGCCTATTGCAAAGCCCTGGGTTCAACTCTGCAGAAATCACATAAATGAATCAGTAGATAAGCAGCCCCCAAGAGGCCCGAGACTTCTAAGAGGAAACAAACCCTTTCCTCCCCAAGTTGCTTCTGGCCGTGGTGGTCTATCACAGCAGTAGAAACACTTAGACACAAGGCTTTGTTGTTACTTTGGATTGGTTTCATTTTTCCTTTGGATTGGTGTATTTTTCTTCTGTTAGCTGAGTCAGGAGGTGGTGAGTCTGCACCCCTATGTCCCTTGCCCACCACCCCCACAGGGCAAGATCACTCCCTTGATCTGAGGCACAGACACCTGAACAAGATTCTCTGCTGATGCGTGCTTTGAACTTCATTATTTTGTAATCGCAGTTTTTGTCAGGGAACAGATGTCATCCACCCAAACACCCTCCCCCTCTCCCCCTCAAGCCCCGCCTTTCCAGGAAATGCTCTTCTTGCTTTGTCTGTTAACTCTGCTCTCCCCGAATAGCAACCCCTGAACCCCGGCTGTGCCTGCTCACTTCGGAGATCATCCCAAGTCTTTGGGTGACAGTGGCTCCCTGGTGCTGATTTTCTGGAGAGTCTCGAGTAACACAGGCCTGGGCCTATCGTAGCATGGAGTGAAGGGTTGGGCCTGGCGGCCTAGCCCTGAGCTTCTTGGCCTCGGAAGGTCACGGTCAGGAGCACTACTTTCTGGAAACTGGAGAGAAGCCTTCCACACAACCAGAATCTCTGAGGGCTTGGAATCCAAATAGGATCTTCTCACAGAAGTCCCTTCCCCTGTCTCCTGAAAGGAGCCTTTCCTCCATCCTTGTCAGTCTCTGAGGAACAAGAACAAATAACGTAGGGTCACACCACGTTCACTGCATGGGAACTAGTATTAGGGTCTTTCTCCCAACACTCTTGAATAACAATACTCTGGAGGGTCACTTCTTTAAACATCCTGTACATTTATGTAGTTAGTGTGTGTGTGTGTGTGTGTGAGAGAGAGAGAGAGAGAGAGAGAGAGAGTGCATGTGAGTGAGTGTGTGTGCATGTGAGCGTGTGGGTGCATGTGTGTGAGCGTGTGTGCATGTGTGTGAGTGTGTGTGCATTTGAGAGTGTGTGTGTGTGCATGTGAGTGTGTGAGCGTGTGTGCATGTGAGTGTATGTGTATGTGAGTGTGTGCATGTGAGTGAGTGTGTGAACGTGTGCATGTGAGTGTGTGTGAGTGAGTGTGTGAACATATGTGTGTGTGCATGTGTGAGTGTGTGTATATGTGAGCAGAGAGGACAACTTGAGGGAGTCCGTTTCTCCTCCCATCATGATTTTCTTCTGTCAGAAGAGTTTTCTGGGAGCTGAGATGAAAACTCTTGGTTAAGAGCACCCGCTGTTCTTACAGAAGCCCCGGGTCCCTGGCACCCACATGCTGGCTCACAGCTGCCTTAACTCCAGTTCCAGGAGGTCCGAAGCCCTCTTCCAGCCTCCTTGGGCACCTGGCTCATAGGTGCACATACACGCAAGTATGTAAAAACACATGCAATAGAATGGTTTTTTGTTTGTTTGGTTTGGTTTGTTTGGTTTTGGGTTTTGGTTGCTGATTGTTCAAGACAGAGCTTCTTTCTCTGTGTATGTAGCCCTGCTTGTCTTGGAACTCGATCTGTAGACCAGACTGGCCTTGAACTCAGAGATCTTCCTGCTTCTGCCTCCTGAGTGCTGGGATTAAGGTATATGCCACCAACACCCTGCTAAAATGTATCTTTTAGAAAAAATATAAGGCTGGGCAGTGGTGGCCCATGCCTTTAATCTCAGCACTCGGGAGGCAGAGGCAAGCTGGTCTCTGTGAGTTTGAGGCCAGCCTGATCTACAGAGCAAGTTCCAGGACAGGCTCCAAAGCTACAGGGAAACCCTGTCTTAACATACATACATACATACATACATACATACATACATACATACATACATAAAAGAACTCTCTGAATTAAATCGATTTTGGTTAAAGTTCCATTCCAAGTTTTAACAAAACATGGTGAACAGATGTTGTTATGGGGAGCTAATAGTCCTGCCCTCCTTACTTAGGTAAGGAGACAAGAACTGGTTAATCTAATCCAGCACTCAGCACGCGACCTGCTGACGAGTTTGTTTAAGAAACCCTGTTTCTCAAAGCCAAAACATTAAGTAAATTAAAATACTTTACCATATTAAACAAAATTTAACAGATCCCGTTTTCCTGGTGGTACTGTTTTCCAAAGGAGAATATGAATAAAATCTATTTTACAAGCTATCAAAATAATTTGCCTAACACCATGCCAATGTAAAGACACATGTGAGTGAGTGCCCGAGGGGAAGCCACTGTGCGCGCCTGCACCAGGAGTAGGAACCACACTGCGTCTCCCTAGCAAAGCAAGATTTTCACCATGTGAAAAAAAGGCTTAACGTCACGATGCAGACTATCTAAGGTAGTATTTTAATGTAGGAGGCCAGGGGGAGGCTGGGAGAGGCTGGGGGAGGAGGGTGGATCAATGGTGATGTGCTTAGTGCTCAAACGTGAGGCCCTGAGTTCAGATCCCGAGCACTTGGGTAAAATGCTGACCAAGGTGCAGAGGAGAGACAACAGAACGCTCAGCTGAAAGGGAACATGTGTGCCCTTGGGGGAGGGAGGGTGAACATGATGAAATTTTATTGCATGAAATTCTCAACTAATCAAACAAATGTTTTTAAAGATTTGAAAAGGGGGGCAGGTGTTACCGATGAACGTCTTTAATGTCATCACTAGGGAGGCAGAGACACAGGTGGATCTCTGAGTTTCCTGTCTCAAAAAAAAAAGAAAGAAAGAAAGAAAGAAAGAAAGAAAGAAAGAAAGAAAGAAAGAAAGAAGGAAAGAAAAGAAAAGAAAAGAAAATGGCTCCCGAGGAATGCCACACAAGGGCCATCTCTGACTGCCCCATGTACACAAATAGACATCCACACTTAGAGACACAAGAATAAATAATAAGTAAGATCGCTAAGTTAAGATATATGAGTAAGTGTTATATTAGTATATACTGGGGTAAATTGAGGGCCATGCGTGTTCCACGGGGCTGGGCTGTTGCCTGGGACCCTGTTGGTGTCCTAGGGCTACTCTCTCTAGGATCAAGCTGACCTGGATGGCCTTCACTGCCACCTGGGGCCATGGTGATATCCAGACCCTGGGGGCTGCCAAGGACCACGTCTGGGTCCACGGTCCCACTGCAGCTGGGGTCTGTGTTGCAGTCTGTGGCCCGTGCTGCCACAAGGGCCCACATAGAGCCCTGGTATCTGGAATTAAAGGCGTGCGCCACCACCACCTGGCAGAGTGTTTGATATTCTTGCAGAGAACCAGGGTTCAATTCCCAACCCCCATATCCAGCAGCTCCCAAACCCCCGTAACTCCAGCTCTAAGGGTCCTCTGTGGCCTCCAAGGGCACCACACTCAGGTATACATACACTCACAGAGAAACACAGTTATATGAATCCACACTCAGGTGTGCATACACTCACAGAGAGACACAGTTATATGAATAAAAATATAAATCTTTTTAAAATGGCTATGATGAGGCATTTAGGATGTTGTGTACTTCACTCCAATTCAAGCTTTTGTCTTTTTGTTTGTGTCATAATCCCACTATGTAGTCCTGGAATATATGGAGATCAAGCTGGCCAAGCTGGCCTCAGACTTACAGACCTTGAATTGATCCTCCTGCCTCTGCCTCCCAAGTACTGAGTTTGCCGGCATTGAACCATGCTAGACTGTTTGTTTTCTGAGATGGGATCTCACCATGTAACCCAGGCAAGACTCAAACTCCAATCCTGTCTTAACCTCCCAAGTGCTGAGATGACGTGTGTGCCACCATATCCAGCGAAGTTTCAGGCATGTGTGTCTATGTGTATGCGTGGTGTGTGCACATGGATACATCCACATGTACGTGAGTGGCTGTATGCTGTGTGCACACACATATAGAGGCCAGAGATTAACGTAGGTATTTTCCTTTATCTCTCCTCTCTTCATATTACAGTGATCTAGGAGCTCAATAACTCGGCTGGTTTAGCTGGCCAACCTGCCCCACGGTCTGTGTCTACTGAGGGCTGGGACTGCAGATGCTGCCATGCCTGTCTGGCTTTGATATGGGTTCTGGGAATCCAAATGCTGGTCCTTGGGATTGCGCAGCACTGTTTTATCCACTGAGAGCCCCCCACCCACCTCTGCTCCATTAAAAGGAAAAGGAGCCAGGCGTTGAAGGGACGCTAGCAGGCCCCACACATGGCAAAATCTGTCTCTCATGTTTGCCATGCTCAGGCTGCTAAAGCCCCTTCTTGAGTGCTGGCACTTGAGGGCTGAAGACAGCCTGGTGGATGAGTGCTCATCTTGACAGTTCATGACCCTGGATTCAAATGCTACCACTGCCAGGAAAAAAAAATCACTAAAAATTTGCTGGGAGGTGATGGCACACACTTTTAATCCCAACACTCAGGAAGCAGGTGTGGATGGATCCCTGCGTGTAAGGCCAGCCTAGTCTATAGTACAAGCTCCAAGACGGTCAGGAGTACACAGAGAAACCCTGTCTTGGAAAACCAAAATAAATAAATAAATCTAGCACCCAAGAGGCAGAGGCAGGTAGATCTCTGTGAGTTAGAAGCCAGGCAAGAAGAAGAAGAGGAGGAGGAAGAGGAGGAGGAGAGGCAGGAATTAAGTGTGGCCATAAAGCTATTCGTATACCTTTGCCACATTAGCAGTATTTTCCAGTCAAATCAAACCATGTCACAGGAAGCATTTGTAACCACTTTCTGCAGCAGAGACTGGTCTTAACAACTTCCTTTCGATGGTTCCCTCTCTAAGGACCACCGTGTCTTGATGGCCTAAGTAGACAAGTCCAATCTTTGGCCACCTACACCCTCCACCAGCCTCATGCAACCAGAGACAGCTACAAATATGGCCCTAAATCATAAAAATACTTAGAACATTTGAGTTTTTTTGTTTGTTTGTCTTTGCTACTTTTTAAAAAACTTTGTTACTCAATTACATGATTCTCCATCTCGAACTTGACAACCTCATACCTCAATGTCAAAAAGTCCACATTCTGGCTGAGTCTCATGTCACATCAGTTCTGCTGGCTTCAGGGGGGAGTTAATAAGAGCCCAGACTGACACCCAAGAGCAGGCAAGGGAAAAGCTGGTTCAAGAATCTTCCCAACACAGTGGCTGGAGACAGAGGTGGCAGGGACAGAATTGATGGCTCTCCTTTGTTCTCAGTCTCTGCGTCTTCTCCCACAGCTGCCTGCCGGGGACACAAGGCTGGGCCGGGAAAGCAGCGTGTCGAGCCTGCAGGTGGCTACAGTTCCTGCCCAAGTACCCATCTCTCTCCCCTCCATACGAAGGGCTCCCCCCAAGTTCCCTCCAGATGGAACCTGAACCCGTGACCTCCCCACATAAAGACATCCGCGGCACCCACCACACCATCTGGGGCTCATAAAATTGCGCTCTGTCTTTTCTTGGCTCTGGGGGCCGTTCAAAAGCTGCAGGGCCACATTTAGGACTACTCTGCTTTACCCGCGGACTCTAATTCGGAACACATTTCCACACAGAGAGGCAGAACAAAGCCCAATAGCTCTGGAGTTCAATTTACATTCTCAGTCAGTGAAAGAAAATGGAAATAAAAAACAGTTGTGGGGAACTCATTTGTAACTGCGCCGAGGCTCCAGGAGTGCCTTTCCTAGCATGTCATGGAAGAAAAGACGCTTTTAAAGCCACCACAGAAAAGCTGACGTGACCAAAAAAGGAGAGGTGAGGCTTGTTGTTTTTCTCTCTTGAATTTGTTTTAGAGTGCAGATGACAGTGTGAGCACTCTCAATCTGGCAGACACAAGGCTGCTCCACTCTTGCCTGCTGGGGGATCTTACCCTTCTGGTCTTCACTTGTGTGAGTACTGCCAGGCACTAGCCACTCCGTGTGGTCCTGGGAAGTTTCCACACAAGAAACTCGAGTTTTCTTTATGCTGGACCAGGCTTCTTAGATGACTGCCGAGCTGGTGTCATGTACCAGCACCGAGATTTCCAGGTACATATCTGCTGTCATAAGTAATGCCTGGCTCGTTCAGGGGCGGTGGGGGGGGGGACCCCAAGTACTTCAGGCACGGTGTCAGCCGTCCAGTTAAAAAGTGCAGTGCAGGACGTGTGGTGTGCTTCCCTGATTAGACGGCTTGTAGGGCTGGAGGGATAAGGGGCCCCCTGTGCATATTCTACCTCCATGTCACTTGCACATGGAAAGGTTGCCTCTCCCCTGGTGTCCACTCTGGGCATCCTGTGTGTTGACTTTTTCCTCTGCTGCTGTTGGAGACAAACCCCCGAAATGTCTGAGTCCTGTTATCGGTGCCCACAGAGAATGCCGGGGCTTTTGTTTGTTTCTGTAGGGTCTCTCGCACATTCTGGCTGTGTTTTGCAGACCTGTTTCTACTGCTCTATGCATGTATGAAGACATGCAGCGTCACTTAATGACTTGTTTCAGCCCCACGTGTGGTGTGGAGCGAGGCAAATCCGGGGCTTGTTAAATATTTACAGGTGGACTTCAATGCTTTGATCCACAGTAAATTCAGTAACATTTGATTTATTTTTCAGGGTATTTTTAGGTGTATGTTATTTTTATCCATACGATATATATAGGGGCCTGTGCGGGGGTTGTGCCCATGTCTGTGGATAACTGATGAAGCCAGAAGAGGGTGTGTCAGGTCCCCCGGAGCTGGAGTTACAGGCAGTTATGAACTGCCCGACATGAATGCTGGGATCTGAACTTGGGTCCTCTGGAAGAACCACACACGCTTTTAATTGCTGAGCCAACACTTTAGCCCCAAGTTTTCAGGTTTTGGATTGTTTTGCTTTAACATTCATAGATACCCTGCCAAGAAAATCCACTCAGAAGAACATTTAGATTTTGTCTGAAATGGTTAAGAACAAAATCTGTTTGCTAGCTTCCCAGTCCCAATTCTTAATCTCTTATTTCCTTGCTTAGCCCTGGTAGAGGCTAGAATAGTTAAGACTAGCTTTCCCAGGTTTCCACGCCACTCAGTTTGCTGTGTGGTCAGTTTTGACCTCACTGCTCCAGGCTAGGTTCTCCAGGAGAAAGAAAGGTGTTGATCTGCCCCTTCAACTCTTGCTGGAAGCTACTATGGCCCCTTCTGGCCAGAAACACCCAATGCAAATCTGCCATTGTGCCCAGCCAGGGTGCAAGATCATGAGAGGCCCTGTATCATGAGTGGATTGTGGTATAGAAACTAAATAATAGCCAGGTGATGGAGGTGCTCAGGTGGATCTCTGAGTTCAAGGCCAGCCTGGTCTACAAAGCAAGTTCCAGGATAGCCAGGGCTGTTATACAAAGACATCTTTTCTCAAAAAAGTAAAAAAGATCTATATGGTATAGGATGATAGAAGAATCTCTATGGTATAGGATGTATAGAAGAATCTCTATGGTGTAGGATGTATAAAAGAATCTATATGATATAGAAGGAGCAACTGCTCCCTTCAGGGGAAAGCTGAAAGTGTGCTAACATTTTCAGTTTGACAAGAAGCCACAGCGCAGGTGCTCGGTGAGCCCAGTGCTAGCTCGAGGGGAAAGGACACAGCCCAGTCAAGAACAGACGAGAAAATAAGTAGCTTTGTAAAGATTTATAAGAAAGCTAAATTCTAAAAAAAAATTAAAAATTAATAAAACTATTTGACAGTATTCTCATATTCTCATAACTTGATCTATATATTTTTTTCTGATAACACAGGGCTATGTATACATTTTTCTGTGCCATTATAAAATGGGTTACAGATTTTATGACATGCCACCTTTCCAAGAAATAAGACACAGCTGTCCCCTGGTATCCATCATGCATTGGCTGCAGAACCACCTTGGAGGGAGCCAAAGACTCTGAGTTGCAGAGCCTACACACCGTTCTCTCCATAGAAAACCCTAAGCATGCAAGTCACAGAGCCCACGCTCCCTCCTCCCCACACATCTGGACAGTCATTGTCCATACTCCATTCTCCCCACACATCTGGACAGTCATTGCCCACACTCCCTCCTCCCCACACATCTGGACAGTCATTGTCCATACTCCATTCTCCCCACACATCTGGACAGTCATCGCCCACACTCCCTCCTCCCCACACATCTGGACAGTCATTGTCCATACTCCATTCCCCCACACATCTGGACAGTCATTGCCCACACTCCCTCCTCCCCACACATCTGGACAGTCGTTTAGAGGATGACGAGACTGAATCTGCACATGCTCAACACACACACACACACACACACACACACACACACACACACACCGCAGCTGTTGCAGGGAGCATCAAGACACAGACATGAAACACAACAGTCCCACTGTCCTGGATGGAATGGGCTTCGTGCTGGGTGATTTTAGCTTTGCTTTTGGAACTTTCTAGGACAGTTTTCAAATATTTTTTTCCAATCAACTTTACTTGAATCTATGGGTAAGGAATTTGTGGACACGGAGGGAGGATTGTGCCTCACCCCTATAGCTCTGGTACCTTAGTCGTGCTTAGAAAATGTGATGATTTCCACATATATTCTGACCCCTACTTCTAGTCAGTATTCAGGTGTTCCCATTTAGACTTTTTTTTTTTTTAATACCAGGATCCACGTGCTGGAGGTGGCTCAGTGATTAAGAGCACTGGCTGCTTGGCTGCTTTAGCGAAGGACCCAGGTTCAGTTCCTAGAACCTACGTGGCCACACACAACCAGCCCTAACTCCAGTTCCAGAGGATCTGCTACCCTCTTCTGGCCTCTTCAGACAACAGGCATGAAGCGCCCTGATATACGTGCAAGCAGAAAACTCATAAATAAAAACAAACAAATCTTTAGTAAATAAGTATGATTCCAGGTCCCCTGAGATGACTGGGCTTTGCAGCATCGTATGTACCCTCAAAACTTAGGGTGTCAATGTGTTACCTGGCTGATGAGTGGGAGAAGTAAATGAAAACAGTAAAACAAAACAAAACAAAACACAGAAACCAGATCTGCCCACTGCATCGTGTTTGAAGCTGTGTTAGCCCACCCGACCACTTGTTTCCTCTGGACATTTGCTCGGCGCTAAGGCTTCATCAGTGTCGTGGAGGGCAGAGTTTAGGGGTTTTCTCAGACTATTTCCTCCCAGGGTTATTCTCTTGGGTTTTGTATTTTGTTGTTTGTTTGTTTTGGTTTTTGAGACAGGGTTTCTCTGTGTAGCTCTGGCTGTCCTGGAACTCATTCTGTAGACAAAGCTGGCCTCAAACTCATAGAGAGCCGCCTCCTTCTGTCTCCTGAGTGCTGAGATTATAGACCTGCACCACCCCTGCCTAGCTGCCTGAAGTATTCTGAACCCATACTGTATCTCTAAGCTGTATCCTTAGTGACTTTGCCAAAGCAAACTTGCATGTATCAAGGCAAGGAGGGTGTGGTCAACACATCCAAGACAATATGGAGCAGGAGCCTCAGTTCTACAAATTTTAAGATCCATCAAGAGCTAACAGCTAGGCCTGGTGGCTACTCAACAAGCTAAGGCAAGAGGATCAGAAGTTCAAGGCTAGCCTCAGCAACTTAGAAAGACCTTTTCTCAAAAAGAAACAAAACCAAACAACAATAACAACAGAAACCAGGAAGGGTATAGCTTAGTGGTATAATGCTTGTCTAGAATGAATGAGGGTCTATAGTCATTCCCTGGGGTGGTGGGAGGACCTCTTTGATGATCTTGAAAGTTAATCCTTTCCCCGTTTGAGCCCTCAGGTGAGCCCAGCCCTGTGTACCACCGGATGAGGGATGTGTAACCCGCAGAGGATGTGATGTGATGAACAGGCACTCCTTTAAGACTCTGATTGGGAGGATCATTTGTTGCTCAGCAGAAGTGGACTGATCCAGCCTTCATATATGGCGTCCATGTCTCAAGCAAGACCTGTCCTCAGGACCAGGCTAAGTAGGACACTGTGCTCTGGTACCTAAAGTTCGGAGTCTCAAATGCCAGACCCACGAAGCTCATCTCCACCTAGGCCAAGATCACAAACATCTAACCAAGCAGACCACGTGTTCTCTGTCACTTTCTGTTTGTCTCAACATTCAGAGACACGTGCTGCACACATTGAGCGTCTGTTATTGACAAGAGTTGTAATTGTTGTGTCCAATGCCCTGTCTCCGTGTACAGTCACTGTAACCCAGGTTTATTTATTTATTAATATTTATTATGTATACAATATTCTGTTTGCATGTATGTTTGCAGGCCAGAAGAGGGCACCAGACATCATTACAGACGGTTGTGAGCCACCATGTGGTTGCCGGGAATTGAACTCAGGACCTTTGGAAGAGCAGGCAATGCTCTTAACCACTGAACCTTCTCTCCAGCCCCGTAACCCAGGTTTATGACTGTGAGGTCTGTCCTCATATCTGGAGTTAGGAGATTGGGAGGGGTATTGGCCCTGTAAGAGAAAAAACATATTATTTGGTATTTCCTTGTTGCTTTTCATTTATTAGGCAAACAACACAAATGAAGTAACAATGTGTCCCAGACAAGATGATAAAATATATAAACAGCTGGGTGGTGGTGGCGCACGCCTTTAATCCCAGCACTCAGGAGGCAGAGGCAGGCAGATCTCTGTGAGTTCGAGGCCAGCCTAGTCTACAAGAGCTAGTGCCAGGACAGGCTCCAAAGCTACAGAGAAACCCTCTTTCAAAGAAACATACACACACACACACACACACACACACACACACACACACACACACAAGTCTTTCCTAATCCTAATATTTTCCTGAGAAATTTCTAGTAGTGAGTTTATCTCTTTACCCGTTGGCCTTTCTCCAATCTGCTACACTTCCTAGTCCTGGCTAAGAGCATGGACTGCCCTTTTAGAGAACCCAAGTTCAGCAGCTCGAGTTCAATTTCCAGTACCCATGTTAGGCAGCTCATGACCTCCTGTAACCCCAGCTCTAGGAGGATCTGAATCCTCTGCTCTCTGCTGCCGACACCTCCACACAGCCCTGCACAGCCCCTCACACGGCACACCACACACACAAACACACAATACACAAACACACGCCCACACCATACCACAATACCACACCCACACTCCCACCTCTCTCTCTCTCTCTCTCTCTCTCTCTCTCTCTCTCTCTCTCTCTCTCTCTCTCTCTCTCTCTCTCTCTCTCTCTCTCTCTCTCTCTCTCTCTCTCTCACACACACACACACACACACACACAATTGAAACTAATTAAAAAAAACAGGTCTTAAAAAAAAAACTAAGGTTAAGTAAAAGAAGTCTTTCTGGGTATCTTGCATGAAGATGCAGGAACGGAAAGGATGGGATATGAGCAAGTACACTGGATTTGGAGGGGAAAAGAAGTAACAAGGGAACCTGATGGGATGCGGTGTTGTGTCATCTCCACTCATGGCCCCCACATTGCAAGATCATCAGAGTCCTCGGCTCCCAGAAGCTGGTCCTGGCTGCTCCTGGGATGGTGTCTGCTTATGAAAGACACTTGTAAGAGATCAGGAAGATCAAAGAGGCGAGACGTTAAGAGGAACAGATCAAGTGGCCAGATGTTGAATCCTGTGTATCTTGCCAGGCTGTACTGGCCACTCCTACACATTTGCTGAGCAAGTTTACAAAGATCCAGTTGGGAATCAGGCCAATTTGTTTTTCCAGACAGGGTTTCTCTGTGTAGCCCTGGCTGTCCTGGAACTCACTCTGTAGACCAGTCTGGCCTCAGACTCAGAGATCCACCAGCCTCTGCCTCCCAAGTGCTGGGATTAAAGGTGCATGCCACCACACAGGCCAAAATTTTTCATGAATCTGTGAATCTGTTTTCCCACCTGTCAATAGTTATGGGAGCCCTAATTCTTTCTATTAAACTCCTCATTGGACATGGGGGACATGCCTGTAATCCCAGAATTTGGGAAGTAGAGGCAAGAAAATCAGGGGTTAAAGGTCATTCTCTACAAAGCATGTTTGAGTCTAGCCTGGGCTACATGAGATCCTGTCTCAAAAACACAATACAAAATAAAATAAAAACAAACTAATAAAATCCTTGGGATAAGTAGAAACCCTTGGGAAACCAGAAATCATAGAATTCTTTTCTTAATCTGAAAACACTTTGACTGACATCAGGGTATGTACCTGTAATCCTAAACTGGGGAGACAGAAAGGAAGGGCCCTAAAACTCCCTAGCCAGCCAGTGTTTCCCACTCCACGGGCTCCAGATTAAGTGAGAGAACCTGTCTCAGTAAAGCAGGAGGCTGAAGAGACGGCTCAGTGGTTAAGAGCATTTGCCACTTCTCCAAAGGGCAGGGGTTTAGTTCCTAGCACCCACAGGCCAGCTAAGGCTGTTATAAGAGTTGCCATGGTCATGGTGTCTCTTCACAGCAATCGAAAACCTAACTAAAATAACATCTGATATTGGCCTCTGTCCCTCATACACATGTGTGCACATAAACACATATGCATACATACACACATACAAAAAAACCCACTCGTACTACTGTGAATTAGAATAACAGCCTCAAGCTCTTATACACTGAAGTGGTGTAACAGAATGAACAGATGCAGAAGTAGAACTCAGAACAAGTTTACTGAAAGAATTTTATATTGTTTTTAATGCACTATACATTTTTCACCTTAAGTTCTTAATGATGTAGCTTACAGTAGACTTCAGTTGTTAAATAAAGATTCCTCCAACAGCACAAGCATAGGTTGGTGTTTTGCACTTTTAAAAAGATTGATTTTATTTTATGTTTATAAGTGTTTCATCTGCATGTATGTATGTGCACCAAATGTGTGCAATGCCTACAGAGGCCAGAAGAGGGGATTGTAGCCCCTAGGACTGTAGTTAACAGATGGTTGTATCATCTTCAAATAACAGTACTTTGACTTCTTACTTTCCAATTTGCATCCCCTTGTTCTCCTTTGATTGTCTTAATTGCTCTAGCTAGAACTTCAAGTACTATAGTGAAGAGCTATGGAGAGAGTTGACAACCTTGTATTATTCCTGATTTTAGTGGAATTCCTTTGAGTTTCTGTCCAGTTGATGTTGGCTGTTGGCTTGCTGTATGTTGTCTTTATTGTGTTGAGTTATGTCACTTGGATCTCTGATCTCTCCAAGTCTTTTATCATGAAGGAGTATTGGATTTTGTCGAAGACTTTTTCAGCATCGAATGAGATGATCGTGTTTTTGTTTGTTTGTTTTTTCTTTCGGTTTGTTTATATGGTGGATTATACTTGCTGGTTTTCATGTGCTGAACCATCACTGCATCTCTGGGATGAAGCCTACTTTATCATGATGGATAATCTTTTTGATGTTTTCTTGGATTCGGTTTTCAAGGATTTTACTGAGTACTTTTGCATCAATGTTCATGAGGGAGATAGGTCTGTAATTTTCTTTCTTTGTTGAGTCTTTGTGTGGTTTGGGTATCAGGGTGACTGTGACCTCATAAAATGAATCTGGCAATGCTCTTTCCATTTCTGCTTTGTGGAATAATTTGAGGAGTCTTGGCAATAGCTCTTCTTTGAAAGTCTGATAGAATTTTGTGCTAAAACTGTCTCCCCCGGGCTCTTTTTTTTGAGACTTAATGACTGCTTCTATTTCTTAGATCTATTTAAATTGTTTATCTGATCTTGATTTAACTTTGGTAATGGAATCTATCGAGAAAGTTGTCCGTTTCTTTTAGATTTTCCAATTTTGTGGCGTATGGGTTTTCAAAGTATGACTTAATGATTCTTTGAATTTCCTCGGGGTCTCTTGTTATGTCCTCTGTTTCTGATTTTTATTAATTTGGATATTCTCTCTGTGTCTTTTAGTTAGTTTGGGTAAGAGTTTGTCCATCTTGTTGATTTTCTCAAAGAACCAACTCTTTGTTCCATTGACTCTTTGTATTATTCTCTTTGTTTCTATTTTATTAATTTTGACCTTCAATTTGATATTTTTTTGTCATCTACTCCTCTTGGGTGTGTTTGTTGTTGTTGTTCTAGAGCTGGCAGGTGTGTTGTTAAGTTGCTGCAATGAGATCTCTCCAGCTTCTTTATGTAGGCACTTAGTGCTTTGAACTTTCCTCTTAGCACTGCTTTCATTGTGTCCCATAAACTTGGGTCTGCTATGAATTCATTTTCATTGAATTGTACCAAGTCTTTAATTTCTTCGACCCAGCCAGTAGTCATTCTGTAGAGAGTTAGTTAGTTTTGATAAGTTTGTAGACTTTGTGTTGTTTATGTTGTTGTTGAAATCCAGTTTTTGTTTGTTTGTTTTTTGAGACAGAGTTTCTCTATAGCTTTGGAGCCTGTCCTGGAACTAGCTCTTGTAGACCAGGCTGGAACTCATAGAGATCCACCTGCTTCTGCCTTTCCAGTGCTGGGATTAAAGGCGTGCACCACCACTGCCCGGCTAGTCCGCGTCTTTTTATTGGGGAATTGAGTCCATTGATATTGAGAGAGATTAATAAATAATTTCTTTTTAATTCCTGTTACTTTGTTGGTGGTGGTAGTGTGTGTGTGTGTGTGTGTCCCTTCTTTTGGTTTTGCTGGTATGAGATTATTTCCTTGTTTTTTCACAGGTGTAGTTAACCTCCTTGGGTTGGAGTTTCAAGTCTAGTACCTTATGTAGGGTTGGATTTGTGAATAGATATTGTTTAAATTTGACTTTGTTATGGACTATCTTGTTTTTGCCATCATATTGATTGAAAATTTTGCTGGGTCTAGCAATCTAGGCTGGCATCTGTGATCTCTTCAAGTCTGCAGGACATCTGTCCAGGCTCTTCTGGCTTGTAGAGTGTCCTTTGAGAGGTGGAGTGTAATTCTAATAGGCCTGCCTTTAAATGCTACTTGCTCTTTTTCCCTTGCAGCTTTTAATATTCTTTCTTTGTTCTGTATGTTTAGTGTTTTGATTATTATGTGGAAAGAGGACTTTCTTTTCTGGTCCAGTCTGCTTAATGTTCTGTAAGCTTCTTGTACCTTTATAGGCACATTTTTCTTAATGTTAGGAGAATTTTCTCCTATGATTTTTGTTAAAAACATTTTCTGGGACACTGGGCAGTAGTGGCGCATGCCTTTAATCCCAGCGCCCAGGAGGCAGAGGCAGGTGGATCTCTGAGTTTGAGGCCAACCTGCTTTACAAACTGAGTTCCAGGACAGCCAAGGCTACACAGAGAAATCCTGTCTTGAAAACCCAATAATAATAATAATAAAAATAATATTTTTTCTGGGTTTTTCAGTTGGGATTATCTTCCTTCTATTCCCATTATTCTTAGGTTTGATCATTTCATAGTGCCCAAGATTTCCTGGATGTGTTGCATGAGGAATTTTTTAGGTTTAACATTTTCCTTGACCAATGTATCTATTTCTTCCATATCTGCAATGCCTGACATGCTCTCTTCCATCTCTTGTCTTCTGTTGGTGAGGCTTGCTTCTGTAGTGCGGTTTGTTTACCAAGATTTTCCAGTCCCAGAATTCCCTGTTTGTGTTTTATTTAATGCTTCTACTTTCATTTTCAGGTTTTGGAAAGTTTTATTCATTGACTTCAGCTGTTTGTTTGTTTGTTTTTTCTTGGCTTTCTTTGAGGGGCTTATTCATTTCCCCCGGTTGTTTGTGTTTTCCTGGATTTCTTTAAGGGATTTGTTCATTTCTTCTCAAAGACCTCTATCATCTTCCTAAAGTCGGGTTCAAGGTTGTTTTCTTGTGCGTCAGCTGTGTTGGGATATTCAGAGCTTGCTATAGTAGGATAGCTGGCTCTGGTGGGGACATGGTGCTCTGGCTGTTGTTGACTGTGTTCTTACACTGGCATCTGAGCATCTGGATTTGGTGTAATTGTAGGTTTAGGTGCTGATTTCTGAGTTTGTCTTTGTCGGATGTTTTGTTCCTTGGTTTCTATTTTCTCTTTGCTCTCCGGTCATTGTGGATTCCTGGTAGCTGGGATGATCTCTGGTTCAACAGGAAGTCTCCATCCTAGTTGGGACTTCTGGAGGTTAGAGTGGCCTTTGGTCCAGCAGGGGTTCTCTGTCATACTGGGGGAGTGGTCCATGGTGATGATAAAAGGATCAGGGATTTCAGACAGTTAGGGTAGGCACTGAGAGAATGGTCTCTGTATGGGCAGCCTATCTGGGGTTCTGACCACCGCCACGGTCTCTGGTCTAGCAGGGAGGCTGCCTGAGTTTGCCTATCTGTTCTTGTGGCTGGCGTGGCCTGCAGCTGCTCTTCAGACTGGCATGGCCTGCACCTCCGCAGCAGATATCCACTCGAGGTGGGAGTGGGGGTATGGCAGCAGGGACAAGCGGTGAGGTGGGAAGGAGTGGCAGCAGACTGGGTTTTTGGGAACACAGCTGAGGGTGTGGTAACAGGGCAGGTGGACTGCCTGTCTGTTCTGCCTGGCGTGGCCTGCACCTGACTGAATTTATTTTTTCACAACAAATTTAGACCTCAAATTTATCATATTTTCTCTTTGATTCTACTTTTCCCTTTGGCTGAGCTAATTTTTTTTCTGTTTGAAAGTCACCCATCATGCTTCTATCTGTACTGATTATCTTCAGTAAAGGATAAAGTTAAAACAAAGCCTGTGGCTGGCCTTGAATTCACAGAGACCCAAGTGCCTCTGCCTCCTGGGTGCTGGGACTCAAAGGCGTGTGTCACCCCACCCAGCACATAAAGAACTGTATTTTAATTCTCCCCCAAGGTTTTCTAGTCCACATTGTTTGGCCTTGTTTTTTTTTTTTTTTATCATATCTTAAATGCTTGGGGATTTTTATTTTTATTATCAGTGCTTGTTCAGCTTTTAATCTTTTATTATGCTTATTTAATTTGTGTGTGCTTGTGGGCTTATGAACGTAGGTCAGGGACTAATTTGCAGCAGCTGGTTCTCTCCTTCCACCTGGGGAAAAAAACCTGGGTGGCCTGGCTTGGTGGCAAGTACCTTCTGAGTCATCTCAACAGATAAGTTTCTTGACTTGCATTTTAAATGACCGTATTTAGAGTAAAATCAATTTTGAGGTCAAGTTGCTCTATGTGGGAAACAAGTGCTCTATCCAACAAGTCATCTCCCTGGCCCTAACTAATGTACCTTAAAGATAGATAGCATCTTTCCTGGCTAGTCTTAGGTCAACTTGAAGCACGCTCGAGTTATATGAAAGGAGGGAACCTCAATTGAGAAAATGCCTCCATGAGAACAGGCTGTAGGGCATTTTCTTAATAAGTCATTGATGCGGGAAGGCCCAGTCCATTGTGGGTGGTGCCACCCTTGGGTGGGTGGTCCTAGGTTCTATAAGAAATCAGACAGAGTAATTCCAGAGCGAGCAAGCCAGTAAGCGGCTCCCCCTCCATGGCCTCTGCATCAGCTCCTGCCTCCAGGTTCCTGCCTTGTTTGAGTTCCTGTCCTGACTTCCTCCAGTAATGAACAGTGATGTAGAAGTGAGAGCCAAATAAGCCCTTTCCCCCCACTCAACTTTCTTTTGGTCATGGTGTTTCATCATAGCAATAGAAACCCTATCACAGCAAATTGTATCATTACCTTCCGGCGGGGTATGGAGTGAGATCCTCCATGATCCACCCTGCCCTACTTGAATGCCTTCCGACTTGGTTCCTCCCTGGCGTTTGTGCCGCTGAGAGGTGGGCTGGGAGTCTTGAGGTCTCTTACAGTGGCTTGTCTCCTCTGCCTGGTGATGGCTGGATGCTCCTTACTCTTCCAGATCTGCAGCTGTGCCATACGTTCCAGATGCGATCTTACTTTCATGTCCTCTCCTGGAGGCTGGCAGGCCCTTCGAGCCCGAAGATTCGCATCTTCATTTCTGGAAATGTCCTAGTCGTCACCACGGCCTTGCATCCGTTATTTATACCGTAGGAATTTCCGGGAACTGCCTTTGAACATATGTGCGGTCATCTTTCATCACATCCATCTCTCCTTGGCACTCTGTTCCAAGGTTTGCATTCTGTGACCTTTCTTCCACGTCCTGGAAAATCCACATTCTCCCCCGCCCCCACCTCCCCATCCTCTGAACATTGCTGATCGGCGTTAACAGTGACATTTTAATATCCTGGCCATGTGTGTCAGATCTAATATTCCATAGGGTTTAAGTATTTGGCTTCTTTGGCCCACAGCCCTGCTTTTGTTTTCTGACTTATTGCCCATATTTGAGCATTTCAGGAGCACTGATAGAACGGATTCTCCTCATTGCTCCATTCTGTGCCCATGTCCTTGTCTTGCCTGTGATGTTGTATGGTGACTGGAGGAAAGGCCGATCCAGATGGGCAACAACCTGCAAAGAGATCGAAGGATTTCCTTCAGGTTTCGTGAGAACAGAGATGATGCTGTCTGTGCAGGTGGCAGTAAACCAGGGGCTGAGATCTGCAAGGATAAAGGAAGGCAGGTGGGGAGGGTAGCCTGAAGCATAGCACAGGTGGGAAGAGAATCAAGATCACATGATGCGGATGCTGAATGAACCGGAAGCAGCAGTGAACAGGAAGGAGGATAGCTACCCCCCCCCCCCAGCTCTGTCCAGGCTTACAGAGGCATGGTTTTCTTGAATGACCTAATGGAAGGACTCCTGGCTCAGCCCACCTCTTGGCCTGCTCTCCCAGCATTACCCTTCCATTAGAGCAGGATGGAGTTCACCCAGCTCAGTTCACTGACTGACCAAGTCACTCCCCTGGGGGCCGTAGACCCAAGTCCCCAGATTCCCACCAGTGGATGGCGGGCCTGCTCTTCCTCTCCCCACTGCCTCCTCTCCTCGCTCTTAGCTCCAGAACTCCCTCTTCTTTCACAGAGAAAAGCAGAAGTCCTTACCCTCTGTAGGTTTCGCTGAGTAGACGTTTCACTTTCTTCTCTCCATCCAAGACACTGACCAAAGCCCAGGTCAGCAAAGCCCATCTGTACAGGATTATTGACACGTTCTCTCCCTGCTCTCTCCTGCAGCCAGAGCCCGCTGCAGCTCTACTGGGTTAATCTTATCACAAATCAAATGTGCTATGATTTATTCCTTCTTTTCCAAATCCTCTCTAAAGCTGGAAGACAGCTCAGCTGTTTAAGAACTTGTCTTGTAAGCATGGAAGCTCAAGTTAAAACCCCAGAACCCACGTAAAGAGCCAGGCATGGAACCCAGGACGTCAGGGACAAGCAAAACCCTGGGGCTTGCTGGCCTAGGCTGCCTGGAAAATTCCAAGCCAAGGAAAAACCTTTTCTTAAAAACTAAGTTGGCCCATTGCAAAAGGCCTCTCAACAAAGAAGGACTATGGGAAAGTTCAGATGAAAACTAACAATCAGATTAGTGCTACTCTCAGCCTCAGTCGAGAAGCTTCCATTTGTGTGGGCAACGCTTAGTACAGAGACTCCCTTTTAACAATGTATGTATGTTATATGCATTGGTGCTTTGCTTACATGTATGTTTGTGTGAGGATGCCAGATCCCCTGGAACTGGAATTACAGACAGTTGTGAGCTGCCATGTGGGTGCTGAGAATTAAACACAGGTCCTCTGGAAGTGTAGGCCAGTGCTCTTAACTGCTGAGCCATCTCTCCAGTCCCTAATGCACAGACTCCAACAGTCAACGCGCTGAGAATAAATGGTTGTTGAGTGCCCCGCCCCAAGTGGGACATCTATACCACCATGTACCCCAACGCTCAGGGAATATCTTGGAAGAAAGGCCAGAAAGAATGTAAGAGCCAGCAGATGGGAAAGAGCAGTGTGAGAAGCTGTTCTGTGGGAAAGACGCGGTGGCGGCAGCTGCTGCTCCTGCTGCTCCTGCTACCCCCTACTTTGCCTGCTTCTCTCCCTGGTCCCCTCTCCTTCCTTTCAGCTTCTCCTTCTTGTTATTCTGGATCTCACTCGGTAGTCCAGGTTGTCAAGGAGTTCATGATCCTCCTGCCTCAACCTGCTTCCCCAGTGCTGACATTACAGACATGAAGCACCGTTCCTGACACCAACATAGCTTCTAAATGCTGGTATACCCTGGTTTCCTGGAGGCAGGCACATTGTGTCATGCCAACTATGCAGTAAGCGTCACGAGTTCAAATCTCCAGTCACGGACGGGCTTGTAACTTAGTCGGTAGAGCACTTGCCTAAAAAGTACAAAGTACTAAAATGTACAAAGCCCCAAGTCAGTCCTTAGCACCAAATAAAGCAGACATGGTGGTTCCCACCTATAACCTCAGCTTCACCTCGAGTTTGCTGCCAGCCTAGGATACACAAGACTTTATCTCAAATAAAATAATTGAATGAAAAGCTGGAGCTGCAGCACAGTTAGTTGAATATTTGCCTGGCATTTATGAAGCCCTGGCTTTGACTCTCAGGACCACATTAAACATGGGGCATAATGTAGCCTGTCTGTCATTCTGGGACTTGCTAGGTGGAGGCAGGAGGAGTATTATACATTCAAAGTCACTTAGGGAGGCCATAGTGAGTTCGAGTCCAGCCTGGGATTGGCGAAACCCTGTGGCTAACAACAGTCTCCTGTCTAGACCCTTGCCCTGAGCTGTTTCACCCGTGCAATGACACCCTCAGCATTTCTGCTTGAGTTTTAGACGTATTCCAAACCGAATGTCTAACAAAGGAATTTCAGCTTTCTCTTCTCGCAGCCCCTTAGCAATTGTTTACATCCCAGTGTAAATATCACCAAGACCGGAGATTTCGTGTCCTCCCTAAGTCTTTTCTCTGTCTTACAGGCCACGTTAAATCCTGCAGGAAATATGTTGACTCTGTTTTTGGAAAATAACTCTAAACCAACCAATTTATGTGACCCAGACAATGCTTCCATTACGAACCAGACAGTTGAAGGTCACGGCAGCCTGTACCTGTGTCTTTGGATTCTCTCCCCCCTGTGCTAAAGTTGCATGCAAACTGACATCTAAGAAGACACACAAAAACCCAACTCACATCTTGTTCAAGTTCCCTTTCTGTTGCTGGGATGAATTACTCCAACAAATGCAACTTAGGAAAGAATTTACAACTCCAGATCATAGACCATTATTGAGGGCAACTCAAGACAGAATTCAAGGAGCTGGTCACCCCAACTTCAAGAAGAGAGAATATTCATATTCTTGTTTGCTTGCTCTCAGTTAATTTCTCCCCTCTTTGCCTAGGGAATGGTGCCACTCACCATGGGCTGAGTGTTCCCATATCTATTACCTATCAGGACAATCCCCATACAGACACGTGCACAGGCTCACCTGACCCAGATAGTTCTCATTAAGAACCTCTTCCCTGCCAGTGGTAGAGGCACATGCCTTTAATCCCAGTACTTGGGAGGCAGAGGAGGGAGGATTTGTGATGTGGGATACCCACTGGTTGCTGTGAATATGTTTTATTACCACTGGTTAATAAAGGAGCATCTTTGGCCCATGGCAGGGCAGAATATAGCTAGGTGGGAAATCCAAGCAGAGACAGAAGAAGGAAAGAAGGCAGAGACAGGGAGATGCCTGCAGCCACCAGAGGAGTAAGATGCTAGAGTACTACCTGTAAGTCACAGGGCATGTGGTTATTAGATTATTAGAAATAGGTTAATTTATATGTAGACCTAGCTAGTAAGAAGCCTGAGCCATCAGTCAAGCAATTATAATCAATACCAAGCCTCCAAATGATTATTTTGTAAGCCGCTGTGGGGACCAGCAGGAAGGAGAGAAACAGGTTCAGCGGGACCCAGGTGAGACAGAGAAAAGTCTCCAACTACACAGATCTCTGTGAGTTCGAGGCCAGCCTAATCCACATGGTAAGTTCCAGGACATCCAGAGCTAGACAGTGAGACCCTGTCCCAAGAAAACAAAAAGCCAAAGAAGAACAAAAGAGTCTTCCCGGTTGATTCCAGGTGGCGGCAAGTTGACCTTTCAAACCATCCACTCCCATCTCTCTTCTGGCCAACATTCCCTCACAACTGTGTCATCTGTAGAAAGGACAATAACCTGCCCTTTGGCTGGCACGCCCACGTGATCAGGCCTTGACCTTATATATTCTGTGGGTCTCCTACCCCTCCCTTACTCACCCCTTCGCTCCCTCAGTCCTCCCACTGTCCAGAACACTGTCCTCGGACAGGTTCCTGTCCCACCCCTACTCCTTGTCCTGTCCTCAGTGGATGCTTTCCTCCCCACTACAGATTGCCCCCACATCTCGGCACATTGTCTCCTTAGCATGTATCTCTACCTATAGAACCTAAGTGGACTCATTTTTATTGACTATTTACTTGGGACTTAACTCGCCCTACGAGCTGACTCCAATGGTCTCTTAGATTTCTCTTTCCTCCCTCTGTTCCATCATCTGACATTATTGAGATTTCAAACCCACCCAGAGAGCTGATTACTTCCCTGACGGCGTGTGTGGATTCTTTCGCTCCCTGAAAGGACCTGGCCTTTTAGAGCGATGTGTACCCACCTTCCTTTGAGACTTACATTCCCAGCTATGAGATGACCACGTCAAGTGGGCTTTTCCTCCTGAAGCAGGGCTCTGACACTCCCCAGATGTGTGGGCCGTTCCTTTGCAGGAGCACACGGGGACTCCTGTCCTGTCACACAGGAATGCATGATTTATGTATCTCCAGGGGGGTGTAGATTATACAAACGACACATTGTGCCATGAATTCCAGCCTGGCTCCTGTCAGTATTTATTTGAGAGTCTGGTGCCATGTCATAAAAATGATATGAGTACTAACAACTAGAATTTATGAGGACTAGCTGAAAACTAAGATTGATAACTTGTTGAAATAATAAAGCAAAAAAGGTTTTTCTTCTTAAGGGGAGAAAGAAATATTAGTGTTCACGTGGGATGGAAACTATCTCATTTTTGGTAAATCCCAACCTAACCAACGAAGCAATAACATAACAAGATGGGAGCTATCTACAAAACAGGTTTTTCTTTCACGTGACACCCTTTCTGAATTTTTATATATAGTAGTTCTCCGTGCCTTGCTGTAAATTGACTGTGAGAAAGTGATGTCAAGTGAGTATCTGCCCAGCACATAAAGTGGTCTGTGGTAGGCCGCACACACGGTGCAGGTTGGCGCAGAGAAGGCCGCTTATTTCCCTGATTCCTACTGTGCCTCTTTCTTATTTCCCAAACTGGTCCAGCTTGGATCAGGATTGGCGTGCAGCTCTCTGGATGCAAGGCTCCTTTTACATCCACAAAGACCCCATCTCTGTAGGTCTGGGTGTGATCTATGGCCCTTCCCCTGCAACAAAAAAAAAAAAAAAAAAAAAAAAAAAAAAAAGACAGAGGGTGGTGAGAGACAGTATCACACAGCCACCCTCTTACACACAGAACTTCTGAACTGTAGGAGGGACAGTCACCGATATTTTTGTCATCTCACACTTGAGGACAGCCTAAGTCCCTGAGAGGATCCCTACACCCAATTAACATTACAGAGTGACTTCATTTGCATATGGGCACACAGAGTCCCCAGATGCACCAGTCACATGTCCTACCAGCATGATGGGGTTTGCTAAGTGTGACACTCCCAGTGCCCCCCCCCCCCCCCCACCACGGGAAGTCATTCACAGTCATTCACTTTATCTGAAGTCAGCAGATCCAGTTTTTTCCCCAGCAGTCAGAGTCTCTCTCTCAGGGTGGAAGGAGTGTGAGAAGGATCAAGGCCACCTGTAAGAAATAAATGCAGGGCTGGAGAGATGGCTCAGCGGTTAAGAGCACTGACTGCTCTTCCAGAGGTCCTGAGTTCAATTCCCAGCAACATGGTGGCTCACAGCCATCTGTAATGAGATCTGGCGCCCTCTTCTCTCATGCAAACATACAGGGAAGGAATGTTGTATACATAATAAATAAATCTTTAAAAAAATAAAACAAAAAAAAGAAAGAAATGCATTCACGTCTACAAAACAGTCATGCTCAGACCCTCTGGAGGGGATGGGGCTTTGCTCTTAAGTCCCAGCATTTGAGAACAGTGTGAGAGGTAATTTTTTTAAGCTTTATTTATTTATGTATTTTGAGTGTTCTACTTGCATGTATGCCTGCCTGACAGAAGAGGGCACCAGAGCCCTTTCCAGAAGATTGTGATGACGCAGGTGCTGGGAATTGAACTAAGGACCTCTGGAAGAGCAGCCAGTGTTCTTAACTGCTGAGCCATCTCTCCAGCCCCTCAAATGAGGTAATTTTGTTACGCAAGTTTTGTTACATTTAACATTCTTTTTTTTAAAAAATATGTCTTATTGTTTATTTACTTTATTTTATGTGCACTGGTGTGAAGGTGTCAGATCCCCTGGAACTGGATCTTCAGACGGTTGTGAGCTGCCATGTGGGTGCTGGGAACTGAACCCCGGTCCTCTGGAGGAGCAGTCAGTGCTCTTAACCACTGAACCATCTCTCCAGCCCCACATTTAACATTCTTATAACAAGTAGAAGCCGAAATGTCTGCCTCTTCTCCTTGTGTTCGCCCTAGTTTCCAGGCCTTTTATAACCAAGTACACAAAACTGAGTGGCTCAAACAACAGAAGGGATTGCCTACAACTTCTGTTGGTCCAAGACAGAGATGAAGCTGTCGACAGCATCGGAGGCCTGGGGGGTGGAGGCCGGGGGTGGAGGCCAGGTTGGGATTTCATAAAACCTTTCTCCTAGCTAACCTACTTAGCTTGTGGTGATGTGACCCAAACTTCTTGTGATGACTTTTTCGTCCAATTTCTTCATTTCCTAAAGATAGCAGTCAATCAGGGTTCCCTGCCCTGTGGGAAGTCCAAGGACCACCCACCTCCATCCAGGTCTAGTAAGGTGAGCATCCAAACTGCCTAGGCTCCCACAAAGCCAATACATGCAGTAGGATCAAAAACCCATTGCCATTGTTCTTGAGTTCTCAGTAGTCCTCATTGTCAGCTATGTTCAGCGAGACCGGTTTTATCCCAGGCTTTTTCAGACCCAGGCCAGCTGGCCTTGGTGAGTTCCCGAAAGAACATCCCCATTGTCTCATTGTGTGGGTGCACCTGGAGGGAAACGGGAGGCGGCGGTGGGGAAGAGACAGAATTCTTTAATAAAAATAAATAAATAAAAAGATAGCAGTCAAATTGGATTAGAGAGCACCTTATTTGCCTCCCTGTGATCTAAACTCTGAACTGCGCCCCGTGCTGCTCGAAAGACGACGTTGCCTGACGCTCAGTAGGTTAGTGAGCTATTCCAGCCAGCTCTCAGTCCCCAGAAGAGAGTGGGAGGAACCTCTGCATTGCAGCACGTAGGAAAGACATGCATATGGCTGGCATCTGGAATGGGGCAGTCCTGTCCCTTAAGCCTTCGGCGGCCCAGGCTAACTCTGGTCGTCAGTGTTGTCATGGAAGAACAGAGGGGACTGTTAGATTCCCGATTGGGTTTTAGAGCCAGACAACTGGTATGGACAGATATCACACACCGAGTGTCATGGGAGGAGACCCTCTTCACATCACATGTCATGTCATGCCAGGTGGTTCTCATCTCTGTATAAATGACGGGGAACTATGTCCCATCTACACCCTCCTGTGACCTGTACTTCCTGATAGAAGGCTTAAAATTTCAGAGTTTCTTTGAAATATTTTCCTTTATTTATTTATTTTTGTTATGTGCATGGGTGTTTGCCTGGATATATGTCTGTGCACCATGCGCATGCAGGGGTCACAGAGGCCAAAAGAGGGTGTTGGGTCCCCTCAATTGGAGTTATAGATGGTTGAGTTGCCATGTGGGTGCTGGGAATCAAACTCTGGTCCTCTGGAAGAGCAGTTAGTGCTCTTAAAACACTTTCCAGCCCTTCAGAGAGGTTTTCAAACTCTGACACTCAAGCTTCGTGATCTAACCGTTGTACCTGCTGGTGTGAAAACTAGGGTCTTGTTTCACCATGCCTGTGTTGAAATAGGAGCGGCAGGGCTGCGTCCCCGGCACCCGGCCGCCCGCATGGCTAGCTTATACCCAGAAATAATTACACGGAAACTGTATTCTTTCAAACACTGCCTGGCCCGGCTAGGTCCAGTTTCTTATTGGCTAGCTCTTACATATTGTTCTAACCCATTTCTAATATTCTGTGTAGCCCATGAGCTGGCTTACCAGAGAGGATCTTAACCTGCGTCTGTCTGGAGTGGGAGCATCATGGCGACTCACTCACTCAGCTTCTTTTTCCCAGCATTCTCCTCTGTCTACTCCGCCTACCTAATTTTCTGTCCTATGAGGGCTGAGGCAGTTTCTTTATTATTAACCAATGAAATCAACAGATAAGATACAAGACCCACCTCCATCATGCCTGGATCTAAATTCGTAGAGACATAGGCCAAGTGACTTAAACAGCTGTACACCGAGGTAAATAGCTGGAGAGAAAATATCTTTTATGAAAACGCTGTGGCTCCACATGGATTGTGAGGTCAGGACAGACCTGTGAAAAGGTTCGTGTGGCCATGCGGTTGGAAACGGAGAAGCCACTGGTATTGTCTTTTAAAGCTCGGTTAACTTAGAAAGGCAGTGGAAGGCCGGGTGAAAACATTGACTGTGTTTGTTTTCGAGCAGCCTCTGTCCCTCTTCTGCTCTTTTTAGCATGCATTTCTTTGTTTTGTGTGTGTATGTATTGGGTGTTTGTATGGGGGTGTGCATGTGCAAGGCATGTGTAGTCAGAGGACAACATGTGTGTGGTCAGGGGACGACATGTAAGACTTGGTTCTCTCCTTTCCTATGTGGGGCCCTGGGATTAAGTTCAGTTTGTCAAACTTGGTGGCAAATGCCTTTGCCTGGTGAACCATCTTGCTGCCCCTTTCTTTTTCCAGAGACCTGCATGCACACTGCAGTAATGTCTTGAGTACTCTTGAAGCCATTCTTAAGCTTCTTCAGGTCCAGAGGGGAAAACAGACCTAAATCAGGAAAGCTGAAGAACACGGGTAAGCTGGTTTTTCATCACTGTGACAAAATCCCAGAGACAGACAGCTTATAAGGGGACAGGTTCGCTTTTGCTCATAGCTTTTAGTCCTGGCTGACTATGCCTGTACCTCTGGGCCTGAGACATCACAGCACCTCACTGTAAGAGCTCCTCTAACAGTGTATGGAAGTGGGGTGAGGGGGCTGAGTACCAATGTCCCAAGAGTATGCTCTGATCTACCTTCCTTCCACTCGCCTCCATGTCCTCAGTGTCCCACAGCACACAGAGGGGAATCCCACATCGCAGGAGGCAAAGGCAAGATACATTCACGAATATTCTTGGCTACAAAACAGATTTGAAGCTAGCCTGGATATATGCCACCCTGTCTAAAAACAAACAACAACAACAAACGAACCCACCAAGGCCCACCTTGGCACATAGGAGTGGTTGGTGGTGGGGCTGGGGAGATGGCTCAGCAGTTCAGAGCACTGGTTACTTTTGCAGAGGACAAGTTCCCAGCACCCAATGCCAGCTCACAGCCATTTGAACTCCAGTTTAGGGGGATCGGATGCTCTCTCCTGACCTCTGGCAGGAAATACAGTGCATAAACAAACAAGCATACAGGACTCACACACACATGTAAAATAAAAATGAATATAGCTAACAACAGCGGTTGGGGATGTAGATCAAACTCCTGGCCCAACGTGGAGAAGACCTTGAGTTAAATTCCAAGCCCCCCATTTCAAATAAGAAGAAACAGATTTGAAGAGATAGTTACCAAAAGAAGTTTACTAACAGGCTGTAGGAAACACAGGACAAGCTAGGCATGGTAGTGCACACCTTAATCCCAGCACTCAGGAGGCAGGGGCAGGTGGTTCTCTGAATTTGAGGCTAGCCTGCTCTACAAAGTGAGTTCCAGGACAGCCAAGGTTACAAAGAGAAAAATCCTGACTCGACAAACCCAAAACCAACCAAACCAAACCAAAGTAAAACAAACAAAAAGAAACACAGGAAAGATATTATAGTGCGAAGCAAGGCACTTGACACTGCTGTTCATTAGGAAAATGCAGATTAGCTCATATACCTGGCCACCCCGGTCTCCAGGCTCTTCTTTCAATATTCCAGGATCCCTGTGTCAAGCTCTGCCCCAGGAGATTTCATTTGGTCTCTTCGTTTCCCTGGTGTGTGCTGGGTACCGTCACAGCCTTGCCTGGCTCCCATCCTCCTACCCTCTTAGCAGTGTTGGCTTCCTTCCCATTGTGAAGCTCCAGATGGCTGTCTCCTCCTAAGGGCCACGCCAGTCAACCCCAAGGATTCCTTTCTCCTGCTATTTCCCTGGCCCTGAATTCTTCATCCACAGAAATGTGAAATAATAAATATTGATAAAGACAGGTAGGAAAATGAAACTCCATGTTGGCTTTTGTTCGAAGTCACCTTCAGTTAACCATGGAGGAAGCTTGTGTTTTCACATCTTCAGTTTGACTTGTGTTTGTCCTTCTGTTGTGAATCAACAGGAATAAGACATAGGGGAAGCAGCCAGAGTTACGAACATAGTGAAATTCAGAGGAGCCAGAAACTGGGCAAAGATAATTGTAAAAGAGCCCTAAGGAGTCGCATTCCACAGCCCACACTTCTGGTCCCAGCCCAGAAACTCTGTGTATGTGTTTTTGTGTCTGTGTTATTTTTTGGTCAATGATTGGGGATATGAATCTGTGTTAGAGATTTGTTTAGTATGTGCAAGGCCCTGGTCCCAATCCTCAGTAACACACACATACACACATATGCGCACACACATGTACAAGCAAAAACAAAACAACAATAAAAAAACAAACAAAAACACCCAACCAAACAAAACCAAAGCCAGGATCCAGTTAGTGGGATGCGGTTATGTGGAAACAACAAACAGCTGTGGAGATCCAGGCGACGGTTCATGAGAGAGGCTTTCTGGGAGTCACAGGAGCAAACAGCAGAACCGTGGAGACAGTGGGCCTGGAGCTTCAAGCTCCACAAGTGACAGAGGTGAGAGAGGCTCGGGGGACCCTTCTCCGCAGCCCTTGACCGGTTTCCCCTAGATCCCAATAGTGGGGTTGGTCTGGGCTGAAGAGGTGACTGGGTGGGTACAGTGCTCTGTGAGCGTGAAGACCTGAGCGTGACTCGTCGGCATGCAGGTGAAAGCTGTGTCGTGGTGTGCATCTGTCACTCCAGCACTGGGGCAGGAGGGTGCAGGGTAGCAGAGAAGGTGCAGACAGGTTTTTCCAGGGTCTGTGGACGGCTAACACAGCAAGTTACAGGTTCAGTGAGAGACTGTTAATTTAATAAGGTAAGTGGGGGGCAATCATAGAGAAAGAACCTGTTGACATATAGTCTGCACACAAAACACGTGGGGGTGATAAGATGTGTGCGCACGCACACACGCGCGTACACACACACACACACACACACACACACACACACTGTGCTCCAAGCCTACTCTTAGACTTTGCTCATTCTAAAGGGACACTGAAGGCGAAAAGAGGACAACCCTAAAGGTTCACCTCTGGCAACCTTTGACCCGTGCTTGCAGAAAGATGGTCTGGCCAGGAGTGGGATGGCGTCTCCTCCCTAGTAGCCCTGGTAGGGCCACAATTGGTCCCTCTAAAGTCCATTAGGACTGAAGACGGGAACTGGGAGAGATGTTCCCCAGTCAAACTGGGCCGGAGTGTGGGGCCAGTGCCAGCTCCGGCTTTCTGTGACTATGACCACAGAGATTCATTATCTGCTGTGCCTGAGGTTGTGACGGCCACTTTTGAGGAGAGCAAGCTCCAGGCCTTGCTCCCTCACCCCAGTTAACAGGTACTGGAGCCCCAGCAAATACTGATCAATTGGTAATCAGTTAAACAGCACAAACCAAACAACAGAAAGGCAGGAGACTCCAAATGCTATCTCCAAGAGAAAAAACGAAAACATTTCCTCAGCTCCAAACAAGAGCCCCCAAGCCTTCCGAATCCAGATCTGGGCATGTGCTAAACAAAAGCAAGAATAATCAAGAAAGCATGCAGTCTGAATTGCGTACAAATGTCTTTTTATAAGTGAAGCAAATTAAGTTTGCGTGTTCTGGAGGGTTCTGCAGAGAACAAATAGCATTCTGCTCTTTATGGGTAAGAAGACACAATTTGCTTTCAACAGTAAACGACAGGCCACTGGGACTTCAGATGCTATCGCTGTCCCGCGGGCAGCCTCCTCATGGCTGCCCTTGGAGTTTGTGTTCATTTCTTAGGAGGGTCCTGATAGTCCCCAAGGGGCTTGGCGGGGCGCTCATGGAGACCAGGCTGGTTATTTTCTGGACCGTCTGTGCCAAGACCACACCTCCCTTTTGTGCGTCCCTGCCAGGATTTCGAAGACCTGGTAACTGAGTTTCCTCATGGAGGTGAGGCTGACTTCCTTAAGCGTTGCCTAGTTTCTGATTTGTGACCCAGGTCCTTAGTTTTCCAGGTCCCTTGATGGTGGACGGCAACAGTTTCGGGTGCCTGGGAGAGTGGATGAACCAGAGGCTCCACCTTTGTGCCTAAAGATCCCAAGGCATTAGCGGGAGGGCGGACGCAACAGGCAGCTCCTAGGACAACACACGGGTGTGGATAGGGCTCCTTCCCGCGCGCTGGGGTCGCCGCCCTCGAGTCGCTCCGGCAGAGGGCGCCGCCGCCGGCCTCTCTGCCCATCGGGGCGGGCGAGCCGGGGACCCTGCCTCCTGCGCGCCTGCCCGCGTTCCGCCCCCCGCGCTCGTCCCGGCGCCCTGCCGGACGCCCGAGCCCGCTCTCCGGAGCCTCCGCACCCGAGCGGCGCACTGGGGCACGGAGAAGGGGTCGGCAGAGTGGCCTTCGAAGGGAACCAGTTTGCGAAGCGCGTGGGAGGAAAGCGCGGACGCGTGGAGGGGAGGGGTGGAGTCGCCCCGGCCCGAAGCCTGAAGGCCGAGCGCTCAGTAGGAGACCCGGCACCCACGGCCCGCAGCATGGCTCGGGGCTGGGCGCGGCCGAGGCACGCGCCTCTGTGCGCCCGGGCCGTCTGGACGGCGGCGGCACTCCTGCTCTGGACGCCCTGGACCACAGGTAAGGACCCTGCGTGCGCACTCCGAGCATCGCCCGATCCTCCACCACTCTCTACTGGCCGCCTCGCGGGCGCCGGTCCTCCGGATCGAGGGGCGCCAGGCGAGGCCATGCTCCGCGCGCTCGGCGCCAGCTTGGGCCCGTGCCCTCCTTAGACGCCTGGGGCTGGTTCCAATGAGATGCGCTCTAGGGACCACTAAGTGTTTCCAGAGGCCGCGGTGGGCAGCGGCAGGGAGCTTTTTCCAAGTGCGTTCCAGTCGGGATGTGCACTCATAGACGTGCTCCGTGTGTCCCAAGACTCGGGACTCCGTCGATTCCTCCTAGGTCACCCTTCCCCTCCACACGCATCTCTTGTACCTCGTCTGCCCCCAGATGAAGTCCTGAGTTAGTCATTTTCCCAGGAACAGTGGGGGACGCATGGTCGAAGGTTTTGGTTTTCCTTTTGTTGTAATTGGCGACCGAAGTGGTGTTTGGCGGGCCCTTCGCAGTGGGGGCTTGGCCCCCAGGGCTTGATATTGCGCGGCCGAAAGGAGAGTGCTTCTTTCTGCCTGCCCGTAGTGTTTCTTCCTCCTTTGGGGGATTCCGCGGGTGCTTGGTTAGGATCAGGAGACACCCCCCCCCCCACCATAAGCACAGAAGTGTTTTGGAGAATACTTGAGCAGAGAAGACTGTGGTGGCCAGAGGAGGTGGAGATGATCCTCCCAGTGCTAACCCCAGAGTATCTACTAGGTATCAGGTTTGCGGCCTGAATCCCCGCACCCTGCTGGCTTGGGTGAGGAAGTTTGCCTCAAGTTTCTGAACTGCCTGAGGTGCGCTATACTGGGACAGCAGCATCAGTGTCCCCCAGCTACCAGCATTCCTGCAAGCAGGTGAGAATTAGGGAGCAGTAGCAGGCAGCAGGGTTTCGGGGCTCTTCAAGAGACCTGCTGTGCAGGGCGCTGTCTCGTATCCGGCCAAAGGGAGGAGAGAAACGTTGAGCAGCCTTTCCAGGGGGCGTTTGGGCTTAAACTGATGCTGATGGCGTCCACCGTTTCTGATGACTTCATTTCCATTGATACCTCTGTCCACGAAGGCAGGAACCGCTGAGTGCAGGATGAGAGAGTACAGCACATGCTATATTAATGTCATTACCAATTTGCCCCCTGTAAGAATTCCCACTGACTCTTCTACCATCAAGAATTTGTTTTGAAACTAGGGGGTGGTACACTGGTCGCCTCCACAGGGATTTTGGCCTTTGCTGGTAACCTAGTGGCCATTGCTAATCCTGCAGCCTGGGGGCTTCTTGAGGTGTAGCTGGGGTGGGGGATGGGGTCTGCCATAGTGAGAGGTCCTAGTGTGAAGCCCTGGTACCTTAAAATCAAGTTTGTAACCAGAATAGAAAAGTCCTCCTGCATTTATTTTGGATGTAGCAATTTGAGCACTGGCTTCACCCATGTGCAGAGGAACACGTCCGATGAAAACCATCAGACCCATTTTCTTTCTTGCCTTTCCTTTTCCTTCCTTCCTTCCTTCCTTCCTTCCTTCCTTCCTTCCTTCCTTCCTTTTTTTTTTTTGAGTCTTATGTGGAAGTTACATTACTTTGCTGATGAAATGAAATTCCCACTATAGAAAGAGTAGGCTATGTTTCTTTTCTTTCTGGATTGCTTCCTCGTTAAGCTGACAGAAAACACATACACACAAATACATAGGTATGGAAATTATTAGAGGAAATTTGGGTGTTTGAGATCTTTTTTGTTGTCAAAGAGAGAGTCTCAGCAATTGGGGAGTTCTATAATTGAAATAATTTAGGATGTAAAAACATGGAAAGGTTATTTTAAAAGGGTATATATTCTTTTTTTGTTTTGTTTTGTTTGTTTTTCGAGACAAGGTTTCTTTGTGTAGCCCTGGCTGTCCTGGAACTCACAGAGATCCATCTGCTTGTCTCTGCCTCCCGAGTGCTGGGATTAAAGGTGTGCGCCACCACCCCCCAGTGGGTATATGTTCTGATCCCATACTTTCATCAGAATTAGGGAAGGCAGGAGTGACGAGCGTTAGTCTTCTCCTGCCGCTCCTTTTGTCAGGGCCCAGTTTGCTTCTGGTCCAGATCCCTGGAGTGGCGATCGCAACAGTCTCTTAGAAGAGAAGAAGTGATACCATCTCGTGTAAGAAGACTTTGTGGAAACAGGAAAGATTCTGTGTACGTCGTACAATATGTTTTTCTTACCATGGCAGAGGACCAAGCAAGCAACAGCTGCACATTGGAAACTTTTCAGTGTTTAATAACAATTTCAAGTTGAGCCCTGACATCGGTGGAGAAGATTGACACCCTGAGAATCTGAGCGCTGTGGACTCCTGTGGGATGTACAGTGTCAGGGAAGGGGGTTCAGTCAGCCAGGTTCCATTTAAAACAGAACAGCCCCAAACCTTAGTTTCCTCCTGGGAGGCCTCCTGCGTGTTAGGCTGGCACTCTACCTCTGAGCTCCATCCCCAGCCTTGTGACTGCACTTGATTTAGTTAGCCTGGTGTAACTAGAAAGCCAAGAAAAGCTCTGCTTGATATTTTTGCACAGCAAACAAAAACAAAAACAAAGCCACTGGCTGAAAAATGTGCATTTCTGGGAGCAGTTTTGATGGTGGTTCTTGAAAGCAGCAGAGTGAAGTCTCTGTTTTTATTGGTGGACATTGTGTCTGCTGTTTACTTGGAGGCTAGCTGTCATTGGTGTTTGTGTGACCATTACTGAGTCTCTCTCTGTCTCTCTGTCTCTCTCTCTCTTGCCCCTTTAAACAGCCTAGACTTCGCCTGGGGGACTGAGAAGCCTGGCAGGAGCCACACTTCATGCAGGCCTTTTGGGGGAGGACTCTTTTCTGAAGGAAATGGATTAGGTGCTCAGGGGTTGGCTCCTTTGACTGGTAGGGGAGGTGAATCTTCTCCGGAGTTCTTTCAACCTGGAACTGACTGTCCTTTAAAGAGAATTGTGGGGTTGGCCAGTCTGGGCAGGGGTCATTAGGAAACACTTCATGAAGTGGCCTCTAAGGTGTTTATCTGTTGATTTTTCTGGGGACCTGGAGGGGAAACAAGGATAGACACCTTTACTTGCTACCCACTGGTGACCACTGGGTTTGCTTTGCTGCACCACATTCTGGGTTCCTTGGCTGGCACTGCTCTTTCCAGTGACCGCTTAGAGGGGGCCCCACTCCCCAACGTCAAACACACGGGGTTTGAAAGCAGAGTCAGGGTTACTAGCCTAAGGACCGTTGGGTAGAAAGAGCCCGTTTGGCCACTGTGGCTTTGGGGGGGGGGTTCTTGATTTGCACCGTTCCATTGATCCACTAGTCCCATTTAGGGGCTCAATGGGTAGTGTCATCTATGCAGTTTTGGAATTAAAAAAGAATCAAAATACCTAGAGGAGCCACAGCCCACGAATCATGGCGGCAGCTGATGGTGCTCCGAGGCCCCTCTTTGCCTAGCATGTATTTATTTGGTTTTGTTAAGGAGCCTGCCAAGTTGGAAACAAGGGCACAACAGCTCTGCTTACATGTGCAGTGCTTGTAAAAACTGTCCAGGGTGTAATCTCTTTGAAGTTCTCTTGACAGAGTGGCCAAGGAGGGTGGTTGGACCATGTTGAAGGTTTTCATAACAGTTTTGAAAACGGGATTGTTTTTGGTTTGATTAGCTCACTGATGCGATATCTGGGGGGTGTTTTCTTTAGGTTCTAATCCTGCTACCACTCCCCCCCAATAAAAAAGCCAAAGGGAAGGAAATAATTACAGAAAAAATTTGAGCCTAATTCGACTAAGTAGCTTGGCCTCTAGAAGGTCTTAATCTCCAATGGGAAGTGTGTGTGTGTTTAATTGTGTTGGAATGAGCTTCAGTAAGCACTCTGCACTTCTGAGATGTTATCAGGAGAATGTGGCTGCTGCCCTGAACCTCCGGGAGTGGGGGAGGGCTCCCCCACCATCACCCATACCCCAGCCTAATGGCTTCCACACCCTTCTGGAAGGACAGCTCACCGGATATACAGTTAAATTACAGAAACATTTTGGCTTGAACTTACTGTAACTTTTATGCCGTGGAATATGGGAGCTGCCAGGCACATGTGACTATTTAAGGTCAAAATTATTTTAAAAAATACATTTACTTCCTTCGCCACAATGGGCACATGGCGGGTGTCTTTAGCCACATGTGGTCAGCTGGGATTTGGTGAGGAACTGCAGTGAATCTGTGGGTTGCGTTCAGTAGTATTGGTTTCTTTACAGTATTGTCTTCAGTTCATAAACACAGATATATTGACGACTTTCATTTCACTCGTCCGTGTGTTATAGCCTTCAGTCTTTTGAGTCTTTTGCTTCCATAATTAACAACGCCTAAGCATTTTTTCTCTTTTTTTTTGTGTTACGATAATTGAATTGCTTTCTTGATTTCCTTTTTTAATACATGTGTTATTTGTTATTAGTAAGTTTATAGAAGTTAACTTATACAGACTGATTTTTTTTCCCCCTGTGGGTTTACAGAATTTATTTGCTCAGCTAGCACTTTGTGGCTCGCAGCCCCTGTATAAGGTCGTATTAGTTAACTGCAGACAGACAATTAAACTTCTCATTTATTTATTTAGTCTAATTGCTCAGTCTTGAACTTCCACCACTGTGTTCAACATGGGTTCAAAGGGGACACCCCTGTTTTGTTCTGATCTTGGAGGGAAACCTTTCAGGCTCTATCGCGTTCGGAGACTTTCCTTCTGTTCTCAGTGTATTCTTGAACCCTTTGTAACAACGCTTTGTCTTTTGGAACATGTTGAAGCTCTACTCATTGAAACTGTGATGTTGAAGTCCAGTATAGTGATGCACGCCTTTAATCCCAACACCAGGGAGACAGTGGCAGGCAGGTGGATCTCTATGAGTTCAAGGCCAGCCCTATCTACAAATTGAGTTCGAGGATAACCAGGACTGTGTAGAGAGTCCCTGTTTCAAATGAAAGAAATATGTACTTTTGGAAAATGCAATGTTAAGGCCCAAAGAGGTCCAGGAAACTAGAACTGAATGCCAGTGGGTGAGCAAGTGTTATAACAAATGGTGACAAGACACCCATGGGATCCAAGAGAGAGGCACTTAGTTCATGTCAGTGATGCTTTGCTTGTGTAGCCTCAGCTGATGGGGAAAGCCATACACCATCGGCAAACACACGTGGCCTTCACCTGGATAGCGTAGGTTTCCATTGGAAATGGCACTTTGTAGACACGCGAGGACTGAGCGAATGGGAAGCCTGCTTAGTGCTGCAACCAGACATCTCTGTGGAACGAGGGATGCACACGTGCAATGGGGGGGGGGTCGAGAGGAGATCTGGGGGAGTGGGTTGGAATCGGAGGTTGTCGGTATGACTCATGACTCCTGTATAACCACACGATGCATCATATTTAGTGGCAGACCCATAGTTTTTAAACCATGTTCTTTTTTCTATAACAGCTTAGCACCTCATTAGCGCTGAGTGTTCCCAGTTCCCAGTCTTTAGTCCTCTAAACCCCGCTGCACATACGAGGAGCTAGAGTGTCTTGGGGCGATGGCTGAAGATATGCCATGGTTGAAAAGGTCAGGCTGAGCCTGGGGCATGGTCTTGGGGTAGTGGTTCAGTGGCCTGACACAGTGTGCTGAGAGCCCACGGGGGCCAGTGAAGGCTCCCCAGTGGCCAGACCTGGGGCAATGAGACAAGCATGGACAGAGTTGAAATCTGTGACTCAATTATGACAAAAATAAGTCTGAAAACCACATGTGATCTTGTAGGACACGTGATGTCACACAGATGTATCGTCCCACAGTCCTGGGAAGTGGAATTACATGGACAGTGAGCCGTGAGCTCCACAGTTTGGGAACTGTTCGGGAGAACCTTCTTTCCGTCTTCTGCTTCTTGGTGGCTCCTGGTTTCCATGTGCACACATGTCTGTCTTCACCCCTGTTCTGTCCCACGTGGCCTGACTCCTTCAGTTCAGACGGCCATGATTAAGGTTCACCTTGAATCCTTGCTGCGTTCATCTCAAATTTCTTATTGTGGCTACAACGGCGCTTTTCAGGGTGGATCACATCCGAATTCTGAGTGCTCATAAACTTTGAGTGATGGTTTTCCTTATCTGCAAGGGGAAAAGAAATAACCAGGGCAGAGAGAGCTACTGTGACCTTCTCTAGGTGGCCAGCAATGTTTCTAGCTTGGGCGGTGGACAGCCTAACCAAGGACAGGAATCAGGTCCTAAAGCAAGACTGGCGCGTTTGGAAGGTTCCAATTTGGAACAACTGTGTTGTATTGCTATCTGTCAATGCTGTGTAAGGTAGGTAGTCTGCAGATCAATGAACAGAAAAGGCCACTAAATACAAAAGGAGTTTGACGTCTTCATCAAGACAGTACAAGCTAGACTGAGTGGTGGGAGTCAGAGCAGAGCAGGGGTATGGCATCTGGTGTGCAGTTTGCCATTTTCACATTAACGAGCCTGTTCCTTTTCTTCTTCATCCTAATAAAGAAGCTATATTCTGCTGTGGTTCGGGATTCAGGAGCCCCAGTGAACCCTATCCTTCATCCTTCCTATAGGACTCTAGTGAAAGAAGGAAGCTATCTTTTTGTTGTTGATTTTGCTTTTTGTTTGTTTGTTTGTCAGAGTTTCTCTGTGGATCAGCCCTGACTGTCCTGGAACCTGCTCTGTAGAGCAGGCTGGCCTCACTCAGATCACAGCCTCTGCCTCCCGAATGCTGAGATTAAGGGGTGTGGAAGGCAACTATCTTTATACCGATACGCTGTACCCCTTTTTAGTCAACTATAGATTGAAAATGTTCAAGAAACAAAATCGAGCAAAGTCTCAAAAGTCAAAATGTAAGCTTGTAATGTGGGAGCTCTAGGTGACAAGGTGTCCCGTGGTCCGTGTAGACGAGGGGTTGTGTGAGCTGTGTGGGCCATGTGGACTAAGGGTCCTGTGGGGTGCTGTGTTACTGTGGGCGATGCCAGGATGATTGCTCTCACCTGGGAAGGACGGAGCAGGTCAGCGTATTTAGTTCTTTTCTCTGAGAGACTTACCTCTCTTTTGGTTTTGGTGTCCTGTGGGTCCTGGAATGAACTGTGGGTGGGCCGGGCAGAGTGATGGAGCGGGGACTGCCGACATCACCTCCTCGCCAGCCGTCTTGTTTCCAAAACCAGAGTTTGCAAGGAAGCGGGCGGGAGTCAGCTTAGTGAGCAACTCCAACGATTCTTTTGTTTGATTTTTTTTACAATGTTTTTTTTTTTTTTTTTAATTTTTGAGACAGGGATTCTCAGTATAGCTCTGATTGTCCTGGAACTCTCTCTGTGGACCAGGCTGGCCTCAAACTCATAGAGATCTGCCTGCCTGTCTCCCAAGTGCCACTACACCCGATTCCGACAATTCTTAAGGGCGTCATTGGTGCAGCTTGACTTTTGGGGCATCCTGTGAGCTGTTAGAGGGCTGGAGGTTAAGACAAGGAATTTCACCTTGTTTCTCTGGGTTTTCGGACTGCTCTTGGGGAGTGGGGGAAGTTTGGGTTGTTCTCTGAGCTTTCTAAAAGCATTTGGTGTTCGTTCTACTCTAGACATATTTCATGGAATGCTGTGTAAGTTGTCCCTGCTCAGGCCCATTGTGTCCCCTGGTGTTCCCCAGATAGTCTGTTTTCCTGGCCAGCTTAATTGAAATCCTGGACATTACAGCATGAACTGTAGAAATCCCCTTTCTTGTGTAAGTGGCCAGAAGAACGGGAATCTGAGGGGTATGGCCCCACGTTTCCAGTGTGTGTGTGTACATGTGTGTGTGCTTGCCCATGTGAGCTTGTGCGGAGGCCACGCCATATTTTCTCGAGACAGATTCTCTCACTGACCTGGAGCTGATGACCTGGAGACAGTGAGCCCCCTGGGACCTGGCTGGCCCTCTGCCAGTGCTAGCCTCAGTGTCTGCCACCACATCTAGGTTCCACGTGGGTTCTGGAGATCAAAGGTTAGGTCCTCATGTTTTGTGCGACTCTTTACCCACAGGTCTATCTCCCATCCCCCAGTTTCCAGTATTTTAGGGGTATTAAAATGAGGGTCATTTTGACTTTTAATAACATGAATATTGTACTAGTAAGGTTGACTAATGGTTCCCTCTGCAAAAAAGGAAGTTACACTGTGGTCCTGAGTCTTGTTTCTTTGAATTGTGGCCTTTCTCTGTAGAGTGGGTCTCAGGAGATGATACATTGAGGCCTTTGGCGTGTGTCTGATTGCTGAGGAACAGTGTTGTTACTAAAGGGAAGGTTGACAGGATGGGATGGCGGTGGTGCACACTTTAATCCCAGCCCTCAGGAGTCAGGCAGGCGGATCTCTGTGAGTTTGAGACCAGCCTGGTCTACAGAGTGAGTTACAGGTCAGCCAGGGCTACACAGAGCAACCCTGTTTTGAAACAATAAAAACATAACCAAAAACAAAAGGGAACACTTGAAGGGACACCCTCACTGTTGCTGGGATGTGGCTGTCAACCCTGGTGATGTTTGTACACACAGGAGTCCTTTGAAGGGACACCCACAGAAGGAAACAGTAGAGAAAGTGCTGATCAGGGAGCCGCAGCTCAGCTTATAGAGGAAGGAGCAGCCTAGAACTGGCTTCCTTGGGCACTCGGAAGAGGGGAAGAGGTCACCCTGTGGCTCCTCCATCTCCTCCCCACCCTTCCGCTTCAGACAAGGGCCTGCTGCGGAGCTGCCCTGTTTAGGCAGCTCTAGCAGAGTGGGGCAGTTGGACCCCATTAATGACTAGGTCTGTGAGAAGGGCTAGTGTGGGCCCATTAGCCGCTATGGTAGATCCCTAATCAGAAATAAATAGATGTTGGGCTTATGACTAGAGAGGCCAGAAGTCCATGAATCTGGTCCTGGTGTGTGGAGAGACAGAGCAAGTATTCCAGCTGAGGTCTTCTGTTCTTACAAAACTACCAATACCTTGATGGACCCCTCTCCCCCATTAACTCACCTAACCCTAATTCTCTCCTGAAGGCCCCGCCTCTAAATGATTTACCGTAAAGTTTGAGGATTGAGTTTTCAGTCTGTGGATTTCTGAGATGCACACTCAAGCCCCTGCACAGTGACATAGACCCTTGAGCAAGTGTCCGCCTACTGCTGCTGGCTGCCAGAGTCAGAGGCACAAGAATTTACCTGATACGAGGCCTCCACTGCCAGCAATGTGTTGCCCATCCTGGGCCCCAGGGCGGGGAGCTGATTGACCCTGCCTCCAGCACTGGTCAGTGTTAGTATGGAGAGCCAGAGACACACTCTTGGAGTGAGTGTGGTTGAAGGCCGCTCTCTCTACTGTGTTCAGCAGCTTGGATCGCAGGTCACCCAGTGCCTCTGCACAATTTAGGTCAGCTAGGATCAGGGCACTACAGCCCTGCTGGGAACTTTATGACAGCTTTGCCCCATGATAGGGTATGAAGGGTCCAATCTTTTCAGGACCTTCTGCAGCAGAGGCCTGCACCCCAGAGCTTTCGGGTCAGCTGCCTTTCCTTCTCGCTGTCCTCTCGGGGTGGCTGCCTAAGGAGAACAGCGCCATGATTGGATTTGAAGCTTTGATGGGGGTAGGCAGTTCTTCATAGGGCTTGCTCAGGTTTCAGAATGGACTAGGTTGACCAGGGACCATGAGGCTCCCTGGGGACGGCTGCCTGGATCCTCCAAGGACTTCTCCGTCCAAGCCCAGGCCCAGGGCATCCAGCTCCCTACTGTCCTTTGGCCCTTATTTTCCTTACAGAAGGCTGGGCAAAGGCAAAAGCCAACAAAAACAAACACCCTCACTGCCGCTGGGATGTGACTGTCAACCCTTGTGATTTATGGACACATGGGAATCCTTTGAAGTATGAAGCAGATGGCTTCACCTCTGGGGACTGAGACCCTGGTGTGTGTGTGTGTGTGTGTGTGTGAGTGAGTGACAATAGCTAGGAAGCGAAGGGGTTCTAGGATGTGCTTTTTGTCCTTTGTATAGCTAGGCACTGTCTTGTCTTTGAACAGAGAGGGTCAGTTCCTCCTGCAGCAGAAAGGGGATGACTCGGGCAGGGTGACGACGGCAGGGTGCAGGGGTACTTGATTAGCATCTCCAGGAGAAGCATTGAGTCAGCACACCACAGCGTGATGGAGGTAGATGCCCAGGGAGCTGGGTACACAGGAGTAGGTTACTGAGGGCCACCCTAGTGGCTCTGGGGACTTGAGAGAAGACAGATTTTAAGAAGGAGCCTGGTGACTACTCAGGATAGGAATGCGACTTGGAAGGGCTCTGTCTTCTGAGGGTGTTAATAGTTTTGCCAAGAATATAATTTCTCTCATGAGTCAACTGGCTTGGATGGGCTTCAATTTTCCCTAGCTGTTTGCAATATTCAGTGTGTTATCATTTTCTTTAGGAAGCTTCATTTTGAACATAAAACACCCTCACCCCTTCTTCCAATGGGAAAATCCATTGTTTCGCAAGGTCAAGCCTTGCACCAGTTACCTACCCTTCGTTAATGGAGGGTTGACTATGTTTTCAGAGTTCAGATAGGGTTCACTTTATCCCAGACTTTGCATGCACCCGTCTTCTCATCCGAGAGTATACTTCTAAGAAGCAGGAGTCAGATTTCTCCTACTCGACTGTATTTCTACAGGCCGTAAAGGCTGTGGCTGATGAAATAAATACAGAGAGAGTGAAGGCCAGTATGGAACATAAAGGGAGCTGTTGAAGAGTAAGTTTTAAAATTCTCTTCATCATTGCGCGCCCCCCCCCCAAACCAGAGAATGGATCCTGCGGTGAACTTGGGGGAAAGTGTTGGGAGAGGTGGTTGTGATGTTGAGTGAGCTTTGGCTTGGACCAACTTTTCTAAGTATACTCAGAAAACAAAGCAGGAATGGAGGATGGAGAGTCGGCAAGCTTTGCTTGGACCAACTGCTTAATTTTTAACGATTTATTTATTTACTTATTCATTTAATGTGCCTGAGTGTTTTGGCTGCATGTATGTCTGTGCATTTGTATGCCGTGTGCTCATGGAGGCCAGGGAGAGGGTCAGACTTCTGGAACTGGTGTTACAGACCTTTGTGAGCCGCCTTTTAGGAGCTGGGAATTGATTGAACCTGGGTCCTCTGGAAGAGTAGCCAAGGCCCTCAACCCCTGAACCATCTCCCCAGCCCTGGAGCAACTTTTATGAGTGCCATTGAGACACCCTTCCCAGGTGAGTCTGTGTCAGTGGGCAGTTGAGCCTGTCAGAGCATCAGTCTCCTCTGTACGGTTTCAGAACCTGCCCACCCTCCCATCCGAGGAGCACCCACACCTGTTAGCAGTTGGTCTCCATTCCCAGCTCCTTTTCCCAGGCCCTGGCAGGCACTAATCTGCTCTCTGTCCTTGAGGATTTGACTATTCTGGAAATTTCATTTAAATGGAATGGTGGACCCTGTGGCCTTTGAAACTGGCTTCTTCCACTTAGCACTGGTTTTCATATTGGTTTCCAAGCACAGCCGCTTTAGACCACACACGGCGAGGCTTCTCATTGTTACAGTTCCTGCAGCCTTCCCATGGTATGCAGGTTCTGCTGCCTTGCCAGCTCAGTACTCGGGAGTGAAGCCCAGGACATTCAGGAGTTCCAGGCCACTCTTGAGAGCGTACACAGTTCAAGACTAACCCCCGATAGTGAGACCTTGCTCAACCAGACCAAACCAAACCAAACCAAACCTAAAGCCCCTTTCCATATTACTATAGTTCCAGCTTCTTCATTAAAAAGCAAACAACAAACAGAACACATTGCTAGTATCTGTCATTTGTATATTCATGGTTTATTTCTAATTAATTTTAAGGTAGCATTCGGAATAATGGGTTTCACTGGGGCATCTTCTTTCATACTTTGTTCTTTGCGTTCCTCCTACCCTGTACATCCCCCTGCCAACAGTCCCATTTTTACTTTTGTGTCACATTTAAGCATCATTTATTTCACAGGTCTTCTGATTCTTAAGTATTACATGAAATAGCTTTACATCAACCAGTCTTCTTCTTCTTCTTCTTCTTCTTCTTCTTCTTCTTCTTCTTCTTCTTCTTCTTCTTCTTCTTCTTCTTCTTCTTCTTCTTCTTCTTCTTCTTCTTCCTCCTCCTCCTCTTCCTCCTCCTCCTNCTTCTTCTTCTTCTTCTTCTTCTTCTTCTTCTTCTTCTTCTTCTTCCTCCTCCTCCTCTTCCTCCTCCTCCTCCTCCTCCTCCTCCTCCTCTTCTTCCTCTTCTTCCTTCTTCTTTTCCTCCTCCTTCTCCTCCTTCTTCTCCTTTTTTCCCCAGCAGTTGTTTGAGTGTCTGTGGAGTTGCTTCCCGGAAGTAAGATGCTTTTGTCTAAGTTACTACAGGCTCAGTCTTCCTTATCCTTATCTAAAATATTTGGGACCACAAGTGTTTCAGATTTCAGAATTGTTCAGATTTTGCAATATTTTCATATGTGTAGTGTATATTTATGGGGGTGTTGCGTCTCAACATGAGGCTCATCTCTGTTTTGTACACACTGAGCACACAAAGCCTGAGAAGCTTCTCACAGCATATGTTGACGTGCAAAAAGTTCTGAATCTTGGAGCATTTTGAAGTTTGGGTCTTCCCAGTAGGGGTGCTGGGCCTGTAGGATTGAAGTTTTCGTAGCTGATAATGTGATAGTTGCCCATCCAGAAAGTGTGGGACAGCAGTTTCTTCTGAGTTGAAACATCTCACCCTGCAAGAGAGCTCCTTAAGACTCAGGAATTGGCTAACTCAAAAGTCTCAGGAAGTCCCTGAAACTTATGGTTTCACAAAGTCTCCCTCTCTAAGGTTAAATGAACGGTAAGAGGAGAGGAGCTTCCGGCCTGTGGAGCTGCCTGGAAGTTGTGCAGTGAGCTCCAGGGTTCCATGGAAAAGCTCCCTGGTGTTTTGCGCAGTCGGCGTCAGGTCCCTGGGGACACTTGGTGTTTTGTGCATCTGTGAAGTAGCCACTTATTGATGGGACATTTCATGATGATGCCACTAGAGGTGACATTGGGTTCCTTCCCGAGGTTCTTTGGAGTCGGTCTGGGTTTTGGCGCTCACCCGATTAGCCAGACCTTTCTTCGTATTTTAGAGTTAAATTTCTCAGGCTTTTTAAAGATGGAGCATGCCAGCTAGGAGAGTGGGCATGTCTTTGCAGAAGTTGCCTAGGTGGGCATTGTTTTGGGATTGCAAATTGACTTAATGAGGATTCCCACGGAACCTGTATCAGTTTTGTGCTATTATGATGAAATACTAACACAGGCAAGTTCAAAGGTAGAGAAAGTGCTAGCATTTGGCTCTCAGTTCTGCAGGGATGGCTTTGTTCTTGGTTCCCTAGTGAAGGCAGCAAAGTACAGCAGGAATGTGCGTTAGAGTGAACACACATTAGGAGCAAGAGCTGAGAGTGCCTGAGAGGCTGGGGTCCACAGTCCTCTTTTAGGGCACACTAGCAATGACATAAAACCTCCCAATGGTTCCCCTCTTCTCAGCAGCTCTCCTGCCTCAGTAGCATATTTCTTGGGACCAAGCCATCCCATGTGGGCTCTCTGGGGACTTTCATCCAAACCACAGCAGGTACTCAAAGAAAACTCTGGTGCCCATTTTCTGTGTCTTTTATTGTCTCTTATTCTGTGGGTGTTCCTTCCTTATCTTGGTAGTCATGAGATTGGCTTTGCAGGGTGGAATTCATTCTGTCCACTGGCCATGCCATTGTGAAGCTGCCCTCAGGTGCTCTCCCACTGAGAAGTGTAATCTGAGAGAACACTTACTGACCAATGGGAAGCTACCATGGCCACGAGTGGCCTAGTGACTCTTCCATGGCAGTGGCTGAGCACTGCTTCCTTGGCTCCCAAGTGGTCAGGTGTAGGAAGCTTTGCATGAAGCCGTACAGTGACTTACTTTGTTTTTTCTGACACCATGTTTCCCAAATTGGAGTCCAGGGGGGATTTTATTTTGAGAACTTTTAGAAGAAGTTTGGGTGTGGAGGTTTATTGTTCCTGGATTTATAGAAACCACAAGAGGATGATCCAGTCTCCCACAGATCACTCAGAGCTACGGTGTGCAAACATACTAACGTCGCATGAAGCCAGCAATCTGCAGAGACCATTGTCATCTACTGTCCCTGCTTTTCTCCTGTAGCCCTACAGCAACATAAAGTAGAGCCTGAGTAAGACACACGGGTTGTTGATTAATAACATTTCCACCTAATATTTTGGGTTATAATCAGAATTAGTTCCTATCCCTTGAGTCATTTCAGGTGAGCTCTGTATTCTTTAGACTATAAATGCCAGGTGGCCTTCTGGGTAGGCCTGGAGTGCATATGTGTGTGCGCGCTCTTGTGGGTCCCTTGTCCAGATCAGGAATCACAATAGCTCCTTGATGTGCAAATTCACTTTTCCTGCTTTCAGTTACGTGAAGGTAAACATGGTCTACATTTAAAATGAAAAATTCCGGAAGTGAAGAATTCTTGTCTGACTTGCATGTCGCCCACCCTAAGAGGTGTGTCGCCATTCTGTGCCCTCTCTCCTCTTCCTTTATGGCACCTTCACTTTTGTTGTCGAGCAGTTTCTTCTGATTTCAAACATTTTCTTTTGGTAGGAAGTTCCTTAAAACTCAGAACGTTCGAAAGAAGACTAGTTAAGACTCAGAAAGTAAGCAACCCATAAGTCTTAGGAAGTCCCTGAAACTGACCAGATTCACAAGGCCCTTCTCTCTCCAAAGTTATGTAAGCAGTAAGGATTCCAGAGAGGAGAATCTTAGTGTAGCTGCCTTTAAGTTGTGTAGAGAACTTTAGGGATCTTGTTTTCATGAGTAGCACCTTGCTGGGAAGGGCTTTTTGGTGATGCAGCTGTCTTTGAGTCACCCCTGCTCCCGTAAGTACCCCTTACCCATAGTCCTGTAAGTAAACCCAGTAAAACTCGTTGTTTCACCAAGTTGGACTTTGGTGCTGCTATTGCTTAGGTCTGTATGGTTTCTCTATTTGGGACGAGAGGACATTCATGTCTCCCCTGGCACAGTGTCACACAAAATCTTTGTCCAGTGTATCCACAGCATGTACGTTACCCTTCCTGTTATTCCATCCACAGACCCTTGGTTATCAGCTCAACTCTTGTAATATCGCAGTGTTTGTATTCAAGTAAACCTTACTTTACTTAATAATGCCCCAGACACAAGAGGAATAATGCTGGCAGTTTTATTACAGTGTTATCGTTTCTCTTTTATTGTCAGTTATTTTTCTTTTCTTAAAATTTATTTTTTTATTGTTGTATATGTGCATGGATGTGGGGGGGAGCGGGGGTGTGTTTAGGTCAATGGACAGTATTCTAAAGTCACTTTCCTTCCACTTTTGTATGGGTCTTGAATCTAATTCTCAGTCGCTAGGCTTCTTCCCTCTCAGCCATTTCTTCAACTGTTAGTTATTTTTAATTTTACTCTGCCTGCTCACTAGATAAAACTTTGTCACAGGTAGGTGTGTACTGGAAAAAATAGTATTTATAGGGTTTGCTACTGTCCGTGATTTCAGGCATCCAGGGGGTGGGGCCGTGGAATGCATTAGCGTGGCTTAGTGAGGACATTTGAATGGTGAACCCAAATCCAGCAGGGCTGTTTGGGTTTCTGATAATGGGTCTTTCTACCCACCAGCGCCTGCGAGAGGGAGTGTTCACAGGAATGTGACTCTTTCTCTCTGTGTGTGGCCCTCAGGGCTCAGTCCCACGTTGTGCTGTATGGTTTGCCATGGGATCGTGTGATTTAAAAATAAAGAAAAGATTTCCTTATTTTTACTTTTTGTGTGTGTTTATATATATGTATGTGCCCCGCATGTGTGCCTGGTGCCTCGGACCCCCAGAACTGGAGTTAACAGAGTTGTGAGTCGCCATGTGATGCTGGGAACCAAACCCGGGTTCTCTGCAAGAGCCGCAAGTGCTGTTAGCTGCAGAGCCACCATCCCTCCAGCCCCGCTCAGCTGCTCTTACATGGGAAGAGTTTGTTCTTTGCATTGCTTGTGAGAAGGGAACCACTCCAATGAGATACCCAACGCAGCCCAAGAAACATAAGCTTTGCTTGGGAGGATAACTGAGTAAGCAGAGGGGAACAGGGAAACGGGAAGGGAACAGAACAAGGGGGAAAGCCTTTCTTGGGTTTCTTCAGGAGAGTTTGTAGGGGAGAGTTTGGGATGGGTTAGGGTTTGATGGTGTGGGGAGAGTTAGGGTTGCGATTAGGGTTAGGTGGTTTAGAGGAGTGTGTGGGTTGGGGTTAGAGTTTGGTGTAGGAAAGAATGAGGACTGGCCTGGCTAGTTCTCTTACCTTGGGAAACCTTGGGTGTTTCCAGCTGTCTGGTTGCTGGTGATTGGCTTCAAAGTTTTGATGGTAGAGATGTTTTCTGGTAGGATTTTGTGCAGGAGATGGCTTAAGGCGGGGCTTTGGTGCCCCGGGAAAGATCCATGAATCAGCCCTTGGCTGCCCCCAACATTTTCCAGCGCTTGGTGGAATGGTCTCCATAGTCAGTGGGATTTCACGTGCTATGTATCAAGGATAGAAAAGCGAGGTTGGGAAGATAGTCCAGTCAGTAAAGTCCTTGTTGAAGACTCAGTCCAGTTCCCACTAACCCACATAAAACAAAACCACCACAACAAATCAAAACAAAGATATAAACAAAACAACAAATCAAAACAAAGATATAAATAAATAAAAAACTAAATAAAAAAGATGGGCATGGTGGCTCATACTTGTAATTGCAGTGCTGGGTAGGGACAGAAAAGCCCGTGGATCGCTGGAGCTCTCTGGATAGCCTAGCCTAGCGCAAATGGGAAGTTCTGGGCCAACAAGGAACTCCAGCTCAAGAGGTGGATGATATCCTGGGATGACCCTCAAGGTGGCCCTTTGGCTTCCACACGTGTGTACCTTCATAACATGAACACACATGACTCTCTCTCTCTCCCTCTCTTTCTCTCAAAAGAAAAAAGGAGATTGTCCATAGTGTATGAAAGCCACGTTATTTGTTCCTTACTGATAACTAAGGGCGATAACTGTCTCCAAGTTCCTTTTGATGGCTTCTCTGCCCCTGTGCCCATCATCATTGAAATATGAGGTGCTGTTCCACCTCATGACTCCCACCCCAAAGAGTCCAGTGAATGGGCTCAGTGTGAGGGGTTTCTTACTGACAAGCTCCTCTAGCCGTCACATTACCGTAACTCATGAGGTAGTCTTTGAAGTCCTCTGCTTCTCATGGCCATTCTGAGGCGGAATTAGTCACTCAGATATTCGGACATTTCTTTAGCCCTTTGCCATAGCCCTGTTTTGCTTGGCAATTAAAATTCATTTAAATAAGGACAAATTTTCTTATCTTGGAAGGTTCTGGAATGAAGTATCAAGAGGCCCAAGGTTTGCTTACTGCTGTTGCTACACTGTGTAATTAGTTGATAGCCATTCACCACAATCTGGCTGTTTCATCAAAATTTAGAGAAGTAATTAAAATTACAAAGTGTGTCTCACCGTTGTATCAATTAAGCAAGGAGCCCGGTGGCCACCCCACTGGAGCCTCCGTTGTCACCAATTTCTTATGGACACCCAGGTTCTGTGCCTTTGCCCCCTCTTTGCAACCACTTGTGTGGCAGGAACCTGTGTGTCTCTGCATCATTGACTCCATGAAACCTCAGGCTCCTTCTCTGCTGAGCAACTGCTCCCTTCCTGAGAGCTAATGGTTTAGAGCTTCTTTTTCTGCTTTCTTGTTTTGTTGTTAACAATGCTTTTGTTTTTCGCTGGAGAAACCTTTGGCATGACAGGAAGATGGACCAGGGCTGGGCGGGAGGATGCTCAGTGGGACCAGAAAGGCTGTGGCCAGCAAAGCCCAGGGGTGTGATATGCACACGGACGAATGTATGCTGAAGGAGAAGGGCCCTGGGCAGCGCTGCTGGAGCTGGTCATTTGACCCACCATGTGGTGCTGACCAGCTTCGACATTCTTTGTAAACAGCCATCTTGGTGTGACGTGGCACCACAATGGTTTTGATTTATGTTTTCCTGGTAATTAGTGCTGAGCATCTTCCCGGGTGATGGTTGGTATATATTGTTCGTTGCAGTTATGGACATTGAACTCTGGGCTAGTGCGTGCCAGCCATGCATTCTACCAACTGAGGTATAGCCCCAACCAGGAATGGTTGCCCTAGTCCCTTACCCAGCTTTTACTTGAGCGAGTTATTTATTTATTTGTTTGTTTGTTTATTTATTTATCTTATTGAGAGCGTTTCATTTACTTAAAAAAACAAAAGACAGCATCATTCTCCTTCTGAGGTTGGCAGTGGGATATATAGATGCTTGGGCCTCTCTTCAGCACCATAACTGGTGTGCTGATATAACATGTAGAAGGCTAATACCTGAGGACTAATAAGGGGAAACTGAGGCCCAGCCAAGTAGGAGATAGGAGACGTGGTAACAGTCTCACGCTGCTTTTCGGCATCCCTCAAAGGGCTCCCCAGATGAAATGCATTCTTGACGACCACGTTTGTGTGAAGTGTGTGATTCAACTTTTCCACTGTCGGGCTCCCATTTTAATAACAGCTTTCTGTGGTTCGCATGCCAGAAAACAGCACTGTAAGGAACACAACCCAGTCTTCTCCAGTGTGTTCGCAGTCCTGAAACTGACACCATAATCAATTTTAGAATGTTGTCATTGCCCCCTAAAGAAACCGTGTACCCCTTACAATCCTAGCTTTCCCAGGGCTCTGGCAGCTGTGTGTGCTCTGGGCTCCAAGAGCTCATTTTTTTCTGATATTTCATATAAATAGAATCACTTCCACATGTGGCTTTCTGTGCTTGATTTCTTTCATGCAATACAGTGTTTTCAAGGTTCATTCATGTCCTGTGGGTGTCGGCACTTTGTTCCTTTCAGAAGTAAGGCAAGTTTTTTTTTTTTTTTTTTTTTTTTTAGAATAGTTTTAAACTCACAGAACTTAAAAGCCAGGGCTGAGACGGCTGAGTCAGTCATGCACAAGACCCGAGTTTGATTCCCAGAGCCCGTGTGAGAATGTGGCTCATGGTCGTGTGCACTTGCCATCCCAGGGCTGGGGAGGTAGAGTCTGGTGGATCCCTGGAGCTCACTGGCCAGCAAGCATAGGTAAATTGTCAAGTTCCGGGCCAGTGAAAGACCCCGTGTCAAAAAAGCAGTGGGAGGATAGAGAGATGGCTTGGTTGGCAAAGTGGTGGCCACACAAGCATGAGGACCTGAGTTCACATCTCCATCAGACATAACAGCCAGGCGCGATGGTGTGGGGCTGTAGCCCTTGCACTGGGAGGGTAGGGAGTCAGGAGGATCCTTGCAGCTTGCTGGCTAGCTGGTCTTGCTGAGTCAGTGAGTTCTGGGTTCAGTGAGAGGCCTTGCCTAATAATAATAATAATAATAATAATAATAATAATAATAATAATAATGTGGAGGCCAATAGAGAAAGACATCTAATGCAGATTTGCAGGCTTCTGGCCTCCATGTGTGCACACAAAGGTGTGTACATTCATCTGTACATGCTGTGCATGTGTTTGCAAACACACACACACACACAAACACACACAGGTGAACTGTACTGAGGAATGACAGCTGGAGTTAGCTTAGCCTCCATGTGCATGTTTACTCATACATGTGCACACTTAAACTATGCATGTGCATGTACATGAGTACACATACGCACACGTGCACGCCCATAGCCCACACCTCACTTCATCTGTGTGCCCTTCTCAAGACTGGGGAACCCATGTGGCTGTACCATATTGACAGTAGTCTGCCCTTTAGTCCCATGTCCTTGGTTTCACCTGAGGTCCTTTTTCTTTTCAGGGTTCTGCCCAGGCCATGGCATTGTGTTTGGCTGTGCTGTCTTTTTCCGCTGCTCTTTACTGTTACTGTGTCTCACACTTGACTTATGTGGTGACCCTGGCAGCTCTGAAGGGCCAGTCAGTGTTTGGCAGAGCACTCCATAGCTGGGCTTGGTCTGATGTTTTCCTTCTGGTTTGATGGAAACGATGGACTGGGGGGAAATGCGCAGTGTCTTGGTTACCGTTTCAGTGCTGCGATGCAGCAGCATGATCCGGGCAACTCTTGATAGAATAAAGCATTCAGTTGGGGGCTGGCTTACAGTTTCAGAGGATGAGTCCATTATCATCATGTTAGCATCATGATGGGGAGCCTTGCAGTGGGCAGGCAGGCATGGGGTGAAGAACTTTGCATCCTGATACACAGGAGAGAGAGAGAGAGATATGCTGGGCCCAGTGTGGGATTTTAAAACCTCAAGCTCACTCCCAGTGACACACTTCCTCAAATAAGGCACACCTCCTAATCCTTCCTAAATAGGATCACTCCCTGGTCATGAAGAGTTCAAGTATGTGAGTTTATGGGGGCCATTCTCATTCAAACCACTACACACAGGGTTTTGTGTTGTCGTCCTCAGTATATCACACCAAGGGGACCTGACGTGGAGATTGTCATTGCTACTGTTGAAGTCCATCTCCTCTCTTCCTTTCTTACGGTGGAATAATCGTTCGTTGTGGGACTAGACCACCGTTCGTCAATCACGTGTTGCCAGGCACCTGGGTTGCTTCTGATTGGCTGTGAAGCACACGCTCTGAGGAATGCCGTGTCCGTCATTTTTGCAGCTTCTTTGTTATCATTTTGGGTAGATGCCTAGCTGTGGACTTGTCATGACCTGTGGGAGCTGCATGCTTAATATGTTAGGGCAATTGCCAGACTCTGCTCCAGTGGCTGAAGGAAGGCGTTCCCACTCAAACATAGGGTGCCAGCCCTTCTGTCTCCAGATTGACTCCCACTAACGTGTGAGGGTTCCAGTCTGTATTACTCTGTGTGTGTGGGTGGTGGTCTGTGTGTAGCACATTGTTGGTGGTACTTTTACGCACTGAGTTATCTTGCAGCTCTGTCGCAGCTTCTCTACAGCCACACTGACACTTTTGTTGTGGTGTCTTTTCCGTTCTGCTGTTGTTAAGGGGGACCAGCGTCTGAAGACGGCCTCCTTACACTTTCAGTGAGTTGTGAGTCCTAGGGCTGCTTCCATGATGCTGGTGGCCCGCCAGCTGGCCCCTAGCTGCCTCCCTCCCAGTACATAAACAGCAATAACAATATGGGAGGGTTGGCAGATGCTGCTACCTAGGTCCCAGGGTAGCCTTGGTAGTGTTTCCAGCTGGCCACGTAAGTCAGAATATCCAGGATGATGGGTTTATAAGGAGGAACGTGTGGAGGGTCAGCCATGGACTGTTGGCTCTGTTGCATTTGAACTCGAAGTGAGGTAGAAAATCGTGGTGGGAGAATGTGCTAGAAAAAGCTGCTCATGGCAGCTGGGAGGCAAAGGCAGGGAGAGGAAGGGATAGGGCTCCACCATGTCCTTCCAGAGAATGTCCCCATCGACCTGACTTGTCCCACTCAACCTGCCTCTTCTAATAGCCCCAAGACTGGTGGCCGAACCTCGGACCTTCAGCGAGTCTTCCAGGGTGTTTCTTGTTTGCGCGATAACGCATGCCTCCCGTTTTCAACATGGAGTGCTTCTTCTGTCGTGGAAGGCTGTGGCCCACAAGGCCATTCCTGGTGAGGACGCCTGGCCCTCTCTGCCTTTTGCATAATGCATGTGTCCCTGGTCTCGGGCTGTCCATGAATTGTGCTGCCTTGATCGACTTCAGCCCTTTGGGGCCATGGGAGGGGGCATTATTTCTCTGCAAATCATTTCTTACTCACGTCTGCTGTTCTTTGTTTCTCCTCAGCTGACTGATAGGTGACCTTGACCGAGCAAGATGGAAGGCGTGTCAGTAAAAGGGTTAAGGGACGTAGGACGGGGGGGGGGGGGGGGGGGGGGGGGGGGGAAAAGAAAGAAACCCCCCCCGGGGGGGTGGGGGGGGGGGGGGGGGGGGGGGGTAGAAATCTGTGCCAGCGCCACAATGACCGGGCTGCCGTTTGCTCTCCAGCTGTTGAAGAGAGTGGGAAGAATTCAGAGGGGTCATGGAGAAATAAATGACCTTCCGTGAATGGAAGGGGATGGAAAACAGAGAAGCGGCGCATGAGTAAACACAGGGGATTAATTTTGGAGCCACTGTGAAGGGAAAAAGCCAGGGATCTGGAAGAGAAGCTGAGGCTGTTGACTCATTGGTTGCCTCAGCCTTAAGAGCTTTTCCACAGCGCATGGGACTCCTTGAGCATTTAGAATGCCTGTTCCTTTCAGGGATTTTTGCAGAGGATCTTGTTTTTCTTCCTCGTTGGTTTCTTGGGAGACAGTAGTGGTCTATCCTCACTCACAAGGCTGCGTATCCTCAGAGTTCCTGCCCAGTCCCATTTCCCAGTTACGAAATAGAAATGCCCCTTGAGAACCGCGGTGCCGAGACAAGGACAAGCGCTCTCAACACAGCCGCCATCAGTGTTTGGAAGCGCCGCTTGATGTTCACGTGACCAGAATGGAGAAGAAAAGGACCGTCATGGAAACAGATGGGATTGGCTGGCTGATGCTGAGAAATTCTCAGGACTTTCTGGCTTTGACGGAAGGAGTGTGAGCTCAGTGGGTGTTGGCATTTGGGGTGGAGCAGGAGGCCTAGGGGAAATGGGTGAAGACCACAGGGTCTTCTCAGGGTTACACCCCAGTGGAGAGGATGCTTCAGTAAAACCTTGAAGTGTGTGCCCAGAGGGTTAGGTCCTCATTTTACTGCAACATGCATAATGTATGTTCACTATATAAAATAATAGGTTTCATTATGATAACTTTCATATATGTATATTGTGTATCCATATTTACCTCCCATTGCTCTCTTCCTCCCTTTTCCCCCTTCCCCATTGGTTCCTACCCTCTTCTCATATAGTCACCCTTCTACATTCCATATTATTTATATATAGCATGATACATTTGTCTTTTTATTTTGATAGGGTCTCCCTATGTAGACCTGGCTGGCCTGGAATTCATTATATAATCCAGGCTGATCTTGAACTCACCAAGATTCTCCTGCCTCTGCTTCCCAAGTGAGTGCTTGGCTATTTGTCTTTTTTTTTTTTGCAGGCTTTGTTTCTTTGGTTCTTGTGGTGTTGGGGAGGCAGCCTGGGGAAGTGCTCTACCACCAAGCTGCATCCCTGGCCCTAATGCAGGGTTTTGGGCTCCTGGCAAGAACATGGAAAAATTCCTGGGGCCAAAATGATTAGTGGGGAGGAAACAAATTTCCATGATTAGATCAGACCAGCCTTGGCCTCAAGCCACAGCCACTCTCCCTCTGTGCTGTGGCTCTTCTGGGTGCACCCAGGATGTGACTTCATTCTGATCCCAGGAGCAGCTGGCTTCATGAAATCCTTTTAAAGGTGTTCTCAGAGGCACTGTTCCATGCCTTAGTAGAATTAAGAAAGAAATGCTCAATTCTGGGTCCTTTGAGAATTTAGGCAGGTAGGCAGGCAATTCTCTGTACACTTCTTCCTTCTCCATGGGGGATATGGAGAGAGACATACTGAACTCTGAAGGCTGAAAGAGGAGATCGATTCCTTCTAGAAGGCGTGACTCCTGCACATTAGGTATGTAGGTGTTATTGGGGGCTGTCCTCAGGTCTCTTCCATGATCCCCAGTGAGGCAGAGACTGCTGTACCTTGTTTTACTTTCTCTGTCTTATGAGAAATTTTTTATTTTAATTTAATTTTTTTTAATTTTTAAAATTGATTTTATTGAGCTATATATTTTTCTCTGCTCCCATCCTTTCCCCTTTCCTCCCCTTCCCTTCCACCTTTTCCCGTGGTCTCCATGCTCCCAACTGACTCAGGAGATCTTGCCTTTTTCTACTTCCCATGCACATTAGATCCATGTGTGTTTTTCTTAGTGTCCTCATTGTTGTCTAGGTTCTCTGGGATTGTGATTTGTAGGCTGGTTTTTCTTTTATGTCTAAAAGCCACTTATGAGTGAGTACATATGATATTTGTCTTTCTGGGTCTGGATCACCTCACTCAACATGATGTTTTCTAGATCCATCCATTTGCCCACAAATTTCAAGATGTCATTATTTTTTCTGCTGTGTAGTACTCCATTGTGCAAATATACCACATTTTCCTTATCCATTCTTTGGTTAAGGGCATTTAGGTTGTTTCCAGGTTCTGGCTATGACAATGCTGCTATGAACATCGTTGAGCACATGTCCTTGTGGTACAATTGAGCATCCTTTGGATATATACCCAAAAGTGGTATTGGTGGGTCTTGGATAGGTTGTTTCCTAATTTTCTGAGAAATCGCCATACTGATATACAAAGCGGCTGTACCAGTTTACACTCCCATCAGCAATGCAGGAGTGTTCCCTTTACCCCACATCCTCTCCAGAATAAGTTGTCATCAGTGTTTTTGATCTTGGCTATTCTTACAGATTTAAGATGGAATCTCAGAGTTGTTTTGATTTGCTTTTCTCTGATGGCTAAGAATGTTGAGCATTTCCTTCAGTGTCTTTCAGTCATTTTAGATTCCTTTGTTGAGCGTTCTCTGTTTCGGTCTATACCCCATTTTTTTTTTTTTAAGTTTTTTCAAGACAGGATTTCTCTGTAGCTTTGGTGCCTGGCCTGGAACTAGCTCTTGTAGACCAGGCTGGCCTCAAACTCACAAAGATCTGCCTGCCTCTGCCTCCTGAGTGCTGGGATTAAAGTGCCACCACCGCCCGGCCCCCATTTTTTTTTTTTAAATTGGATTATTTGTTCTTTTGATGACCAATTTCTTGAGTTCTTTGTACATTTTGGAGATCAGCCCTCTGTCCAATGTGGGCTTGGTGAAGATCTTTTCCCATTCTGTAGGCTGCCATTTTGTCTTATTGATATCATGTCCTTTGCTTTACAGAAGCTTCTCAGTTTCAGGAGGTCCCCACATGGGCAATGTTTAAAGTGAAATGTCTCCTTCAGGTACTTGAACACTTGATCGCTAGCTGGTGGGGCTGTGGAAGGTTGTAGGGACTTGTGGAGGTGGAGCCTTGCTAGAGGAAGTGGGTTACTGGGAGGGTGTGTGTGTGTGTGTGTGTGTGTGTGTGTGTGTGTGAGAGAGAGAGAGAGAGAGAGAGAGAGAGAGAGAGAGAGAGAGAGATTCCTGTCTCTGTCTCCTGTCTCTTTTAGGAATGCCGAGATCACAGACATGTCCTGTCATGACCAGCTTTATGTGTGTTCTGAATTTTGAACTCAGGTCATCCTCACACTTAGGCTGCAAGCACTCTACCCATTGTACCCTCTCGCCAGCCCTCGTCGACTGGAAGTTTGTAGTACTTCCTGGGAAGCCGAGCGCATGCCCGGGGAGGTAGCCTTCTAACGTGTTTGCCTGATGCAGCCATCCTGAGTGGGATTCTCCTGGGGCATGGTTGTCGTAGGCAGGCCTCGGGCCATTGTAGTTGTCTCTTTTGGATGCCAGGTGTTTGCTGGGTACAGGCTCTTTAGTATGATGTGGGTTGCGTTTGTCTGTGTTTAATGTAAATCTCAGATGACTCACTGCAGCCTAGGCTCCCATATGTGGAATCAGCACATCCTTTAGAGAATTGGAGGTGCAGATATTCCTAGTCAGTCTTGCATGTTTGCAACCGTCAGGTGACCTCCGCTGCATGTCATTGATCCCTCTTCTACACGGAGTGGTCTGAGATTGGCTCTTCCGCCATACTGTTGCCAGTGCCAGACACGGCCATTTTATGTTTCTTCCTGATATATCGATGGCCAAGAATAATAAGCTTGACTGTACTTAAAATAAGAACAGATGATTTGCAGAAAAAGCCAAGTACTTCCTTCCTTTAGAAGGAAATGTAGATTCTCAATGGATTAAAATCCAGAGATGGAGTGGAGGCAAAGCCAGCTCTTTCCTGCCATTAAGCCTGGGAACTTTGGAGGGGAGGCCCCTTGCCATTCATTCTGGCTTTCTAGGTGCAGGCGATGGGTGGTTCTTTTTTTTTTATTTTTTATTTTATTTTATTTTTTATTTTTTTGGTTTTTCGAGACAGTGTTTCTCTGTGGCTTTGGAGCCTGTCCTGGAACTAGCTCTGTAGACCAGGCTGGTCTCGAACTCACAGGGATCCGCCTGCCTTTGCCTTCCAAGGTTCTTAATAGGACGAGCAGTTGCTTGACTCTCTCCTTCCCCACCCCCACCTCTCTCTCACACCTGGGACCTGGAGCTTGTTATTAGCTTTGTCTCTGCTCCCCAGCACTGGGATCGCAAGTGCAGGCTTTTTTGTGGGTTCCAGGGGTCAAACTCAGGTACTCACGCTTGTGTGGGCAACACTTTCTTGACTGACCCATCTTGCCAGTCCTTCTTTGGCTTTTTAGAGTAGAAATGAAACGGTTTGACAGGTGTGTGTGCTGTTCTTTGCATTTGATGAGCCTGCATCACCCAGACGTGTGTTTGGTCCACACGTCTTTTGAAGGGTTCTTCGAGAACGCGGTCGAGTCGAGGGGGTTTAAGCAGGCCTCCTTGTGTCAGAGTGCACACGTCCTGCTCTCGTTAACCCGGCCTCCGGATTGGCGCGCTGACCGTGTGATTCCGAGACAGATCATTTCTTTTACAGAGGAGGAAAGTAATTAGCAAGCAATTTTAATTTTCTCATCAGAGAGAAATTCTATAGGTTGTTTTTGGCAGAGCAGTGGGTTTCGTTAGGCCCTGTGGACTCTGGTGTTCCATAAATTCAAGAGGTTCAGGCTCATTGTGGTTTATTCTTAAAATTCCTCTTGCTGGCGTGCTGCTGACAACAGCCGGATCTTCCGTGATGTACTAATTTGGGGTGATATGGAAGGCAGGCTTGTCCAGGCTTTTTAACTGTCCGATGTGTAGGTTTTATGGGTTTTCATAATGAAGTTATAAGGTGTTTACATTTCAAGAATTCAAGTCACTTTTCCTAGTTGGCACCCTCCATGTGAGATCTCAGCGCTGTTTCTTTTGGCTCTATTGAATGTTTGAAAATCTCAGCGGAGCCCATTTTGGGTAATCTCTTAACTATGCCATTAATTTTATTTGTTATTAATATCAGTTTTGAAATTACAGAGGTAAGATGCTGAGTTTACTTTCAACATTTTTCTTATGGGCCAATATTACTGCTCTCCATGGTGACGCTGTGCACCTTGTAAACATCTCGTATAAACATTTGGGGCGAGTGTTGCTGCAGGCTTGCTTTGCGGGATTAAATGAGTTGTTAAGAAGCTCTTAGGGCCAGGGCTTGGCTTTGAGAGAGTGTGGTATGCGTTTGTTAAGATGATTTCTCGAAAGACTGCTTGTGTTCCTCGTTCAAAAGTCACTGAAAGGTTCTATTTTTCTTATGACGCTTTTGAGGGTCACCTAGTTCACACAGTTAGATCTGTTCTCTGGTGCTAGAAACTGAACCTGAGACCACACACACACACACACACTCACACATAGACACAGACATACACTCACAGGCACAGAAGACACACACACAGACAGACACACACTCACAGACACACACTCACACACAGACACACACACATGCACACACACTAGTCCAGAACTATAGTATTTACCCAAACACCTAGGACAATAGTTTTTAACCTGTGAGTCACGACCCCATTGAGGTTGAAGAAGGACCCATTCACAGGGGTCATCTGAAAGTGCAGAAAACACAGATATTTACAGTATGAACCATAGCAGTAGCAAAATGATAATTGTGAAGTAGCACTGAGAATAATTTTGTGCTTCAGGTCACTACAACATGAGGAACCGTATTAAAGGGTCCTCACATTAGAAAGGTTGAGAATCATTGCCCTAGGAAATGTTTTGAATGTTATTTTGTTGTTGTTTTGCCTTTTTTTTTTTTTTGTATCATTTAGCACTGAAGAAGGCACAGGATATGTCTCTAGCTACCTCAAGGATTGAATCTATGAAAACTAACCTTACACTCAAGTCCACTCATGGGTAGTGTCCCTGTGTTCTGACCGCCCTCCATCAAAGCTCAGATTAATATTTTTTTTGAGAAAGATATTTTGCACATGCACACGAGTGTGTGTGTGTGTGTGTGTGTGAGAGAGAGAGAGAGAGAGAGAGAGAGAGAGAGAGAGAGAGAGAGAGTGTGTGTTTGCAATGCCAACAGATATTAGAAGAAGGCATAGGATTCTCTGTAGCTGGAGTTAGAGGCAGTGATGAGAAGCAAGATGGATGCTGGGGGACCAAACTCTGGTCTCTAGAAGAGCAAGCAGAGTAATTGCTAAGCCACCTCTCCAGCCTTCATACAGAAATTAAGACCGGTGTGAGGTCTTAAGAAGGTGGAAACTTTACTTGTGTTTGGAGTGTTTGACAGGTAATTAAGGCCAACTGAGGCAGTAAGTGGGGGCCTAATCCAAGGGGACTGTGGCTAGGATAGGCTCTGATGTCCTGCATCACCTTGTCACTCTGCAGAGTCCTCATTAGCCAGAAAAGGGGGGCAGTGCTGGGTTTTGTATTAACCCCTTTTTCCTTACTATTTGTCCAGTCTGTAGCTTCAGTTACAGCAGCTGAAAACAGTTAGCATTCACCTGGAGAGCCAAGATCCACACCAGCGAGCTGCTTCCAGTCCTCCCCCACCCAACCCAGCCGTGTCACCGGTACCTCTGGACTAATTTTGGATCAGCTCTGTGTCTTATCTCACTTTACATTATGACATTGGCAAGGAAGTTCCTATTGTAGCTAGTTTGTGACAAGCCTCCGTGGTGGCATGAAGATCAGGCTCTATGGTTTGGCCCCTTCCCAAACCTTCCCTAGGGGCAGCCTGTGTGGGTGGCTAGCCCAGCCGGATGCACCCTGAGCCTTGGAGTGGGTCAGCCCTAGTTCTCTGTGGCATCTTGAAGAACCAGTACAGGCAGGAGGCTCATAGCACATCGAACTGTTTTTTGGGCCGTTTAGACCGGAATTGCCGCGAGAAGGTGACCGCTGTTTAAGGAACGGTTTGTGGAGAGATCTCAGGGATTTGGAAAGCTGACTCTGCCCAGTTTGAGATGTTGGTTGGGAAGCACCCAGGGTCCTAGCGGGGCTGTTCAGGCATGTGTTTCTTAGAAAGACGTCTGGCCATTCCATCTCCACCATTTTTCTGGTTTTTCATTGCACAAAGTTAGACTTTCCAATAAGGAAAGAAACGTAGAAGTGGCTTGGGAAAGGCCGGCCACCTAGATCCAGCCACGTGTGTTTGGGAAGGGCATGTCCTGACTATTGCCTCCTGGGGCACCAGGGCTGGCCCATTTGCCGGTGTGAGGAGGGGGCTGGAGGACTAACTGCAGCTGTGAAGGGGCAGGGGTGTTTGGCTTGGAATAGCTGGCTTCCTGTTTAACATTTGAAGACAGGTGAACAGATTGCTTGATTTTTGTGGACTTCTTGTGCTGCCGTATTCAAGCCCTTAATTTAAAGCCACAGCAACTCCAGTGGGGAGTTGTTGCTCAGTGGAGGCGGAGCTTCAGTTTTAGAGGCCGTGGAGGGGAACAGAGGGATGGTGGCAGTGCTCGTGGAACAGAGTGTCCTCAGTGCCACGGAACTGTCCCTATAGAGCACCACAGATGCTGAGCTACATCTACCAAATTACAGACATGCACTTTTGGGGAGCGATCCTGGGACTAGAACCTGGGACCCCTCTGTGTCAGACTGACTGTCCTTCTGCCAAGCTTCATTCCCAGCCCTGGGCTAGGGAACTTCCAGACAGGAACCAGGCCGTTTGACATTGCTTTGTACTTTTCAAACTGTTATTGGTAAGAAACAAAACCAAACCAGAGCTTGCCTTCCGTTTTTTTCAAGACACAATAAGAAGATTCATAGACAAATAGGGATAAAAGAAGATGTGAAATCTACTTACTAGTGCAAGACAACCGACTGTAACTCCAGGACAAAAAGTCCCCTTGAAACAATTCAAAGCAGCATTTGTAAGCTCTGCAATGAGGGAGGTGGTTGGTTGTGCTGGGAGAGGTGGCTCCTGCAGTGCCAGGGACTTGCAGGGTCTCTTGGGTCCAGCTAGAAGACCCCTACTTGAAGCTGAACTGTCCCTGTAAGTGACAACCCCTGAGGACTTTGTAGTCATGCCCGACAGAAGTCTGCATGCCAGTCTCCTGGGTTTCTACTCAAAGGCTGCTCTACAGGGGCTCGGTGGGTCAGGGCTGTAGACACCCCAGCTTCATACATGGGAAAAAAAGCGAGAGAAACGTTCAATTTTGTGGGTACTTGTGAGCTTTCCCAGTACTCTGGAAGGGCCTCACTGTATTGGGGTGAACACTTCTCCCTGTCCATCTCCTGCAGAGGTCACTGAACCTCACTAGCTGACCTGTCCTGGTGTTTGCTGTGGTTCAAGAACGTCCTCTGTTTTGAGTTTTAGCTTTGTTTTGCCTGCTTAGCAATCAGTACTCCGCACCCCACCCCAAACTTCTCTTCAAATGGCAGAGTATCCTTTCTTCATTAATAATAGTTTCTTCGAACCAGCAATTCCAAGATGTTCATACTCTAGTCTGTAATTTTCTATATTTCCTTTGATAGAGAGTCTTCTCGGGGCATCTGGGATATCCCAGAAAAGCACCACTGGGTTTGAAAGGGGAAAAATAAAACATGCTGATCTGTCTCCTGTCTTCCCTCTTGGAGGTTTGCCTCAGTTTCTTCAATTTCCTTCATTTTTACTTCTCAGATCTACAATGATTCATTCCCCCTACCCGCCTGTCGCTCACAGAAACCCCGTGATGAGAGGGTTTTCGATCTTTAAATTCAGGAAGAGATGATTTTTAGATTCTGTGTGGCATGAGCATGTGCTGTGTGACATGCATGGGGTTTGTATGTGGTGTATGTGTGCTTTGTTTGGTGTGTTGGGTGTGCTGTGTGACATACATGGGTAGGTATACCGTCCCTGTACGCTGTGGTGTTTGCGTGTTGTACAGTGTGTGCTGTGTAGCTGTGGCGTGTGTGCTGTGTTGCTGTGGCATGTGTGGTGTGTTGCTGTAGCATGTGTGCTGTGTGTCTGCCGCAGTAGGGAACTCCTGCTGAGGCCCAGGTAGGCTGCTGAGTAGAAGGTACCCAGGGACATTCAGTTTGCTTTACTTCATCCCGGGCCCTCATTAATTTGGATCCAGAGGCCCCACTGCCCTGGGAGGTGTCAGACATGAAGATCCCTAAGGACTAGGAGGAGCTGTATGAAGAATCAGGGCTATGTGACTCAAGACACTAGAGGTGGTTGGCCCTGACAGGTCCCCCTGTGCCGGGCTGTCTGCAGCCTCCGGTGGGTGGCACTCCACTAGCCTAACCATGGGTTGAATGAGGTTTAGGGTGAGCAGGGAATTGTAATTCTCACTTCTAGGCTGGGCCACACACTTTCTGTATCAGACACTCTCGTGGGAGACAGAAAGGTTGGACTCCAGGATTGTGGCATCTCTGGCTTTTGGCCTAGGGACTGTCACCTACTTCCAGAGGGAGGCCGGACACTGTGCTGTATGCTGTAATCTTTGTGGCCTGAGCTCCTTCCTGAGACACGTGGGCTGCTACCTATGAGAGCTGTATGCTGTCCTGGGAAACTGTCCCAGGCCCAGGCAGGGTACAGTAGGCGGTTAGTAGAAGGTGAGGTTTGGATCTGAGGACCACAGCCTTTGTCATCCTCGGTGCTAGCTCTCTGAGTCTGGGTATAAAGAACGATGTACGGGACACATAGGGTGGTGATCTTCACCCCTCTTGAAGTGTTCCTTTAATATCCAAAGTCTCTCTTTTTAAATGTTTCATCTGGGGCTGGAGAGACAGCTCAGTCAGTAAAGAGGACCTGGGTTCAATTCCCAAAACCCATGTAAAATAAAAAAAAAGTGCTGGGCATTTTAAACCCTAGTACTGGGGAGGCAGGAGCTATGAATTCCTGGGGCTCACAGGGCAGCCAGCATTGCCTAGCTGTGTGAGGCCCAGGACAATGAGAGACCTTGTCTCAAAAAAACAAAGACCAAAAGACTGGGTGGTGTTTGAAGATTGAGTCACCTGAGATTGTCCTCTGACCCCCTCGTGTATACATGTACATCCATGAACACAAAATAAAATATAACTATCCCATCCACCCACTGCCACTTCCTGGAAACTAGACGGGGTTTTGTGCCTAAGAACACAACAGTGTCCATTTAACGACATGAAGCAAACATGGGCGCTTTATTGCCGTGCGCTTCGGGAGACCCCGGGCTGAGGTATTTTTATGAGCTCCTAGCAGGCCTGTTCTAGAAACTCACTGTGCTTGCTTTCAAAATTCCTCTTTGTTTGTGCGTTGCTTGAAGGTTCTCCGGAAGTGCTGGGATGTGGAGAATGTGGCCTGGGCTATGGAATGAGCCCGTGTGTTGGGGTTAGGAGAAATTTTCGTATTACCTTTACAGAAATTATGTAGGTTTAGAATAGTTTAATCAGTGTCTGCCCTTAAAATACCCCGGGAAGAAATCTAGGCACTTGGGAACTGGCCTTCATGTTGGAAGAAAATACTGCGTAATGAATTGGCACAGGCTGCCCAGAGAGTGCCTGTGGTTAAGGGGTGGGGGTGGGGCAGCAGAAGTGAGTGGGTGAGCACACGCTGTGGGGGAGCCTGTAACTAGCTATGCTCCTGGGCTTGCTGGGGCAGGAAGACCAGGCAGTGGGTGTCTGAGGCTACTGAGTCAGTCTCTGTCTGTCTGTCTGTCTGTCTGTCTGTCTGTCTCTCTCCCCACTCCCTCCCTCTTTCCCTTTCTCCCCCCTTTCTCGCTGTCCCCTCTTTCTTTATCCCTCTCCCTCTTTCCTCCCCAGATTCTCCTGTCCTTCTCTCTCCCCCTTGCTTCCCCTCTTTCCTTCCCCTCTTTCCTTCTCTCCCCTCTGTTCTTCTTCACCTCCCTGTTTTCCGAGACTGAAGACATGTGCCCACACTCTTAGCCTTCTTAAAGTGGCAGTTTTCGCTTTCCGTGCATTCATGGATTAGAGACGTTTTTTAATTTGCCCATCTCTGTCTTTTTTGTTGTAAAATGCACACGGCGTAAAATTTACCCTCTTGTACACTTTCCATTGTGCTTCTGGTGGGATTCAATGTCCTTTCATCCCTGGGTATCAATGCCTAACTCCAGAAATCCCTGCCCCTTGAGGATGCTGGTTCTGTTCCCTGCCCCCAGCTGCCGGCAGTCACGATTTCCTCCTGTGCCAATGACTCCACTATGCCAGGGTCCTCGCGGGAGAAGTGGAGGTATCTTATGGTCTTTGTTCTCGCCCGCTGCCTTACGTTACAGTGCCCCCTGGGTCTGTCCATGTTGTAGCGTGTCCCAGAATTCCATTCCTGGGTATATGGCTTTAGTTTCTTATAGTTCTAAGGATGGAGCCCAGAGTTTAGTGTGCTAGGCAGGCAGTCCACCGTTGGTGTCAAAGGTTCGTTTCTTTCCGCTGTACAGATAAAATGTTCCCGCACTAAATCAGTCTGAGCAGGTTCATGTCAGATCTTCACCCCTCTTGAAGTGTTCCTTTAATATCCAAAGTCTCTCTTTTTAAATGTTTCATCTGGGGCTGGAGAGACAGCTCAGTCAGTAAAGAGGACCTGGGTTCAATTCCCAAAACCCATGTAAAATAAAAAAAAAAAGTGCTGGGCATTTTAAACCCTAGTACTGGGGAGGCAGGAGCTATGAATTCCCAGTGACCCTAGGTTTGTGTCAAACTGATTGCCATCATCTTAGCAAAGATTTCCATGCCCCATGTCGGGATTTTTGTAAGATCAAAGTATTTGCTTAAGGTTGCATCCTGTTCTTAAAAAGTTGCATTTTGTGCTGGGCAGCGCTGGCACACGCCCTTCATTCCCAGTACTTGGGAGATGGAGGCAGAAGCAGGTGGATCTCTGTGAGGTCAGCCTGGTCTACAGAGCGAGTTCCAGGACAGCCAGGACTACACAAAAAAATTACTGTCTTGAAAAACTCAAAACCAAACCAACCAACCAACCAAACAACCAACCAACCAACCAAAACAGTTACACTTTGCTTCTCAATTCATTGCTCTGTCTATTCAGAGCAAGGCCCAGGACCTGTATGAGCTGCTTTTCTGCTGTGCTGATAAAAACACCATTATCCAAAGTAACTTATGAAAAAAAGTGTTTATTTTGACATATGGTTTCAGAGGCACAGTCCAGGGAGGCCTGGCAGCAGGTAGTTGCGAGATTGCATCTTCAACCACACCCAGGGGACACAGAGAGTAAACTGGAAGTGAGGTTGTCAGTCCTTACCCCGCCCCCAGTGATGTACTTCTAGCAAGACTGCCCCTCCTCAATCACTCCCACTAGGTGTGGCCCAAGTATTCACATATGTGACCTGTGGGGGACGCTTCTTACTTAAACCACTGATGGACCCCTTTGCCTTGAGATAAAAATCCAGCGGGACCACCCGGATGCCTGTGCCTGCTTGTGTATACCCCGGATGCATGTGCCTGCTGGTGTATCACCATGCACCTTTCTGCAGAAGTCACACTTTTGCTTTGCTGAGATACTTTGAGTTGTGTGGTCATTTTCTTGAGACCCCAGACCCATTCCTAACACTGGGCTGAGTCCCAGTGAGGACCATGGAGTCTGGAGGAGTTTGTAGCCTAAGTCATGTGGCTCAGAAGCCCAGGACAGACAAATCCAAAGTGTTGTGTTAGAGGATAATTCCAGGCTTTTGGATTGGATTTTCCTAGAGGCAGAACAAAGAAGGGAACCTTTCCAGGGTGTGGGGGAGTTCCCTAGTGTAGTGAGACTTCCAGTTAAAAAACGACACACTCTGCTTTGGCTTGGAAGGAGATATATTCTACCATGTGGGGTAGGTAGGAAAACACGAGGCTGGCCTTCTACATGTTCCTGGCTGCTTTCTGTCCTGCTTGGTGAGGCAGTTTGCAGCCTAATTATCGTGGGATTCTCAGAAGCCTGTCAGCTTGCATCCCGCCACCCCAGGGAGGTTGGAAGGAATCTCAAGCCAGCTGGTTGTGGTCTGAGAGACTGGGGAAAGAGAAGGCAAGCTTTGGACTTTCTCAGTGGGTGCCTTGGTTTCTGCAGTTTCAAAGTCAGTGTTAAAATCTGAGGGTTTGTTGAGTCGGTCCAAGGAACTAATCTGTGCATTTAAAGGAAATTCAGGCCCGGTGGTGGTGGCGCACCTCTTTAATTGCAGCTCTTGGGAGGCAGAGACAAGCAGATCTCTGTGAGTTTGAGGCCAGCCTGGTCTACAAGAGCTAGTCCCAGGACAGGCTTTAAAGCTACAGAGAAACCCTGTCTTGAAAAAACAAAACAAAACAAACAAAAATCAGATGCTTTCAATTCTCTTGTTTGTCTAGACTTTAGGAACCACCCCGTTCATGATAGACCTTATTAGTGGGTACAGGGGTCCTGGAAAAACACAGTAAAGTTTCTGGCAGGATTGGAAAGGTCAGAGCACTTCAGCCTTCAAGCTTTGTGGAAGGCAGGGAAGCCATAGAGCTAATGTTTGCCATGACACTAGACTTTTTCTTCAGTGGGAGAGCAAGGTTAGCTCTGAATTGGGACAGGGATTGGCCTAGGCTAAAGCAGGTGTTTTTTGTGGTTCCACCTACAACTCTTCTGGGGCTGATGAGGTATGACTTCCGGAGGGCATCTGAAACATGGGTACAAACGTTCTGTGTGGATCTGCCTTCCTGATGGATGGGTGCAGCTCAATGGACCGTAGTTTGCATTCTGTGTGCAGATGTAGACGGAGTGACAGCATCTGTGCAAACCTCTACAGGTTTCTCACACTGTTCCCTGAGCAGGTCAGTGTCTGCAGCCCACGGTGCCTGCACTGTGTTAGGTGTTCATCATTTAGAGCATCTTCAAAGTATATATGGGAGGCTACTCTTAGGCTCAGTGTAAATAAACCCTTCGCCATTTTATTTGAGGGACCTGAGCAGCTTTGGAGTTCAGTGCCCTCGGTGAGGCCCTGGAAACTGATCTCGTGTGTGTGTGTGTGTGTGTGTGTGTATGTGTGTGTGAATGTTGTAGTTGGTACTTTCTTCCTTGTGACAAATTCCCTACAAAAGCAACTTAGGAAGGAAGCGGGGCAGGTGAGAGGGCTCCGTGGGTAAAGGTGCTTGCCGTTTGCCACCTGAATTTGATCTCTTGAGACCAGCATGGTGGAGAGAGAATTGACCTGGAAGTTGCCCTCTGACCTCCAAACTCACATGCACACACAATAACGAGTAAGTTCAATACAATTATTTTAAAAGGAAGGAAGGGTTTGTGTTGGCCGAGGATTGAGGAGACAGCCAATCACGGTGGGGAGAATGGCGGCAGGAACGAGGGGCAAAGTCAGGAAGCTGATGTCCTTCTCCCTTTCTCCTTTGTATGCAGTTAGGGTTCCAGCCCATGGGGCGGTGCTCCCCACACGTAGGGCGAGTCCTCTCATGGCAGCTAACCTAATGTAGAAACTCCCCTCACGCACGCCCAGACTCCGCGGAGTCTAAGTCCCACCAAGTAGACAATCAAGATGAATCACTGCAGCCATGTAGTTTATACTGTTCCATCAGAACACAGTCCGAACACACGTGATTAGTTGTGCAGCCAAGTGGTAAGGGTCACAGTCCCTTCAGGTGGAGGGACACCAGGAATCAGAACGGCGGTAGGGGAGCCCTAGGAGATGGAAAGTGGGGTTGGTACCCTTCTCTGTTATTCAGTATGGTCAGCATGCGTGTGCACATTAAAAATGAATTTTGTAATCAATTAACTGACTAAACAGTGATTATTTTTATTTCCAAAGGTTTGTTTCTTAATTAATTGTCATTCAATAATGAGAATCACTTTCTTACAATCAAATATGGGCTATGAGCTTGGTTGTCCCACTCCCAAGGAAGGACTTACATTCCTGTTTTTATAGATGTAAAGTCTAAAGGCTGTGACAGTTTTGGGGGCTTTCCCATTTTGGCTCTGAGTCTGCGGCACAGGAGAGAAGGCAGGACCTTTGCCTCTGCTTTGCATTTGGTGACTCTGACCTCCCAGCATGACTCTCTTTAGGTTCAAACTTTTGCTCAGGTTGGCCTAGAATTGTAGCTGACCTCAAATTCTTTGGAATCCTCCTGTCTCAGGCTCCCGAGTGCTGATATTCCAGGAGTAGTTGCCACATACGCCCTTTTTGATTATTCTTTCCTTTCCTGTGTGCATGCATGTGCGTGTATGTGTGTGTGTGCGTGCGTTTGTGTGTGGCTGCATGCATGTTCATGTCAGAGAAGGATTTCAGGTATCTTCCTCCGTCTCTCTTGGACAAGGTTGCACTGAACTTGCCATCTGAGTTAGGCTGGCTCGCCATAGGGCTCCAGTATTTGCCGTCTCTGTCACCCAGTGCTGGGCTACTGAGATGCACAGCTTCTCTGTGGGTCCTGGTGATTTGAACTCAGGTCGTAGTGCTTGAAGAACACGTACTGTACCAACTGAGCCATCGTCCCAGGCCCTCTTCTGTTCACCCTTGACAGCCTTTCTGTTCCTGGATGCTGCTGTTTTTAATTTTTCCTTGGCCGCCTAACTGATTTTAGTGCTGTGGTCATTTGGAAGAACCCACGCCCCCAGTTGCCCTCGTCTGCAGTGCCGTTTCATTTCTTCCTGTTTGCAGCAGCCACATGCAGATGGCATTCTCTAGCCCCTCCAGACCTCTCCCAAGCCTCCAGACCTCTCCCAAGCTGTTCCCAGAAGAGGATTGCCAGGCATTTACAACCTGCCTTCCCCACGGTGTCAGTTGGCCAGCTCTGGCTCCCTCCTGCCTGGGAGGGCAGCGTGCACACAGTGCAGGATCATTGACTCTTCCACAACACCTGTGCTCAGGGGGTCCAGCCTTGTTGCTTGCTGATCTTCTAGGAGCCACTTGTCTGTGTTGGCTCCAGGGTGCGCTGCAGTGGGTGTGGGGCAGGGCTCTTTGTGAGACCCTGTGCAGCAAACTGTGCCTTATCTCAAGAGCCACTCAACTCCAGAGTAAAGGCAGTGGGATCTTTTGGTCTCTAGGTACTTAGAGATTAATGTTTTACCAAATTATCAAGGTTGCATCCACAGGTACCTAGATATTGTACTTCTATTCTGTTTCCCAGTGTGTGTGGATACACACGTGCTACTTGTATGCACTTAATGTGCTTGTATGTCTGAATGTGTGTATGTAGTTTGATGGTTTCTTTGTGCATGTGTGTATGTACATGCAATCAGTGCTACATGTTTGCTGTGTGGACATATACATGCATGCACACAAGTACAAGTATGTGCACTTGTGATTTCCTGAGGTATGCATGCTTACAATGTGCTTATTGTATGTGGTATAATACATTTATTTGTGTAGTGTTTGTGTGTCTATCTTTATGAGTACTTTTTTTGGTCTGTATGTATTTCTGAGTGTGTGCACATGGTATGTGGTATGTATTATATATGAACACAGGTTTGCATTTTGGATGTGCATGTATGCTTATGTATGGTTTCCTGGTATTAGGGAGAAGACAATATGGAGAATTCTGAAGAGCCAGGGGCAGTTTCCTTGCCTGTCCTTGCCTTGCCCATTTCTCCATGATAGAGGGGAGGGATCCTGCTGTGTCCTGCAGCTGTGCACATGACAGAGAGGAGGGGTCTGCTGTGTCCTGCAGCTGTGCACATGACAGAGAGGAGGGGTCTGCTGTGTCCTGCAGCTGAGCACATGACAGAGAGGGGGGCCTGTGTCCTGCAGCTGTGCAGACTGCTGGCTGCCCTATTCCATAGAAGACCTGCTTTCCCTGACCATCTGACAATGACATTGCCTTACTCCGTGTGCACTCCTGTGGCCCCTGGGAACAAATAGGGTGACATCCACATGCTGCCAACATGTAGAGTTCCCAGGCCTTCCCTTTGGTAGAGGAGGGTGCAGGCTGCTCTTTTGGGGTCTCACACAGAGTACATACTTGGACCCGAAGGTCCTGCCTTTATTGCTTCTCTTCAGATATTTAAGGAAACTTCTTCGCTGGCCCTGTTTTCTCTACAGTGCTTGTGTCCACAGTTGCCCTTTGCGAGGCTGCCAGCGTGCAGGGCACTCTATTAATTTGCTGATTAATTCACGTGCACTTACTTCAAGACATACATTCCTTTCCCTCTGCCCCCTCACGCGTTCATGGCAAGCTCCCCCTTTGCTTGGGCTTTTGTAGAGGCTGACGATTAGGGAACAGACTCCGCTGGACCCTACATCTGTCATTGATTGCCTTCATGCTGTGCTGAAGCTGGCTGCCCTCCCCGCTGCTCACCTATGCTGAAGCTGCTTCAGCGATAGCTCCGTGAGCACAGGGGGTGATGGGGCAGAGAGCAGGAAGATGGCTTCAATCTGTGTGTAAAATGAGGTGCTGTTCTCTGGGGATTTTGGGTCGTGGGTGCCTCTGGCATTTGGCCTTCGTTTGTCACCAGGTGACTTTTCTTCTGTTACAAGTGTGGCGTGGATGCTGTTCTTGGGGCTCTAGACACCATTTGTAAAGAATGAACAGGATATGAGCTGCTTCACCGTGCAGACAAGGCTGTTTTGGCTTTTCAGAACTCTGCGATTACACGTGGTTCAGTGGCCTCGTAAGCCAGGGAGACCTGATGGTGCCACCCAACGGGACATGGGTGTATGTGAGTCTCTCTGTGGCCTGGTTTGGCCTGAGCTCGCTGTGTGGCCCTGTCTCACTTTTCAGGCATCCTCCCCCTGTCCTCTGAGCTCCAGGCATAGTGCTGCCCCTCTGCGCACAAATCCACGTTCCTCAGCACTGGTCCTCACAGGGATGGAATGACCCAGTGGCTCTCTCATAGGTGGACCTCACAAGAGGAAAGTTGGGTCCCCTCACTGGCTTCTCAGTCAGCTTCTGCCCCGACTTCCTTCACAGAGCTGTGGTGTGGACCTTCCGAGGCCTCTAGTGTTTGCCTTTGGAAGAGTGAGTTTCTGAGAGACGCTGCACCCCAGACTTCCTGCCAGGCATGCCTCCGTGTCTGCTCGGCTACACTTCACTTCAAAGCTCTGGCAGCCTGTCATCTGCCCACAGGAGGCCCAGGGTCACCCTATATCCATCCAGTCCATACGTGTTTGGCCAGGTGGCTCCTCTCCCAGCTTCTAAGTCCTGCTTGCTCAGGGCACCGCTGGATGCCATTGTAGTTCTGATCTGTTGAAATCTCCCTCCAGAGACAGAACTTTGCGCTGAATTTATCGCTCCTTCTTCAGGGTGACTTATCCTTTTTACTAGCCTAATAACCATTGATGGCGTCTTAGAAGAAGAGAATGTTCCAGAAAACCTCATTCACCTTCTTTCCTCTACACATGGGGTATGAGAAAATCTGCCCTGTATCTCTTGCAAGGTTATTTTGACTTCAAAGAAGAAACTGATTTGAATGTACAAAGAAAATTGAATAGAATAGTGTATATAATATATATATATTATATATAATATATATATATTCATTAGATCGCTTGACTGTGAGATGCAATGGAGGCTGAAAAGTCTTAGCCCTCCACTTACTTAGTGGGGGTGTGAGTTTATTTTGACCTCTGTCCCTGCTGGGATACAGGAGCTCCCCCATAACACGCACACCTCCAGTACGGCAGTCACCTGAATGCACCCTAGCTCCCAGCGCTACACGGAAGAGCGGCTTTTGTGAGGCACAGAGGCCCTCCGCTCCCTCTTCGGGCACTCGCTCTTTCAATGAGCTGTGTTACCCAGAGGAGAGGATGCGAGGAGGCCGCGGAGAGCGCTGGAGCCCAACGGTGTTTGCTGGGCGCCTGCCAAGCAGAGAACTGAGGCTTGTCAGCGATGATTAAAGAGCCCAGTGTTGGAAAAGAGCAGGCCTTTATGCTGGTGGTAAAATGATTAGAAAGTAATAAGAAAAATGCAGGTTTGGACAGAACATTGTTTTGTTTAATCAGTTCTAAGCCCAAAAGAAAAAAAAAGTGAAGTACCCTTGGAAGTATCTTTTATAGGGATTACGATATACATCTGAACATTTCTTTTGTCCAGTTTATGAGCTTAACATTTAAGGGGTAGGGGGTAGGTGAGTCCCTCTCTCTATTCCTCATGTCTGATGAGGCAATTTCTCTAATGGGATCCAGAAGTAGGAAAAATTGAGCAGGGAGTGTGTTGGTGTGGGCAGGCACCCGCTGTGGGAGGAGACTCAAGTCACGATGGCTTCTTCTTTTGGCTGCACAGAGTCTGGGAAGGGCTAGGTCTCCCCAGAGGAGGAAAGGGGATACCTGGGATTGGATCTCTTTACAAGGATCCAGGCATCTGAAGAAAGTGAGACTTTTGTTGTCTTGGCGTTTCTGGGGAGAAAGTAGCGCGGATGGAACTGTGGAGAAACATGGTCAGAGGTGCGTCTGAAAAGACGCAGGAGAGACAGAGTGAGGCTGTGGCCATGCTAACACAGTGGCACTAACAAGGGCAGTCTGAAGTGCCATGGTCCCAGTGGGCTGCGGCTCTGTCTGTGCACAGGAAGTGAGCTGTGGGAAGGTGGCAGACGGGCAAGGAGACGGCTGGGAAGGCCTTCCCAGGCAGGGTCCTAGGTTCTCTGGAGCCCTGTGGGTTTTATCCTTCCTGGAAACATTAAACATTGGTATTTGCCCAAAGTGGAGGCTGATTGAATATTCTTGGGTGACTTGGAGATTTTTGACATGTGTTAATAATGCTTAAACAATTCCAGTTCTCACATGTTTGTTGGGAGGCGCTGGCGCTGGGGTGGAAGGGACCTGAGATTCTGTTGCCGAACAACTGGTCCATAGACTAAGGGGAGGGGATGTCTTATTTCTCCATTTACACATATGTACTTCGATGGTTAGATTTTTAAAAAGTGTGTGTTTGTGTATGTGTGTGGGTGTGTATGTATGTGCATATATGTGCAATGTGTATGGAGGTCAGAGGTCAGCACTGGGCATCCATTTCCCTTCAGGCAGTCTCCCTTGGAACTCTCACTTCTACCTAGAATTCCCCAATTCTGGTAGCCCAGCAGGTCACCAAGCCCCAAGTAGCAAGCCTCCCTAGTGCTAGAATTACAAGAGTTCATATTAAACTCTTTATGTTCATGTGGCAAACTCTTTACCAAAGCTGTCTCTCTAGCCCTTGATCCATTTTAATGTTGTAAGATAGCGTTTTCCTTGGTGTCAGGATATTCCATCCTGCATAGAAACCACATAAAGGTGCTAGAGACTCTTTACCACTCAGGAAGCAAACAACTCAGAAATCTCAGGAAGTCCCTGAAACTTACAGAACACCCCTCCCTCTCTGAGGTTATATAAGCAATAAAAATGGCTGAGGATAGGAGAGAGTCTACCCTGTGGAGCTGCCTGCAAGTTATTCCAAAGCGCCAAGGTTCTAGCTTGGGGCCATCATCTGTGCTGACTGGGATTTCAGCAATACAGCTGACGTTCAGTCACCCACACACCTGAAACTAACCCCCATTCACACTTCCTCTTTGCAGTTGTAAAGTTCTTGCTTCACCAAGTTGGGCTAAGGTGGCAGGAGCAGGGGGCAGAGGCTGCTCCTGTTCTGACGGGAAGAGAGAACATAGTTGGAACCAGGCAGAGTTATATCCTTCAAAAGCCCACGCGTTGGGATCTACTTCTTCCAGCCAGGCCCCTCCTCCTGAAGGCTCCACAACCTTTCAAGCTAAACACAGTGGGGTACTAAATGTGGAGAATGTAAGTCTGTGGAGAACATCAGATTCGAACCAAAGTAGGGCTTAAAGTCCCAGGACTGTGCACTTGAAAAATGGTCTCTTTTGTGTTGCGTAGATCTTGACCACAATTTTAGGTAGAAGAGAATCTCTGAATGTGATTGGGTGGGGCAGTTGGTCCCTGGGGGATTGGGATATGTTTTGAAGGCAGAACAGCGTGCAGGCAGCTGGGAGGGTTCTCAGATGTAGATATCTTGTATTACACATGCGCAGTGTTAGATCTTGTCCGCCTGAAAGTGACTTCTAAGAGATTTCTTCCTTGGGTTGGCAGAGCTGAGCAGTGTGTCCCATGGTGCTGGGGAGATCCATAGCAGTTGCAGATTCATTGATTAGTCTATTGTCTTCGTTGATCAGTCCACTACTCATTTATCAGTCTACTCTACACTATAGATGGTACCAAAGGCCCTCCTGAGGGGGGTGTGGGAGGAAAGGCATCACACTTCAAGCCAGTGCCAGCCTGTGCCTACCAAGTGCCTGATGCCACTCTGAGCACCATGTATAATAATGCATTTGGTTCCTTTGGCAACCTTTGTCAGTTAGGGTTGACACACAAGGAAACAGAGGCTTAGGCAAGAGAAAGGGGCTGTCCAAGGTCACGGCCATCCGTGGCAAGCGGTGGGTGGGCTGCATCCTTGGGCGGATGCAGATGCAGGCAGAGTTTGAGCACACTGTGTCATGGTGTGCTTCCCAGGAATGGAATAAGGGTTCCTTTCCCTCTCCTCATTGGGCAGAGTCCTGTAAATCTTTACCTTGTGACTGAGATCTGAAGTCAAAGGTTCAATCTGTGAGAGCGATTTGAGGGGCCTGGGCCTCACAAAATTAAGGATGTGGATCATCTGTAGGAGGTGCCTGGTGCTGGCTGGCGGAACTAAGTTCAGATATGGAATTTCTCACCCATAGAAGCCTCCTTTAATCAGCTGTCAATATTTTAAGCTGTTTGCTGTGTGGTGATGTTTGCTGTGAAGCAGCAGAATGCCGAAAGACTGAACACTTGAAAACACAGATGTAAACATCCTATATAGAATTCAGCAAGCAGAACATGGCAATTCATTAAAGGGATAACAATGAAATGCTTCTCTAGAAATCCAAAGGTAATCCAGCAATTAGAAAATCCGTGAGTGTATGACATGTGTGCATGTATGATGTGTGCATGCGGTGTGTACAGATCAGAGGACAGCCTCCTCTGATGTCAGTTCTCAACTTTCACCTTATTCCAGATGCAGGAATTCTGGTGTCCACTGCTGCATAGACCAACTTAGCTGGTCCTCGAGCTCCCAGGGCTTCTCCTGCCTCCAGCTCTCATCTCCTCATAAGTGTGCTGGGTTTGCAGACACATCCATGCACTGATGCACCTGGCATTTCTCTAGGTTCTGAGTTTCCAAACAGGCATGCACAGCGTCTCAGCCCTGGCCCAGTATCTTAAAATTCCACATTCGAAGGAACAGATCCGAAGAAAGAATAAACTCAGTGACTGCTGGAAATGCTTATTAAATTTCAGAATTCCTTGCAGGGGAGGATGGAGGCAAAATAGTCCCAGTTCTTTAATAAAGAGAATCTTCTAGAATCCATGGTGAGTGTTACATTTTGAAATAGATCATTGAAAGTACAAAAATGCAGATGTTTGCTTCTGATCTTGTGCTGTGTTGTGGAAGTCCAAGGCACTGAGACTTAGAGATGATTTGAGGAATTTGTCATCAGTGGTGCAGAGTGGGGTTGCTCTGAAAAATTCAAAGGAAGCAGTTGAGAATCAGGAGCTCTGAGGAGGTGAGGTGACTGCGAATTAACATCCATCAAGAGAAATGCTGAAAAAGAAAAAAAATCACAAAATGCCTAGGAGCCAGTCTAGTACGAAATATGTCATGTCTATTAGAAAAAGTTGTCTGGGGGTGCTGGAGAGATGGCTCAGTGGTTAGGAGCACTGCTTGTTCTCTCAAAGGTCCTGAGTTCAATTCCCAGCAACCACATGGTGGCTCACAGCCATCTATAGTGAGATCTGGTGCCCTCTTCTGGCCTGCAGGCATACATGCAGACAGAATACTGAGAATACTGCAAAATAAATAAATAATATTTTTTTTTTTTTTAAAAAGAAAAAGTTGTCTGGGCTGAAGAGATAGCTCAGCAGTTAAAAGCACTGGCTGCTCTTCCAGAGAACCCAAGTTCAAGTCCCAGCACCCACATGGCCACTCACAACTGTCTGTAACTCCAGTTCCAGGGGATCTGGCACCTTAACACAGACAGACATGCAGGAAAAATGCCACCTCACGAATTGTCAGCTTTAAGAGCCCTAAGTTAAGATGGTAGCCCTCTATGTTGGGGAAAACGTCACTTCCTGTCTCCTCACCTACAGAGCCCTCCTTGTTAGTTCGTATCCCAGAGGCATTGCCACGAGATTCCACAAGTTGACTCAAAGACGCACGTGGCAACGTAAAGACTAAAAATGTCCAGGCCAGGCTGTCAAGATGGCTCTGCAGGTAAAGGCGTTTGTTCCCCAGCCTGGTGACGTGAGCTTGATTTCCCGGGACCCTCGTGGTGCAAGGAGAGAACTGAAGACAGCAGGTTGTTCTCTGGTTTTCATACGTGCGCTGTCGCGTGGACCACACCCCACCCCTCCCAGAAATTGATACTAAAAAAGTGACCTTGAGGCTCTGTGGAAAATTAACATCCGTAAAGATGAGAGCGTCTTCCTAGATATTGAAGCATGCCTGTCTTAGTCCATTTCCTGTTGCTACAATGGAGCCCTATAGATAGGTGAATTTTACTTTATTTTGATTTTGAGAATCTTGGCTGTCCTGGAACTCGCTCTGTAGACCAGGCTGGCCTTGAACTCACAGAGCTCCACCTGCCTCTGTCTCTTGAGTGCTGGGATTAAAAGTGTGCACCCCTACTCCTGGACTCTCTTTTACTTGTCCTTTTTTGGGGGGGGTGGGGGAGAGCAGGTAATTTCTTAAGAATAAAGGTGTTCCGGGCTTGTGGCTTTGAAAGATGAGAAGTTCAAATGTGGCAGTCATTTTCAGTGAGGTCGTTGGAAGTGGGTGACACTCGGCAGACCCCAGGAGAAGCACAGGGCATTGTGTAGCTTGAGACAGGGAACCTCTTCAAGTGAATGATTTGTATTTCTCTTATTTCCTAGAGAAGATTTCCCACTTAGGGACGTAGCTCAATGGTCTATTTTTCTGCTTCAGTGGGGCCTCCAGAGCCTGGAGGCCAGAGCTTTGCGTTTTTGTATCTGTCCTATCAGCTACAACCCAGCTATGTCTACGGGCTGGATACCCCGGCCCGTGTTTCTTCTAGAGATATCATTTCAAATGATCTGTGTCAGGCATAGAATTGTGATGCTCACCCCAAAACAGGCAAGGAAAATGGCCCGTGAGATAGAGGGGGCTCCCCTTCCAGTTGGAAGACCTGTGCCATCGCCTTAATCACGGTGTGGCCCTTTCTCTTTACATGACGTTCGTTCCCGTGCAGGGTCTTCATCCCTTTGAAGCCCAGCCGAGTGTTCTCGGAGTTGTAATCACTGTCAGCCCACGATTTGGGGTGAGCAGAAGTAGCTGTGTGTGCTCCCCAGGAGCCCAGAGAGAACTGTAGCCACTGAGTGGAAGCTGGGCTGGCTGGGAGTGGGTGGGACGTGACTGCTCTGGGGACAGAAATGATGACACCTTGGTCCCACAACATCAGGCTATTAGGTTTCTTGCTTGGCCCTGTGGGAAGTGGTGACTGTTGCAGGAAGCTGAGGTTAACACATCCTAGCCTGGGGCTGACACCTTGGATCTTTGGAAACCCAACACTTGGTCCTGCTGTCATGTGAGGTACCCCACAGGAGCTCTTTGGGATCTGTTCTATTCTTGATTTTCTTTTTGGACCTTCCCAGAAACTGAGGGAAAGAGGTTCTAGCTTTTCTGACTTGCCGCTGAGCTTGGCTGGCAGCTGTCTCTGCTGGAGTCCTTTTCTCCCCTTCCCCTGGAGCTTCAGCCTGCAACCAGAGGGCTAGTGAATAGCATGGACACCCAACTCCCTGTGTGTTCTAGGTCAGCTCGGTCACAGCATCCCCCAGGACAGTGCCAGGGGAAAGGGAAATGTTCCTGTGTGTGCCAGCTATACATAACGACTTCCCTTCTCTCATTCTGGAGGCCCCTAAAAGAGGAGGGCACACAAAAGTTTGCAGACCACAAAATAGGTGCTTCTTTGATCAGATCTCAAGAAATCCCATCAGTCTTTCCAGAGCCCAGTTTTAGACACACAGTGTGTTCTGGGCTGACTTTGAGTTTGATGCCACCTTTAGTGTATGGTTTTGAGACAGGGACTCTGCCGAGGCTGTCTTCCAACTCACTATTTAGGAAAGGTTGACATCCGACGTCTGATCCTCCCCCCTCCAGCTTGCCCAGCGCTGGGATCATAGGTGTGCCCTAGTCCTGGTATATTTGGTGTTGGCAATCAAACCCAGGGCCTCCTTCATGTTAGACAAGCTCTCTACACATGGAGTTATATCCCCAGCCGTGGCTTTTGTGTTTCATATGCTGATGGGATGTTTTATTGGCTGAAGGGTCTACTGACATCTTCTGGACCACCCTAGTTGTAGGTGGCTTTGCCAGGAGTCACAGAGCTGTGGGGAGGGTGTTGGAGGTGGTTTCTGTCCATGTCTTCAGTGGGAGGACCAGCAGGCCCTGAGCTCAGGTTACCTGACAAAAGAGATATATTCCCCTGACTTCTTCCACTGTTTACTGTACCATGTGGCCACCAGCTGCGAGTGTGGTCCTTTCTTGACAGTACCCATAAGCAATGGCGGCCGAACAAATTCCAGACAGGGGCCTTCTCAGAGCGTCCTCTCGCAGGTTTGACTTGACCTGTTTAGCAGCCCCAGAAAGGCTGTCACCCCAACCTGTCACCCCTTCTCTCCTCTGCTTTGCTCAGCAATGAGAGTGGAGCCAGCACTTGGCAGATTGCTTAGGACCAAGTGTTACTCCTCTGAGTGTCGTGGGGCCTCTGAGCCAGCCGCCTGCCAGTTTCCCTTTTACTGGTGAGGTAGGCGTTGGGGACAGGCCCAACTCTCTGTTTTCTTATGGTCTCTCTTCCAACTAAAGTGATCCCTTTGGTCACAGGGAGAGCCTTGTTGGTCAGAGCCAGTGAGGGGAAAGAAAACCGGACGGAGCTATAAACATTAAAAGTGGGGAAAGAACACCCACCACCAAGCTGCCTGGACTTGTCCCACCCTCTCCGCCAGCGCTTTTTCTTTGGTGAAGAAAGGACCGCTTCCTAAGCAGAGCACATCCTGACGTCCTGGGTGCCCGTACGGCTTCTGGTTTCTCCCTAGTCATTTTGCTGGATTGCCTCATCTCCTATACACAGAGACATGTAAGGTTTGTCATGTCCTCTCTGAGGAGGTAATGAGCATCTTTTCTGCCTCCCCTCCCTCCTTGCCAGCCCACTTGCCTGCACAGGACAGAGGGTGTCTCCCTGAGGGGTAGTGCTAAAATGTAGCCATTGAGTTTCATTGGAAGATGGCACCCAGGGTAACAGATGAATCCTTCTGTTGAAATAGGAGCGGCGGGGCTGCGTCCCCAACACCCCGGCAGCTTGGCTAGCTCATGCCCGAAATAACAACACACAAACTATATTCATTTAAAAACCGCTTGGCCCGGCTAGTTCCAGATTCTTATTGGCTAGCTCTTACATATTGTTCTAACCCATTTCTAATAATGTGTGTAAGCACCCCAAGGTGCGCTTACCGGGAAGATTCTAGCCTCTGTCCATTGTGGGGAGCTTCATGCGTCTGCCTCAGAGCACAGAGCTATTGCGTCTACCTGGGAGGGCTGAGCATGGCTTCTCTGCTCTAGGGCGCAGAGCTGTCGCGTCTGTCCGGGAGCAGAGCAGAGTCTGACCTCACTTCCTCTTCCGCCCAGAATTCTATTCTGTTTTCTCCTCCCATCTATGTTCTAAGCTATGAGGCCAAGCAGTGTGTTTATTACTTAACCAATGAAATCAACAGATTGATATATGACACTCCCACATCATCCTTCCTGCAGGCCAGTGGTTTGTACTTAAAGTCTGTTCCCTTAAGCCCACAATCACGGAGAAGCGGAACAAGTGGACTTAAAAGCATAAAAAGCAACTGGCGAGGGGTGACCTTGGGGAGATCCCCGGGAAGCAGCACTTTGTCTCCATCAGATGCACAAAAATGCAGAGAGGCCTGGCAGTAAATACCAAGGGCCGACAAGATGTGTCCAGAGGAGATGCCCAGTCTCCCAGGGCTTCGGGTCAATTTACCAGCTTCTGGAGCAGTAGACTATCCGTCCAGAAAGGAAGCGTCAACCCAGCATGGAAGGAGAAGTGTGGAGGCCCAGAGGTGATACAAGGGGGTGATGTAGACAGTCAGAGGTGTGAACGGTCCTTGGTGCCAGGAGAATGAGCCTGTCCACCCAAGCCAGGTGGTGGGCCCCACCCACCCACCCCAGGACAGGACGGTGCTGCTATGGCAATGCTCATAACTTTGTAGGGATTTGAGAAAAAGCAAATAGCCCAAATGTTTCCTAGAGGGGAAAAACCTGGTTTTCCTCCTGACTGCACCGTTGCCTTCAGTTCGGAGAGATCGCTGCACACTGGGCAAAGTGTATACCCAGCTTCAGTTTAACGACATAGAGGCCTAATCCAGGTGAAGTGATGCTCTGTGTCACCTTCGGGTAATAATGGCACGGGATTGCTGTCAGTATAAAGTTAGAGTCAGGGACGCCTTCGGAGAGAGGAGGAGCGGGCCTTCACCAGTTCTCGGGTTCATTCCCTCTGAAATAGTATGTCCTAAATTAAAATAACCCAAACCCGAGGAGCAAGAGGCTTCCCCAACTTCAGAAAATGGACTGCTAAGGGCTCTTCTTTCTTCTCGCCAGTACAGCCCACCCCTACTCAGGATAGCTGCTAAGCCCTGTCCCTGGGGAGGGTCCTTCTAGGCCTTTCTTTCCTCTGTGGGTCGGCTGTCGAGCCAGGGACATAAAAATGGCCTTCCTGGGGATTGTGAAAGGGTTTGAATTTCCTGACCATCCTGGATTAAAGGAACACAGGCAGTCTCTCCTCCCAGGGAGCTGCTGGAATAAGTTTTTAGTATTCCCAGGGCTCCTTGTGGGGCTTTTAAATGTTAAGTAATGAGTTCATGACCAGTGGAGAGAAGAAAGATGCCCGCCAGGTAAAGCTATCTGTACCTTTCATCTGTTTAATTTCCCTGCTTGGGGCAGCTCACCCTGAGCCCTGCAATTACACCCTTCCCATCATCCCCCCAGATGGGGAACCCAAGTTTTGTTTTGTTTTGTTTTTGAAATGAGAGAAACTTCATCCCAGGATGGAGTTAGGTTTGTATTTCCAGAGAAGCTGCTGGCTCAGAGGCGCTTCCTAACCCTCCTGCACAGCCCTGAGGAAAGGCAATGGAACCAGAAAGAGGCTTCCACCCAGCGTGGGGGAGGATGAGAGGGTAACTTGGGGATTACGACGGAACTGGGAATGTAGTCGTTCTTGGGGAATGACCCCGGGAGTGCGATCGTGGTCCAAACAGAGCCTACCACGTAGAGAGTCACAGAGCAGACAGTTTGGTGTGGAACCAGCTGTGTAGACAGATGTGAATGATCCATGTCCATGGGCTTCAGCCCAGGCTACTCTGGTCTTGTTTGGAGTCTCTTGAGACTGCAAGGGGGTGAGAACGGATTGGACACTTTCCTTAGGCACCGCCACACCCTGCAGAAGTGGTGGACCCTCCCAGTTCCAGTGATAATGGCTGTCCCCACCTCGCATTTTGGTGAGGGCTCCAGTCTTTTCAGGACCTCTCTCACCCAGGCATTTGGCCCTCTCCTTTGTGACACCCCTGTGCAGTGGCCCAGGACCAGGTGGCTGGAGACACAGGCTGCCCAGTGGGGGGACGCTCTTGGACCCACCTCCCCCACCTTGTCTCTGCCACCCTACCCCTGGGAGAGATGAAGACCTATTGAGAAGGCAGGCTTTGTTCGAGGCAGGGTGCTGGAAGGGTAGCTGTTGATGTCACTGAGCCTCATCCCTGCCACCCACCTCCTCGCTGAGGCATCTTTGTTAACCTTTTTGACCCCTTTGTTCTCCTTCTGCCTTTGTTCCGGGGAAGCCACGGGGAAGGCTGCCCGGGTGGGGGTGGGGGCACTGACAAATGGGTGAAAGAAGCTGCCTAGCTTGTTCTTGGGAATTTTCTGCAGAAGGTGGGAGCAGGGCCACTGGGAACAACTTGGTCGGCTTCCTGGGCTCCAAGTCTTGTTAGCTTGTTCTGTTAGAAGGCTTAGTGAGCCTTCCCTGGCAACACAAAAACTACCCAGCGGAGGCAGTAAAACTGGCTCCCAACCCATTAATCACCTCTCAGCACGGGAAGCTGTAGCTCAATTTAGAAAATGTGAGTTAAAAGGGCCCGAAGTCTTTCCAGACTTAACTCAGTGCATGCAAATTTCCAGCTGATTAAGTCCTGACGCTCACTTATGGGGGGAAAAAGTAAAAAAGAAAGAAAAAGAAAAAGCCCACGTTTTGCCAGACTGGAAGTGGAAGAGTGTTCCGTTCCATGGTGGGAGCAGCCTTGGCTGGGACCAACAGTACCAGGACTCCGCAGGCTCCAGCCAAAAAGCCGAGAGAGGAACCAGTTTCTTAGATCTGCTGGATGCTGACAGATGCAGTCAGATGGAGGGGTGTGATTCAGGGAGGCCCTTCAGCAGTGCCATGCAGGCACTGTTAAAACTGTCTTTGAGACTGGCATGCAGCTCAGTGTGTGGCAGGCCTGGGCTCCAACTCCAGCACTGCAAATAACCCTCAAACTGTCTCAGAAAAGGGGGTGTCAGGCTCGGTGGTTAAGAACACTTATTGATTTATCAGAGGACTGGGGTTCGGATCCCAGCACCCACCTGTAGTTCCACCTCAAGGCAGCTTTTCCAAAGCCTTTCCTTTTGGCCTCTGTGGTGCCTGTGCCCACGTGCATGCGCACACACACATTTACAAAAATAATAATAAAGTAGAAGCAGGTGTGGAGGATAGAGACCATGAAACACCAACTCTGTCTCGAGAAGACCTGCTTTCCTTTTTCTTTATGAAAAGTGATCAAGGGTGACCCTTCAGGGGGACAGTTAGGCCAACACCACAGTGTCCTTCCCCAGTCCTTCCTGGAGGAATCTGCTGGGTCACAGCATCTGCCAGCATGCAGGTGTTGGAGCCAGGGAACTAGTCAGAAAAAGAATCTGTTTCAGAAAAACAGAACGAGGTAATGAAGCTTTGGCTGTAAGAGCAGGACCTGCAAGGTGTAGACCTTTTTCAGTTCTGGGGCCGGATCCCATAAGACCCCACACTTCTGGGGCTTGCTTGGCCGTGCATATGATGGTGCCTGGTTTGTCTTATGTGGAGGGATGGAGAGGTTCTGGAGAGCACAGCTCTTTGACTTCTGGCACAAATGTGTGCATATGCTGGAAGTATTCAAGGTTTGTGGATTAAGGAGAGCTGGCATCATTACCTCTGCTGGGGAGGCAGGGTGTGATGGGACAGGGAGGAGGGTGGAGGAGAGCATTATTCTTCAGTCTCTTGTGACTCCTAAGTCCCTCCCCCCTCTCTCTCACTCTTTCTCTCTCCCTCCCTCCCTCCCTCCCTCCCTCCCTCCCTCTCTCCATGTGTATGGTCTGTGTTAGAAAGATAAATATAACTTAGAAAAAAGAAAGTAGAACACAGTCTTAAACGGGTGTTCCCTCTCTTTGCCTGCCCCCTGCCAGCAAACTTTAGAAGGGTGCTGTCACCTCTTGTTGTGGGATGGCTCCGTGTGTGGCAGAGTGGCCAGTGTGCCACTCATCTTTCCTACAGGCACAGGGCCCAAGATCCTCTTTGTTGTCAGGGCCACCCGCCCTGCTGCTTTCCTGCCAGTCAGTTTTCATGGCCTTTGGGGAAGGTTCATCTCTGTCTGTTAAAGGACAATGTGTTTTCACTCTGTGTGCTGTATGACCTCACAGTGAGTGTGTGCATCTGTGTGTACTCTGTGTGCTGTATGACCTCACAGTGAGTGTGTGCATCTGTGTGTACTCTGTGTGCTGTATGACCTCACAGTGAGTGTGTGCATCTGTGTGTGCTCTGTGTGCTGTATGACCTCACAGTGAGTGTGTGCATCTTTGTGTGCTCAGTGTGCTGTATGACCTCACGGTGAGTGTGTGCATCTGTGTGTACTCTGTGTGCTGTAGGTCTTCATGGTGAGTGTGTGCATCTGTGTGTGCTCAGTGTGCTGTATGTCTTCACGGTGAGTGTGTGCATCTGTGTGTGCTCAGTGTGCTGTATGTCTTCATGGTGAGTGTGTGCATCTGTGTGTGCTCAGTGTGCTGTATGTCTTCACGGTGAGTGTGTGCATCTGTGTGTGCTCAGTGTGCTGTATGTCTTCATGGTGAGTGTGTGCATCTGTGTGTGCTCAGTGTGCTGTATGACCTCACGGTGAGTGTGTGCATCTGTGTGTACTCTGTGTGCTGTAGGTCTTCACAGTGAGTGTGTGTTGGAGGCCACAGGTAAAAAGCAGGGTGTGTAAGGCCCAAAATTAACCTGTAAGTAACTTTCTGGGATGATGGGAGTTGTAGTTCTTGAAAAATAACACCAAAGACACATGGGAAAGTACAGTGGCCGCATAGGTTTTTCTTTAACTGCTTTTGCAAGGTGTGTCTCAGGGGCCACTCAGCTGGAAGTTCCAGAGAGTACCCTGACTGAAGACCATCTTGGTCAGTGTTGTTCCTTTTGGAAACTACAGCTCCCAGATTCCTCCTGGATTACGGACACCTGCATGCACAGGTGCAGGACATTTCTCCCAGATACCCTTGCGCTTCTCGTTAAAAAGCGAGCTTCCACGAGGTCTCGCACTCTTGCCCTTTACCCTTGTGTGTCTTGCACACCTGTCCCTTATTGTGTCCCCCCCCATTAAAGTGCACCCACGTGGGAGCCGCGTGTTTGTGTCTTCTCCTTTCGTGCGTGTCTTGTCTGTCCTGTGTTTGTCTACATACACACCCGCTTTAGAAGAATAATATTTTGGTGCCGTAGTCAGTACTTAATATTTAAATAAAACTTGCTTCAAATTTGGCCCCAAATGGTGGAGCTGGTTTTTTTTATTTCTGTTTTTATTTTACTTTTAGTTCTGACAATCTCAGGATTAACAAGGGCCTTCCTTAATTCCTTTCTACCTTGTTTCTTTGAGACAAGATCTCTCACAGTGTTTGGAGCTTATCTTTCAGCCAGACTGGCCAGTGAGCCGCAGGGACCCACCTGCCTCTGCCTTTGCTCAGCCCATGCATTACACATGTTCAGCACATGTGTTACAAGTGCACACTGCCACATCTGGCCTTTCATGTGGGTACTGAGGATCCAAACTGAGTCCCCCATGCTTGTCTGCCTGCAAGCCCCTCCCAAGCTGAGCCACCTCCTCTGTCCTGAAAACCAGAGCTAGGAGTTTCCTGGAGGAGTCTGACACTGTAGCTGGTGTTTAACTGTCGTCCATGGAGAGTGAAGGTCGTTCCTTCTGCACGTGACTCCTAGACAAGGCTGGGGACCGCGGGTACTGTTCCGGCATGTGCTCCGAGTGTCTTGTTGGAGGCCAGCCAGGTGTGATCGGGAGCCTCTAGAATCCCAGATGGTGGACGTATCTAGGTGTTGCCCAAGGCACACACATTTGGTAGGTAGCAAGCTTGCCTATTTGGGGATGTGCTAAGGTTGGTTGGTGTGGAGTTCTGGTAAGAAGCTAAGAGAGAAATGCTGGCCTCTGTGAGGCCATCTGCTCACCTACGGAGAAGGCTAGGGGTGGCCCCAGGAGTCGGAACAGTCTTAAGACCCAAGAGCCCTCAGATAGTGTGGCCTTTGTGGTGTCTTGGGCAAGGTTCATTCACTCATTCTCTTCCTTCCCTTGCGCGTGTGTGCATTTAGCGAATGTGTGTCATTAAAGTGTTACTCTGGTATTTTTTCCATAGCTATTAAAGGACTTATCAGGCCTTTTGTTGGAGAAAGGCAGGGTTAGTACTAGGACCCTGTGGCATTCTAAACACTATGGAAGCCCTCTTAAAGCTCCAGGCTTAAGTAAATTATGGGTTCTCCACCCTACAGCCTCTTTGTTGGCCTCCTTTTGATGAGAAAATAATTGATTATCTTTGGGGTTCATAATCCCTGGAGGTATTTATAGCCTTTCCTCTGAGCTCAGGAGCAGTTTGCAAGTTCAATCTAATTACAGCCTTGTCAGTGCTGCCCCAAGGCCGGGCCAGGTACCTCGGCTCCATGGCCCTTCCTCCTGGCTCAGCATAGCTCTAACTCTGAGAGACACAGAGGCTTGTCTAAGTCTGTCGGCGGAAGAGACAGGAACCAGGCATATAGGTAAGCTTGGGTGACACCGTGGGTTTGGGGCCAGACCGGTACAGAGAAGTGACTGTCCCCGTATAGCAAGTCACACACCAGTTTCTGATTTCTCAGTGTAATGTGAAAGGTATGTTGATGCTACACTTGGGTCTATTAAGAGTGAAATAGACTTATGTCTAAAAAAAATGAGCAAACTGTAATTAAGTTCTTTATTGCTTAAAAAAAAATGTTGTGCTCGTCTGAGCCAAGAGGAGCGAGTCATAATCTTTGTTCTGGTGGGGCGTCTTGCCTCGGTGCCGATGGCTGCTGACTCAGCAGGGTGGTGGTTGCTGAAGCCTGGGTGGTGGTGGCAGTTTCTTAAAATAAGACAGTGTGCCGCATCCTTGGGCTCCTCGCTTTGTGAACAATTTCTCCGTAGCTTGGAACAATGTCTGATAGTGTTTTTACCACCAGGATATGGTGTTCCAGACAGAAGCCAGTCCTTAGATCCTCAGCCACTTGTCAGCTAAGTTCCTGCAATGTTCTTTTGTGTATTTGTGTGCATGTATATATGTGGGGGTGGTAGCTTGTGTGCTGAGGAAGGGGCCGGTGGGCAGTGCTGGGCCATTCTCCTTCCTCAGGTTCTGGCCACCCTTTCTTTTTTAAAATGACAAGATCTCATTAATGGAGCATACCCATTAGGCCAGGGGAGTCCCAGGGATCCCTCTGCTTCCTTCTTCCCAGTACTGGTATTACATTCACACCACCATGTCTGCCTTTTTTTTTTTTTTAAATATTTATTTATTTATTAGGTATACGATATTCTGTCTGTCAGGCCAGAAGAGGGCACCAGACCCCATTACAGATGGTTGTGAGCCATCATGTGGTTGCTGGGAATTGAACTCAGGCAATGCTCTTAACCTCTGAGCCATCTCTCCAGCCCCCTCATGTCTGCCTTTTTAAAAGAATATTTTATCATTATTTTTAAGACAGGGTCTCACTATGTAGTCCAAGCTAGCCTCGAACTCACAATGTTCCATCTGCCCCTGCCTCTGCCTCCCGAGTGCTGGAATTAAAGGTGTACAGTACCACGCCTGCACGCCTGTTTTTTTTTTTTGTTTTTTGTTTTGTTTTTTCGAGACAGGGTTTCTCTGTAGCTTTGGAGCCTGTCCTGGAACTCCCTTTGTAGACCAGGCTGGCCTCGAACTCACAGAGATCCGCCTGCCTCTGCCTCCCAAGTGCTGGGATTAAAGGCGTGTGCCACCACGGCCCGGCCACGCCTGGCTTTTAATGTGGCTTCTAGAGATTGAACTCTGGTCCTTAGACTTGTGCAGCAAACACTTTACTGACTGAGCCATCTCCTAACCCCTTTGTTGTCTAAATCCTTTGTTGTCATTTCAACCACACCACAGCCTCTTACCTCGTAATAGACTCCGCATCAGGCAACTAGTTTCTTTGTTCATGTAACAAGCAGCCCCTCACATGTGGTCCCCATGTTCCTCCTTGCTCTCTCCTTCCTGTCTGTAGGCACTCCTTCGCTGGAGTCCTCCTGCAACTCCTCCATAAGGACTGGAGGATACTGGAGGATATGTCTTCCAAACTCTTGTCAGTGCTGCTCCTGTACATCACGGATGTGCTTCCAAATGAGGATGAATCCTGTCCAGAAGGGTTTCATTGGCTCCTGCCCAGGTCCCTCAGAAGAATCACCCTTGATGGCAGTTACAGTGCCATACAGAATATGCTTTGACAAAGATGAAAATTCAGAATGACCGTGTTCTTTACTTATTTGGTCCATGGTTAGATGGTACAGTTATAATGGTGGACAAGTCATGTTTGGTCCACTGTTAGATGGTACAGTCATTGTCATGGTGAACAAGTCATGTTTGGTCCACTGTTAGATGGTACAGTCAGTCATTGTCATGGTGAACAAGTCATGTTTGGTCCACGGTTAGATGGTACAGTCATTGTCATGGTGAACAAGTCATGTTTGGTCCACGGTTAGATGGTACATTTGTCATGGTGAACAAGTCATGGCCATAAAAGTGTTAGGCAGTGGTCATATTGCACTTACAATTAAGAAGCAGAGAGAGATGAATCTTTGATGTTCAGCTTTCTTTCTTTCCCTCTTTTTTACAGTCTTGGAGCCCAGTCCATGGGATGGCACTGCCCACATTCAGGATGGGTCTTCTCTCCTCAATTAACCTAAGTTAGATAATACCCCCACAGCCATGCCCAGAGATTGTATCTTCAGTAAATCAGTATAATCAGAATTAATCAACACAGACTCCTTGGTTCAGTTCATATTGAATGAATACAGTGTTAAAGGCCGTGAACCCTCCCCATACATGTCCTCTAGCACGCTCAGGGCTATCCACATTCTCAGTGACCAGTCTTACTTTGGAAGGAAATTCATCCCCCCCCCCCCCCTTTTGAACAGCAGGTCTTGGCAGTGAGGCTGCAATATTTACTAAACCACCGTGTGCTGCCACCTGGCCTTGTTTCCTCTTACAGAACACAGCCACAGTAGAGTTAAAAGTTGGCCTGTGCTTTAAAGCTTAAAAACCAGTCGCCGGCTTCTTTTCTGTAGATATGAAATCAAATCCCCAGATGACTTCTTCTTCCAACGTAGATCTGTTTTGTCAACACCGAAAAGTGTGGCTTGATGTACCTGGCTTCATCCACGACCCTTGCTTGGTATCCTAGATGACTTCTTCAGCTTCTACCCACTGCTTTGTGTTGTACCTTTTATGTTCGGATATAACTGTCTTCCTTGAACCCCACCAGCCAGTCTTTGTCATCGGCAGCTTTCTCACCGATGAGGTCAGGTCATTGTGAGTGTGTTGTGGGAAGGGACGCTGGAACCCCAGCCTCCTCTTTTTTTTTTTTGTTTTTGTTTTTGTTTTGGGGTTCTGGCTGCCATACAGTGAGTATCTTTGCTTTTCACGTGTTTGGCCATGATGTAATTCTTTATCCCGAACTTGAATGAAGCAACTGGGCCAATTGCCCGTGCTCCCAAGTCTGAAACTGTGACCCCCCAAACAACCTCTTCTTTTAAGTTGATGGATCTGAGGTGTTGTGTCCCGGGTTAGAGAGCTATTCAGCATTATTCCTGCTCTGAACCAGGGGTTTCATTTCCTGACCTCACAGTGGTGATGAAGGAATTTCTCTCTTCCTTGAGTGTAATGAGGGCTGGGGGCCTTCCCTGGGCAGGTGACTTTGTCAGCTGCCTTCCAGGTGTCAGCAATCACTGTTCCATGTCACAACTTGATTTTCAACAGGTAGAGACAGAATTACAGACATTAAGTCTTTGTCAAGCCAAATACACCCACCCCTTCCTACAGCTCTGACAAGACCACCAGACATGCTCAGGTGGAACCCCTCCTCCTCTTCAAATTTCTCTCTCAAGGGAGAAGGGAGAGTTAATTTGTCAGGAGGTATTTATAGCTTGCATTTTCACGGGAGGACAGCTCCCCTGAAGGCATCTCTCTGTGAGACTCAGCTCTGGACCCCAGTGCTCACCAGAGGGTGGATTACAGGCTGTCAGTGCAGCCCCAGGGTGTTGCCTGCCCAGGCAGAGCATGCCCCTGTAAAGAGGGATGTGTATATACCCTGGGTTCCACACCTCCCTGACCCATGCCTGGGACCCCAACAGAGCAGACCCTGCTGCATCTTAACTTTCCGTTACATTTGCAATGCTTCCCAGAGAGAGCTAGCTCCCTGTGGTTGACGGAGGGGTTGCACCAGGTAGAGTGATGAGGGACCAGTTGACGAGCTGAAGAATCATAGGTGCCCCCAGCCTGCTGATGGGCACAGACCTGAGTCTAGAACTACCTCCTCGAGGCTCACATTCGGGAAGGAACTAGGGGTGTTGGGAATCTCAGAGTTCAGCTCCTTAACCCTTCACTGAAATGACAGGGGGTCTTCTGTGATGGACAGCGCTAACTCGACACAGGAGCTGTACAATCACTTATGTAAGAGTCCACAGCTGGACAGCCTCCCACAGACCATGGGCTCTAGTTAGTGGGAAGTCTCTTCCTACACAGACATTTTCAAAGCGAATGATGAGAGCAAACCAACCGGGCATAAATGAGTAAATGGTGAGTGGGCAACTGTTGAGAGTTTAAGGAGCTATGAACTCCCCACAGGTAGGCATTCTGTCTGTCGCTGTGTGACAACACCAAGCTGTAATTTAGGGGTGTTCTAAAAGCAGTGGTTTTGTGTGTATGTGTGTTGTATGCTTGTGAAAGGTGTGCACCCTCATGTGTGCAAGTGTGCAGGCCAGAGGTGATGTCAATTGTCATCCTCTGTCACTGTCTACCTTAAATTTTTTAATGAAATCTTGTCTAGATTTATTTATTTTATGCACATAGCTGTTTTGCTTGCATGTTTATATCTACACCATGTGCATATCTAATATCCATGGAGGTCAGAAGAGGGGGCCAGATCCTTTGGAACTGGGGTTACAGATGGTTGTGAGCTACTATGTGGGTGCTGGGAATTGAACCTAGGTCCTCTGCAAGAACAAGTGCTCTTAAACACCGAGCCTTGCCAGTTCTGCCTACACTATTTTTAAAGACAGAGTCTCACTGAACTTATAGCTCACTGACTGCCTAGATTTGCTGACCCTTGAACTCTGGGGATTCCCTGTCTACTCCCACTTCCAACTCTGGGGTAACTCACCTAAACCACCATGGCTGGCTTTATGTGGGTGTTGGGGATCAGAGCTCAGGTCCTCATGCTAACACATCAAACGCTTCACTCACTGAGCCATCTCCCCAGTCCTGAAAGTGATAATGTTTTGTACCACATAGTTGTGAGTTGGCGGCTTCTGGCTTGATGTTTCAGAATTGGGGGTAGGCTTCCTTCACCCGAGAACTCCAAGGTGGGCTCTTGTGTTTGGCTTCTTCATAGTTTAGCAGCCAGGTTCCAGGAAGAATTCTCCCAAGAGTGTTCTTATAATAGGAAGTGAATCTGAACAGTTGGACTCCATTCTGAGCTGTCAAGGGCCACTTCCTTTCCACACGGTGGCTCACAGCAATCCCAGGGGCTGCTGGGATTCATGGAGAAATTGCTCCTGACCAGGGTAAGCCAGAGTCGCCTTGCAGAAGAACTTGTAAGTATGAAACACTGACGCAGCCTTCTCCGGGAAAGCACAGTGTGTCAGGTGGGAAGGTCAGAGTTGAATATCAAATCACTTTGGAATGGGTATTTACACTTTCATGTTATAGACTGTGAACACACACAGTCTTCAGATTTGTGAGTGGGTTCATTCATTATTCAGACAACTTTTAGCTGGTACCTGTTGCATGGCCTTATGACCAATAAGTGACAAGATGAGGTAAATGGATAAAAAGAGTTCGAGATGAGTAAAGGTTTAGATGGAGAAAGACAAAGAGAGTGAGGTTTTTGTATATATAGTGTGTGCAAATGTATATATGTAATCTATGTGATTTATAATATATATGGTATCTTGTTCTTCATGCATACATGCAATATGTATGTATTTATCTTCTCTACACATGACGGAGATTAATGTGTACACAGAGGAAATGTTAATGTCCCAGTGAAAGGCATCAGAGCAGGGCTGTCTGAGAGCTGTTGGATGGCACAGGGTGGTAGCCCACCCCACGCTGTTCTTTCTGAGCCCCAGAGAAGTGGTCGGTCAGAGCAGGCAAGGCCAGCTCTGGGTGGCAGAAGCCTTCATGGGCACAGGCGCCTGCTCAGAGCGGCTGCTTTCAAGTCAGGGGTTGTTGGTTGACCTGTAGGAAGCAGCTGTTCTCCATGTTTATGTCACCAGGTCTCAGGCTGTGTTGGGAACTCTGCTAATAGCATCTCAGACATGGAAGATGTGCCCATGTGGGGCTTTTCTGATCCCACAGGTGCCACGACATAAGTATTTTCCACAGGTATGCAGCACTGCTCATGCTGGCCTTGCTGAAGCCCTCCATGTGCAGTGTGATGATGTCACTGTGCAGTGTAATGACAGCCCTATGCAGTGTGATGTCACTGTTGTGTGACAGTCCTGTGCAATGTGATGTCACTGTGGTGTGATGTCACTGTGTGGTGTAATGTCATTGTGTGGTGTAACGACAGTCCTGTGCAGTGTGATGTCACTGTGCGGTGTAACGACAGTCCTGTGCAGTGTGATGTCACTGTGTGGTGTAACTACAGTCCTATACAGTGTGATGTTCCTGTGCTGTGTGACGCCCCTGAGTGGTGTGATGTCCCTGTGCGGTGTGATGATGTCCTTGTGTAGTACAGCAACAGCCCTGTGCGGTGTGATAGCCATGTGCAGTCCAACATCCCTGTGGTGTCTGGGGTTGTCTGCAGGCTGTGGGAGCAGTGAGTCAGATGGAAAAGGGAGGCTTCTTTTTCCTTTGTCATTTATGTTTTCAGCTTTTAATGTTTTATTAAATATTTAGAAATTGCTGTAGCGTGTATTCTAACTGGTCTTAATAACAAAAGCCCTGAGTCAGATATTAGGACGTGAAAGCTGAAAGATCAGAGAAGTAAAGTAGCCAGCCACGAGTTCTTACCTCTACAAAATCTTCAGACAAAAGGGGGCAAGATCCTTTCTCTACAAATCCTCAGACTGAGTGCCCTGAGCTCCCTGCTCCTCTCACCTTACATTCCTCTCTCCGCCCAGCCATATTCCTTCCTGTCTCCACCTCTCTAGTGCTGGGATTAAAGGCGTGTAATTCCCAAGTACTGGGATTAAAGGTGTGAACCACCACCACCTGGCTCTGTTTCTCTTTTTAGAATGGTAGCCCCAGGGTGACCTTGAACTCAAAGAGCTTGTCTACCTCGGCTTCCCGAGTGCTGGGATTAAAGGTGTGCACCACCACTGCCTGGACTCTATGGCTAACTAGTGGCTAGCTCTGCACTCTGATCTTCAGGCAAGCTTTATTTGTTAGAGCACAAACAACATATTACCATGATTTGCTTTCAATCTTTAATTCTTCCCACATCATAGGAATATGCATGCTGAGGAACTGGGAAGACTGGCTTTCCTCACAAATAGTCATGGGAATCAATGAGGAGTGAACAGCACCACCAGGGTGGCGTTGCTATGGAGACTAGCTGTGGTGATCCGTGTCCTCAGAACCCGTACCTTGGGCAGCCCACATACCAGAACTTTTCTGTTCTGTTCTCAACAAATTTCCTTGGTTTTAAAACAATGGCCTTGGAGCCTACGAGTGTGTGACTGTTTGGACAGTTGAGTCAATCAAACAAAATACCATTTTCTTTAATTACTGAAGTACTCAAATGCTGGCTTAAATTGGCAATTGGCAAGCCTTTTCCAGGGAAGACCAGGTTGCCCATGGCTAGGGTTTTCTGGGCAGACTGCCTCCCTCACTAAGCTGTGGTGTGAGAACCCCTGGAGACAGTGGGAATGCGACAGTCTCGTTCCTGTAGGAATGCTGTTGTGGTTGTGTGATCCTCCCAGGACACAGTATTTTATAAATACGGTTGTGGGATCTTCTTTCTGCATGGTAAATGTGGAGGCGTGGATTGCTGGCCTGCATGTTCCTAAGAGCACTGCGTGTGGTTTTCCTGTCTTAGTGACCCTCTAATCCTCCATTCCATGTCCTTCCAGCCTCCATAGTCTCCAGTAAGAAATCTGCTGTCACTAGGCTGTTTGTCTGTTATAAGACATGGTAGGCCCCGTTCAGATTGACAAATCATGGTTTGTTCTCTGTCTGTAATCTCTTTCTCTCTGATGTCTCTTTAAGAGTTTTATCCACTTGTCTGCAGTTTTCAGAGGGTTGGTGCCCATTGTTTTTTGTTTGCTTGCTTGTTTTATTTTGTCTTTTTTTTTTTTTTTTTTTTTTTTTTTTTTTTTTAGCTCACCCATTTTATTTTGTGTATCTGATCCTTTCCCTCTCTTTCTAAGCCTCTTGACTGTAAGAATGCCAGGCATTTCATGATGTCCCATGGTCTTTTATGCTCTTGTCACATTTTAAATATTTGTATGTGTTTTATATTTTTTAAAAGGTTTATTTTAGTATTTTTAGTTATGTGTATATTTGTGTGCTTGCATGTAGGTGGATAGATGCATGTGTGTAAGTGCCCACAAAGACTAGAGGTCTTGGATCCCTTGGAGCTGAAGTGATCGAAGGTCGTGAGCTGCCTGACTTGGGTGCTGGGAATCAAACTCAGGCCTCCTGGATGAGCAGTATGTGCTCTTGACCCCAGCCTCATAGGTTCTGCAATTTTTTATTGACATTTCTCTGTATTGTCTTTGGATGATCCATGGAGGTTTTGTTTTTGTTATGAGAAGTTTTTATTCTCAAATTCTATTTTTCTTTCAGAATAACTTTTATGTCTTTTCAAATGTTCTTTCTGTTTGTTTCTGAAGTTGCCCTTACTTGTGGGGGATTTTACTCGTAGTATCATTGAAGTCTTTGCTGGTTGACTGCAATGCCTGCAACAAATTGTTGATGTATGCTGGTCATTTGAGACGTTTTTTGGGTCTTTTTGTGTTGAGAATTTTTGGATCGTGTCATGGGGAGTTTAAAATTATGTTTTGGTTCTCAGGCTGAGAGTCAGTGCCTTCCTTTTATTCAGACTGTTCTGAGTCCACAGAGATGAGACTCAGGTTGAGCTACAGGTTCCCAGCAGGGCTCTGTATCTGCACCTCTTGTGTGTGCTGCTTTCCAAGCCTTTGTGTGCAGAGCAGCGGATCTACATTGCACACAGCACACCCGCACGAGTCCCAGACCAGGGTGGTGCTGGGCTGCAGACCTGTGCTCGGCATGTGTAGCCCATGGGTGGTCAGTGGAGTCTATAAACAACCCAAGGGGCTGGGGTTTTCAGTGTCTTCCTCTTTATCATGTCCCTGGTTTTTGGAGTCTCTGGGGTCCCTTCCCATCCTACAGCCCCAAGCTTCGGACTTTAGCTGCCTTGCACACCTGTATCGCACCCATGTCTGGGACCACGTAGGTGGAGGATAGGGAGATAAAGAGAACAACGATGGGTTTAGGATACACCTTGAATCCCAGGTCCTCTGTGTGCACAAGTGGGTTCTTCTCTGAGCGTGAAGCCACTTATTGCCTGCCCACCCTGACCTACCGCCATCATGCCTGTAGTACGGTGTGGAAGCCAGAGGGAAATAGGAAAAAGGAGAAAAATGCAATGAAATAAAAATTAAAACTTATATCCTCAAACCTGCAATATTCCCTGTGTTCTCCTCTTTCTGCCCTTCCTTACCTCCCCTCCTCCTCCTTATGCCCCCTTCACCCTCGCCATCTTCTCCTGCCCCTCTGCCTTCTTCCACGGTGGATGGCGTTAGAAGGCTGTCTCCAAGTGAGGGACTCTTGGCCTCGGAATTTCTGGTTTTTAGATGTATAAGAATTAAATCCCTGTTCTTTATAAATTAGGATTCAGTAGCTCTTTGTGCAGTTATAGCTGCATGAATGGTTTGATGCCAAACTGGTTTTGTTTCTATGCAAGTTCGAATGTGTTGTGTGTTGGTGTGGGTATGTGCACATCTGTGTACCTGTGTGCATAGAGAGGTCAGAGGGCCAAAGGGAGATACTGAACGTGTGTAGCTGCTCTCCACCTCTCTTTCTCTCCTTATTTTTTCTTTCAAGAGGCAGCATCTTTCATTGAATATGAAGCTTTTCATTTTGGCTAGAGTAGCTAGCTAACGAGGTGCAGGATCTACCTCCCTCCATCCCCATCGGCATTGGGGTTACAGGCATAGGTCACTGTATTTGGCTGTTCATGTGGTGTCTGGAGTTTGGAGCTAAAGTTCTCATGCTTGCACGGCAGACACTTAATTGACAGGTCATCTCTCTTGCCTCCTAATGCTTATTATTATCTTTTGGCACACGTATGTGTGTTTATGTGTATGTGCAGTTGGACGTGTACATGCATGTATGTTTGTGTATGTGTTTTTGTACTCTCAGGAGATTGATTTCAAGTGTCTTCCTGGATCCTCTCCACCATATGAGGCAATGTCTCCCACTGATCCCAGAGCTCATCTACTGTTTTGGCTAGTGTGTTTGACCAGCTTGCTCCAGGGACTCACCGTCTCTGCCTCTCAAGGGGCTGAGATGACAGTCAGGGGGCCCTCTAGCTTTTACATGGGTTCTGGGGTTCTGAATCTGTTCGTCATACCCATAGGGCAAGCACTTTACCGACTGAGCCCTTGCTCCAGCCCCTAATGCCTGTTTTCTAAAAAGGTTAATTTAACGTTGTAAAGTTAAACGTAAACATTTAACATTTCATAGCCCCCATGTGCCCAGTGGTTCCGGCTCCAGGGCAGCATTGTTCTGCTGTGGAAAACGGCTCTGCAAACAGACAGCAGGCAGGTGTGCGTGCGTGCGTGCGTGTGTGCGCGCCTGTGCGTGCCCGTGCGTGCATGTGTGTGTGTGTGTGTGTGGCGGAAGAGCAGATGTGTTTAATCCCTTGCCCATCCACCAGAAAGCCTTTCTGCTGTCATCGCCATTGTACCTAAAGGCACTGGAGTGCTTGACTCAGGTAAAGTGAGACAGGGCTCTTTCTTCCGTGTGTGCCAGTACGTTTGGATGGCACATGCCCCAGAGGCAGCAGCTGCAAGGAAACATCTGTTGTGGCTCAGTTTGGGAGGAGGTAGGACCTGGTTAGAGAACTCTGGCAACCGGAGTTTAGCTGGTTCACAGGTTCCGGGGAGCTAATGCCAGGGGCCCACACTTTGAAAATCTAATGTCACCTTGCTCTTGTCTAGTTTCTTTTGAGACTAGGTCCCACTTTGTAGTCCAGGCTGACCTAAAACTCATTCTGTAGACCAGACTGGCCTCCAATTTGTGGCAATATTGCCTCAGCCTCCTGAGTGCTGGGATTGCATTGTGAGCCACCATGCTGGTTTCCTTGTTTAGTCTTAAGGAGTGGGAAAGATTCATCTGTAGACAGTTGATTTTCTTTCTTGCTTAGATGACAACAGTTACATAATCACCTTGGTTACAGGATGCCCCTTTTAAAATGATGTGATGAGCTGGGCGGTGACACACTTTTAATCCCAGCACTCAGGAGGCAGAGGCAGGCAGATTGTGACTTCAAGGCCAGCCTGGTCTACAAAGCCAGTTTCCAGGACAGCCAGAGCTCTTAACAAAGAGAAACCTTGTCTCAAGAAGTGGAGCAGCAGCAGCAGCAGCAACAGCAGCAGGAATGAGCCAGATGTGGTGGGACCCTTCTGAAATCCTAGGATTTAGGAGCCTGAAGCAGGCGTGTTACTGGGGAAAGTCTTTTGGGGGGTTCTTAGACTGATTCATAAAAGTATTTAGTGGACTCTGAAGGAGCCTGGAAGGACAATTTTTTTAGAGTTTAAGAGAAAAAACACGATGCAGATTTGGTGGATGGAAATCCAGGCCTCCCCTAGGAAGAGTTGGAGGGAAAGTCATATCTCTAACATCAGGCACAGAGTAGATAGAAACAGAGAGCTTAGGTGAGCCGAGGAGGAGCCTTCAGCGTCCGGCGTGGTACCTGATCCCTTGGGCTTTGCATCACATGTGCTCAGTTTGTCAGCTACTGCCTGGTGAGGACTGGCTGCCAGTCCTCCAAACTGCCTCATTCCACATGATGATCCTTTTAAGAGACTGACTTATGCTTTTTAATGTATATCAGTGATTCTTTGCATATATGTATGTGCACCTCGTACCCATACCCGATACTCAATGAAGCCTGAAGGAAACAGATCGCCTGGAACTGGAGTTAGAGGTGGTTGTGGGCCACCATGTGAGTTCTGGGAACCGAACCTGGTCCTCTGGAAGAGAAGCAAATGCTCCGTGTTATCTTCTGTAGCATCTCTCAGTCCCTCTCCTGTCTCCCAGGAGGACTGGGAGTTTAAGGCCAGCCTGGGCTACAGAGCAACAGCACACCCTGCTAGTGGGAAGGTGGAATGACTCCCTTTCCTTCCTTATTTGACGTCTACAAACATTTATTGGTTGATATAATTGTATACTTATAAGATACAATGTGTGCTTTCATTTATGCATTAGAGGAAGATTCTGTCACCAGGTTGATGGTGTGTGTGTGTGTGTGTGTGTGTATGTGTGTGTGTGTGTGTGTGTGTTGGGAACACAAGAATCCTCTTGAACATCTTAACTGTGGTCATCATGCAGAACTGGAATGTATTCCCTAGTCTGAGACTTTGGTGAACATCGTTCCTGTCCTTCCGCCTTGTTCCACGCTGCCCCTGTGGCTCTGATATCTGCCTTCTTACCCATTATTTATCTATGATTACCAAACCATCATCCTGGGACCTGAGTCTCTAAAGAGCGGGAAGGTGTTAGCAAATTTAGCTTCCCGTGATTGTGACAAAATGCCCGTGGTTGTCAATTTATAAAGAGAAAAGGTCAAGCTGGGGAGATGGCTCGATAGATGAACTGCTTGCTGTAGGACTGGCTTCTGGATTTCCAGAACCCGGGTCACTGCCAGGCAGACATGGTAGCCACCTGTAATTTCAATGCTCTGAAGGTGGAACATGCTAGCTAGCTAGCCTGTGCGGGTGAGTCCTGGGGTCGTCTGCCTCAGTGAATATTCTGGAGAGCGACTGGAGAAGACTGGCTGTCAGCCTCACCTTGGACCTCTACACACATGTATGCGCACATGTGCACATGCATCTGCATACATACTCATGCCCACACATGTGAATACACATGCACATCTGCATACCACACATATTAAAGTAAGAGGGAGAGGGTTTATTGTGTCTCATCCTTCCACATCTCACTCAATGGTCTGCTGCCTTGACTCTGGGGCTCAGAGCTCATGGGAGCTTCTAGTGGAGATATGTTTGCCTAGTGGCTGTCAGGAAGTCACCACCTCCCAGTAATGCCCAAGGCTCAGGACAACCCTTTATCATAGGGGGCAGTTGCACCAACCATACCACAAAAACATGTAATTTTTTAAAATTTAAATTGGACGAAAATGTAAAAATGAGTTTTGCTGTTGAATCTTTTGATTCCTTGGCTCCCTAGCCTGGAGACTCAGGACACCTCTTACAGGTAGCAGGTTTGTAATCTGCCAGCTCATGGCTTAAAGGCCATGGTGGAGGAGGGGGTGATGGCCTTCATGTTGTTTCCCCCTTTATCCTTTGAAAGGACTCAGGAGAGTGTCCTTACGGTGGTCCCATTGTTTCCATGTAGAATCACTGTATCTGAAATTCATACTGAAAGAGTTTTAGCCTTTCTTAGCCTGCACGCTGGAGATTCTGCTTACTACAGAGAATTCCGTGGAAGGGTTGGCTGCTGGGAAGAGCATTTTGCAAGGAGCTGTACGCTTCCCACTGCTGGGACTCCCATACCCTTGAACTTACCTACATTTGCAAAGCTTGTGGGGTTAAGTCACTGTTAAAGAATTTTATCTTCATGACCCTCCCCACTTCCCCTTTGGAGCAGACAAGGGGAAGACAGAATGGGGTGCGTAACAGCAGCATAAATAAAACATATGGCCCCCGAGGATGCTCCAGATGTGATTTATCTGGTCTTTTCTTTGTCTTTTAAGTAAGTTGTCTGCAGTGAGCATGGCCTGAAGACATTCCATCCTCATCAGTGTCTTGGCAAGCCCTCAGGGACATGGGAAATGGTTCACAGGACTTTTGCTTGGAGGAGGAAGCTAGACCTGAGACTGTCTTGGCAAGGTGGCTGGCTTGCCACAGACGTCTGATTCATGTGACTTTCACAGTCCAGGCCAAGTCCCCTTCACACACTTTGATCTATGGCAACGTTTTCCTGCAAACTTTGGCAGGGGAATTTATAACACATAAGGCATAATTGAGAGCACAGCTCTTAAATACAAGACTCGACTTCCTGCCCCTCCTCTGTGCACGTTGACACTGGTCCTATTTCCCTGATCATCTCTCTCTAGAGATGCCCATGGCTATGTTCCCAACATCCTCGGACGGGGCATTGGAGACACATGGTGTGCTCATGGGCTGGGAGATGAAGCTACTTAAAGAAGCTGTCCAAATGCCTATGGTTTCTGTTTTTGTTCTAAGCACTCTGCCACCAAGCTATACCTCTAGCCTCCAGTGCCTTCTCCGCTGTAGGAACCAGACGTATTCTGGCTAAAAGCCAGTCAGAACTGCAAGGTTTGTTTTATACTGTTTCAGGGCAAAGGGTCCCATCACCTAGATAATCCAAGCTGTGTGTTATAGAAGGAAAGGATTCTTCATCTCATGAGACCAGGATGAGAGCCTCATATGTTCAAGGGGACCTGGGCACCCAGTCCCCAAACTCTACTGCTATGTTTTGGGTCAGGAATGTTCCCCCCCCCCAAACCCAGATATTGAAGGCTCCTAATCTGTAGTGATATTGGTAAGTAGTGGGGAGCTTTAAGAGGTGGGTTCTAGTGGGAGGAAGTTACATCACTGATAGCGTGTCCTTAGGGATACTGTACCTCCAGACTCTCCCTGTCTCCTTCTTCCTGACTGCCACGAGGTGAAGAATTCTAAATCATGTGTTCGCCCATGCTGTGCTGTGCTGTGCTGTGCCATGCTGTGCGGCTACAGCCCAAGGTAATGCCACTGCTCACTTTAGCTCAGGCTGAGGGTCAGGCTGAGGGTCAGTGTTTGTCCTCTGTGTGGTTTGCCTAGGTATTGGGAGCTCACAGCTGCTAACCTCCAGCCTCTCCTCATTCCCCTCATTGGCCACTTTGTTTCCTTGCCTTGCCCCACCTCGCTCCCCCCCCCCTCCGCCCCATTTTCTTCTAGGTTTGTAGTTGTCTGGGTTTGTTCTCCTTCACTTCCATTTCCAACATCTCTAAATTGGTCTTTAAAAAGCAATTAGTGTTTTACTCGCATATGCTGATTAAACCCAGTAATGGGTTTCACTATATTTTACATATGTGTATGTCATATTTTGATGATTTTCAGTGTCCATTACTCTCTCTTATTCCTCTTTGATTCCCATCGATCCCCTTTCTACTTTAGAAACATCTATTTTCTTTCCGTTTCCTGTCGCTGTGATAAATCGCCCGGCAAAAGCAACTTCTGAGAGAAAGGGCTTGGTTTGGCTGCCGCTCAAGGTGCAGCCCTCCGTCATAGCGGGGGCGTCAGGGCAGCAGGACCCTGCAGGACCTGAAGAATCCCATCCCATTCACAGCCTAGAACAGAGAGCCGTGGAACACGCGCGCTAGTGCTCGGCTTGCCTTCTCTATGAACACAGCCGGGACCCAAACCCAGGGAACAGTGCCACCCACTTTAGGCTGAGTCTTCCACCTTACCACAGTCAAGACAGTCCCCCCCCAGACATACCTATAGGCCACCTAATCTGGACGGTCCCCTCACAGAGCATCCCTTCCCCGGCAATTCGGTATTATTTCGAGTTGACAGTGAAGACTAACCTATCCTAGGTGGGAAGTGATATTTCCTACTAGTTCGAAATTGTGCTTTGTGGGTGGCTACCAGCACTGAGCATCTCTGTGAGCATTTCTTGGTCATTTTGTGCTTTATGGGAGGAAGAATTGCTACTTAGATCTTTTCTCTGTATTTGATCAAGTTGTCTTAAACAACAGAAATTCACATCTGGCCCTTTCGGAGGGAGGCTGTGAGCTTATGTGCAGTCAGTAAAATCAGCCCCCCTCTGCTGTGGTTGTTATGGTACAGAAAGCAGCAAACTCTCCACTTAGTCTTGCAGTTAATCCCACGTCAGGGCCACACCCAAGTGGCTTCAGGGTCAGCCTAATCGATTCCCATGCTACACCATTAAATACCATTATGGTAGTTAGAGAGTCAGCATGAATTTAGGGGAAGTGCAGACACACTTCTTTGTAGTGTTCTCTCTCTGTGTCTCTCTTTCTGTGTGTGTGTGTGTGTGTGTGTGCGTGCGTGTGTATGAGGGAGAGGGTAAGTGCATGTGTGAAGCCAGATGAGCGCGCGCGCGCTCTCTCTCTCTCTCTCTCTCTCTCTCTCTCTCTCTCTCTCTCTCTCTCTCTCTCTCNATGTGTGAAGCCAGATGAGCGCGCGCGCGCTCTCGCTCTCTCTCTCTCTCTCTCTCTCTCTCTCTCTCTCTCTCTCTCTCTCTCTCTCTCTCTCTCTCTCTCTCTCTCTCTTTCTGTGTCTCACTGACCTGGAACTTCCTGAGCAGGGACTGATTGCAATGATCCCCAGGGACTTGCCTTTCTCCACCTTGCCAGTGCTAGAATTACAAACATATGCCACCACACACCACACCTGTTTTGTTTTGTTTTTAATGAGGGTTCTGGGGCCCCAACTCAGGTCTGCTGATCAAGCTGTCTCCCCTCTGTATGTTCTGTCAACTGCCTGTTCCCAGATAGAGCGATTCCTCCTTCCCAGGCGGCTCTTTGTCCCCACTCCTGGGTTTCAGTGTCTTCTTGTTTGTCTAGAGGGCAGAGGGCAGCTCTGGATGCTTTCTTCTTCCACATACAGGAGTCACTGAGTGCTGCAGAAGGCTCCCATGACAAGTCCATCTGTCCTTGGGACCCCACAGCTTCCCCCTCATGTGAGGAGAAGGGGCTCTCAGAGACTAGAAGCCTCCCTGAGCTACTCAGCATCTCTCCTTTTCTGTCAACCTAGAAGCCAAGCCCTTCAGGCTGTCTTGTTTTTTTTTTTTTTTTTTTTTGTTTTCTTCCCCCAAGCCTTACTCAGACCACCTCCAATTAGAGTCCCTAATTACCTCCATGAGGCTGTACCTTTTTCTAGTCATTCCAGAAAATGATTCCCTGGACCCTTCTGGAGCACAAGGGTCTGACCTCGTGGACTGCTTATATTCTTGTGGCCCACAGGATAGGCTTGAGGGAGACCTTATATGATTTTCCTAACTCTAACCGCTCCAGGCTGAGGCATGCCCCCTTCAGTGACTCCAGCACCCATCCATTTCTGTCCACTGGAAAGAAAGATGTCTTAAGATCTTCCAGCTAGAATCAAAGACTTCAGAAAATGCTCCAGTCTTCCAAGTGTGTGCAGGAGACAGACCTTCAAACACTCCTGAGCAGAGCTGAGATCCCACTCAGACCCTTTGCAATGGTGTCACCCTCTCTAGAGGGACCTCCCAAGTTCCCACGGATGACCACCAGGACCTTGTGCTACTCCAAATCCAGGCTGCTTGGCTTCCTTCTCCGAGGCCACTCCCTGGAAGGGAGGACTTTCTTGCTTACCTGGAGTCCTGTGTGACACCTGGCGTTGTGTGTGCTGCTTAGGTGTGTGTGTTGCTGGCGGATGGCGGGTGGGGTGGCGACGGGGAGCGGCACACAGTTCTGATCCCTGCTCCTGTACCCGGTTTGACTGAACCCTTCTGGGTAACCCTTCCTCATCTGGGAGCATGGTCAGGTGGATAGCATCTATAATGTGGATTCCCTGCGGCATGTGGAAACCCTGAGAGCTGAGTGCTCTTTGTAGGAGTCCTTTGTGTGAATGAATGTGATTTTTCTCCCTTGTTTTCAATCAGGACACTTCTGTGTGTGGAAGCCCTGCACTCTTAAGTATCCATGGGTCCTCGATGTTAGCCTGGGTCCTCAGTCTAGAACCCTGGCTAGCCCTTCCCTATCCCCACCAGAGAGGGTTTGATTCTGTAGGTATGGGGTAGGGTTGGTTCACTGCTCCACCAGAGACCTCTTAGGGGCTGCAGCTGTTGTGGCTGCTGGCCGTTAGATGTCTGGAGAGCCACTGCTTGTGTTCTTATAAGCATGACACGTGCCTGTTGGTGTTGTATGCATTCCTGTGAACGTACGTGTACTTCGTGCATATATACCTGTAGGAAAGTCACCAACAATTGGTGCCACTCTCTTGGTTAGCCCTGGTGTGAGACAAGGAGCTTGGGTTGGTGGCCTTAGGAACTCAGATCTTATCCTTGGGTCTTGCCAGGTGAACTATGGTCTTTGTTCTCAGGTGTCTCAATCAAGAGAGCAGGTTGTGCCTGGCCTTCCTTTCTTCTTCCCAGGGCAGGATCAGGACTGGATTCTGGGTGGGAACCAGCCTGCATTTTTATTGGCTGGGCTGGGCGGCCTCACGCAGGCTCCCTCCGAAATCCAGAGGAGGATCTGTGGGTGAAGTTTCCACCCTCCCCCTCACCACGTTAACCCCCTTATTTTCTCCTGTTCATTTCAACAGGATTTATGCTTGATTAAGTTACCCTCTTTTATCATAATTAAAGAAAAATGTGGCGGGTGAGCAGCGAGGACCGTGTTCAATGAAAACCAGATTGTTGAACCTGCAGGGAAACAAGGGCCGCCCTGTTGCTCCCAGCCCCGCCCCGGGAGTCTCCTCCACTGGGCACAGAGAGGAGGCAACCTAAGCTCTCAAAGGGGAAGTCTTTTTCCCTGCCTGACTTCTCAGAAGGTGGCAGGAGACAGTGGCCCTGCCCAGGCATGTCATCCCTTGGCCTGCATCCTTCTGAGAGCCGGGCAGGGTCACCTTCTGCTCAGGGAATGACTGCAGGCCTCAGTCTGTGAAGGCCCTTTCTTAGGAAAGCCTCTGAGCCTTTTCAGATACAGCTGGAGTGTTTTCTATAAGTGTGTTGGGAATCGGTTTGGGAATTGGTTTGGCTCTTGTACCCTGGTGCACAGGTTAGCAGCCTCATAAAGGCAAGGCTGTGTGATACCGCAGTGGCTGCTCTTGGGGTCAGAATGCCTTGGTCAACGTTGGCTGTGGGGTGGTCTCTGTGCTGAAGGGAAGATGGCCTTGCTGTTGCTTCTGACATGGTTTTCTTACTTAGGAAACCGAGGTTCTTAGTTTCAGCAAGAAAAGTGTTTAAAAACGGACTCCGAAGGAAGACCAAGGACAGTCTTAGCCCAGTATGAAGCAACAGAAGCAACATGGGCAGCTGCCAGGAGGAGGGGTGATGGCACAAAAGCCATGGCCTTTCAAGTTAAGCACCAAGGCTGAGAACCAAAGAAAGCCCAGCATGTTATGGAAAACATGCTTAGGCTTTTGGGGAGAGAGAGGGGCCAGGGAGAGGAGGAGGAAAAAGCATGTTTAAAGCTTGGCAAGAGCCTGAGATGAGAGGGCACCTGGTTCCAGCTTCTCCTGCATGCACCATGGACATGGATGAATGGCTAGAAATATAAATAGAGACAGTTCATTAAGAAAGAGACATGGCTCAGTGGTTAAGAGCAAAACTTGATCTTCCAGAGGATCCAAGTACAATTCCAAACACCCACATCACGTGGCTCACAACCACCTGTAACTCCAGTTTCAGGGAGGTTTGACATCCCCGGCAACAGCTCTCACATGTACACATTCACAGACGGACACATGCACATAACCGCAGACAGACACATGCACACACCCATAGGCAGACACGTGCACACACCCACAGATGTACCTATGTGTATATCCACAGATGTACACATGCACATACCCACAGACGGATACATGTACACAATCACAGATGGACACATGCACACACAGACAGACACATGGACATAATTTAAACTAATAAGAATAAATTACAAAAAAAGAAAGAGAAAGCTCTCCCAAAACTAGAAGGGGGACAGTGAGCTGAGGAAGGAGTCCCCCAAAGCGCTGGACCAGGAGATATGTAGCTCTTTATAGGACTTTTTCATAGCACCTCCATTTTTCAGGGCTGTGTCTCTGGGGTTTTTTTCATGCACACTCTGTTGGTTAGATGAAGCCCAGGTAGGGGAAAGGTTTCCCGTCGTTCCCTGCCAACTGGAGAGTCTTCTGTGCATTAATCTTGATGGTGGCCTGTAGTCACCATTCTCCCGCCACACTTTCTAGGACAGGCTGGGATTTAAAAACTGCTGGACCCTGCGAAGCTGTATACAAGAGGGGTAGGTGAACCTCCAGGGAGTGACGGTGGGTTCAAATACCGCAGCCTGCTGCTCTCTTGGCCACACCACATACAGTGTGCACTGAGTCCCCTGAGGTGGGGGCCGCTTCCAGGCTAGGAGTTAGCTTGCATCTTGGCACTTCCAGGGTCACATAAGGAGGCAGGGGATGGCGACTTCAGGCTGACACATCAAGATTAACACACGAAAGAAGCCTGCTGGAATTCTCTTCTGTCTGTTGTGCGTACAAAAGCTGTTCCCAGTGCATAAAGTCTTGTGTATCCCATGCTAGCCTGGAACTCAAGTGTAGCCAGAGGATGACTTTGAAGTCTGATCCTCCTGCCTCTACCTTCCAAACACTGGAGTTGCAGGCTGGGTTTATGTAGGGCTGAGGCTCGAACCTAGGGGCATGTGTGTGCCAGGCAAGCACTCTACCAGCTGAATTCTGTTGGTGATTGGGGCCCTTGCTAAATGTTGGTGTGGCTGTCTGTTTAGAGGCAGAGCCTCAGACCAGGACATTATATTAGTGTTCTACAGCTGCCACACCAAGATCCGCACATAGGACAGTTTAGGCAACAGACATTTCATAGGCGGTAGTGGTACACGCCTTTAATCCCAGCACTCCGGAGGCAGAGGCTGTCAGATCTCTGTAAATTCGAGGCCAGCCTGTTCTACAGAATGAGTTCCAGGACTGGCTTCATAGCTACTGAGAAACCCTATCTCGAAAAACCAAAACAAACCAAAAAAAAAAAAAAAAAAACAAAACAACAACAACAACAACACACACACACACACACACACACACACACGAAAACAAAACTTTGCCACAGTAGTTGAAAATGAATGACAGGGCTCAGAGCCTGTCGCATGCATATCTGCAGTCTAGACCCTCCCACACAGAAAATGAGCAGTTTAGGTACAGCTTCCACCCATTCTACACTTCTCAGGCTTGACTTTTCCCGGGGTTCCCAGGAAGAGAGTTCTCTGTCGGCTCCTTGAGTTGAGCGTTATCTCTATGTGATGGCTCAGAATTGCCCGACACACAGGCCATTAGAAATAGAGATCAAGAAATAAGATCAAACCAATGCATTTCCTCCTCTCCGTTCTCCATAAAACACATCCGCCCCTTTGGTGTGAGAAGACTCAGCTATCATTAGTCTCCTGCCCCAGGTGATAAACCTCCTCTCGTCTCTACTTGCTCTGAAGTATCCCATAATATAAATAACTTTTCCTGTAGCGGGCTCATCTGTTTTCCATTTCGAGGTGGTTTTGACCACGTGGGGCGGGGGAGGGGTGCAGGCTGGAGGGATGCTGGCTGGTCTGGGGTTTCTGCAGAGCCAGAGCCTGCACTATTCTGCTCTGGACAGGGAATCTAGTGGGTGTTGTTTCCGAGATCAAAGATGCACTCCAGCCCAGCCCAAGGCAGGAACTTGAACTCCAGGGACCGGCAAGTTGGGTGGCACTGGAGACACGAAGGAAGTCTTTCTGTCTGCAGCACCCTGGCAAAGAGGAGCAGGATCCCAAGCCTGTGCTGGGTGGGCGGTTCCCCGCACCCCCATCTCCTACCCTAGCCTGTGGCATGCTCCATCTGGAAATGAGAAAAACAGCCCTGGGAAGACCTGCCATGGAGCAGGGTGGTTGGGGCCTGGCTGTTCAGCTTGGCTTTGAGGAACAGGCAGAGTGGAAGCTGACCCAAGTGTCTCCTGGCATCCTCCAGTCTCTGTGGAAAATGGGGGCCGGTTTGGTGTGGGAGCCCTTTCTAGTAGAGGGCTTGTGAGATTTGCAAATAGAAACTACCTCCCATTTGGAGATGTATCTTTCATTTAGGGACTTGGGATATATTTTTTGTGACAGATCTTGTGTTCAAAAGACTGCCTACCTCTATAGGTCAGGAGACAGGTTCGGGCCTCTGGTTCTTAGGACAGTGTGAGGCCACAGAGTGAGTCACTGACTCGACAAATGATCAAGTATTATTTTAACATATTTAAAAAATACACTTATTTAATCTACATGTGCATGTGTACACACCCATGCGTGTGCCTTGGCACACATGTGGGGCTCAGGGGACAGTTTTCAGGAGTTAATAGTTCTAGCCTTCTGCCATGTGAGTCCTGGGGATCGAACTTAGGATGTCAGGTTTGGTAGCATGTACTTTTACCCAATGAGCCATCTTGCCAGCCCTGAGGCGTCAGGTATTCTGCTGGCAGGTGGCCAGCTCCTGTGAAGTCCCCGCTTTCCTGGCTCCCAGCAGTTTGCAGAACTGACCGCTACCAATATACTCTCCCCATTGGAGTGTGTATTGAGAATGTCCTGAATCTCCCTGGATTAGCTTCTGTCTTCTCCGTGACCCAACTGCAGCAGATGCCATTTGCACCTATAGGCTGTTGCCTCAGCTTTCGTTCAGTTTCCTCAGCCCTGCTCACTGACTGGTACCTCCACACTGCGTCCGGTGGTTATCCTGGCATCTACAGGGCTGCTTTCCTCAGCACATCTTTCTGACCAATACAGCTAATTTTGGGAAAAGCCTTGGGTATTTGGATGTCCTATCCCTTAGGAGGCATTGGACCAGTCAGTGGAGAGACATTCTTTAGCCCACTGGCTTTCCAGAGTTCTAAGCAGAGGCTGCTTGTGGGAGAGCCACAGGGACAGGCAGGTCTGAAACCTTCAGTCCTTTGTACACTTGAATAGCTGGCTCTCTGACATTTGGAGGATAAGCCGTCACCCGAGATTTCCTAGGAAATCTTTGCTTCTTCACTTAGCCTGCCATTATCAGCCTGGGTAGCCATGTAAGAGAGCCACAGACTGAGCAGCTGAAGTACACACACGTGCTCATCACGCACAGTCTAGAAGCTGCTAGCCCGAGGTCCAGGTACCGACTGGCTCACTTCCTTTTGGGGATGCTCATCCTGGCTTGCCAACTGCAGCTGTCTTAACGCGTCCTCATTGGAGGGCTAGAGGAAGGCTCAGTGCTTCTCCTCCTCATAAGGGCAAGAGGCCTGGGGTTAGACCCCTCCCCTTAGATCTTACAGTTGCCGCCTGCATACAGATTCTGTCATCAGAGGTAGTCACATTGAACTTTGGGCTTCATTCTATTTTGGGGAACGCAACTGCAGACATGGTCAAACTTTTAAAACCCACCATCCAGTGTTGGTAGCTTGTGGGTGCGTGCGTGTGTGTTTGTGTATGTGTGTGTATAGAGAGACCAGAAGAAGATAGTCCTTACTCAGGTCCTTCAAATTACTTTTTGAGACAGGTCTCTCATTGGTCTGGAACTCAATAAGTAGGTTGTGTTTGTCAGCCAACCCCAAATATGGCCACCCTCCTGGAGCTGGGATTAGAAGCACAAGTCACCATGCCTGGCTTAATTTTTTTTTTTTTTTAAATCATAGATCCTGGTGGTTTCAAGAGAGGTCTTTATGCTAACATCTGAGCTATCACCCTGGCCAACATTCTCTTAGTTCTTCTTCCCCCTGTTCCCCCCCATGCTGGGCCCAGAACCCAGGGTCTCGGGCACGCCAGTGAGCATTTGACCACCGAGCAGCCGTAACTACAGACTGGCATTCCCAGCTTTAAGATGAGGAGATTGAGGCCTAGTTCTTTACTGGGATCCAGGTGGAAACAGCAGCCCTCTGAGGGTCTGCGTCTCCCCACCACACAGATGATCGTCGTAATAGCCCACCGGCCAGCATCCCCAAGAGGGTCGTGTCCTTCGCTCCAGCCGTCCCCTGCCCAGACAACAACTCCCTGTGACGTTTCTCTTCTATTTGTTGCCCTCTGGGGATTGTGACCGTGGCTGCCTTGGTGTGAGTGGGCTCACTGCTAGAAGGGAACCAACTGGGGACATTTGGGGCTGTCTGGCTTCATTCTTGTGTATTGAATAGAGTAAGTCAGTTTGGGGTAAGAATTGTATGCTGATGGCCCGCTCAGGCACACACATCTGTGAAATAACCTGTGATTTGGGGTTCACCCCACAGGATGACCTGGGAGTCTAGGATTTTGGATAAAGCCTGGCTTTGCAGCTCTGGCTGGAAAGCTCTAGAAGATACATTCTGAGTGAGTCAGGACCTCCCCCGAGGATAGGCTCTAGCCTTATTTTTTTTATTAGATTCATAATTTTGAACTGTGTCACGAATGTATTTTGCTTTATTTAGCAACATTTTGCAAACCATGAAATGTTGGCTTTAAATTAGGACAGATGCGTAGAGAATGAGCAAGGATTTCTTCCCCTTTGCCTCCCAGCTCTTCCCATAAGAACACGCGGAAACCTGAGGCAACCCCCTCTGTGTACAGCCTTCTGCCTAGAGAACTCACCTGGCTTCTGCCTTCCTTTCCAGCCTGAAGAGCTGTGAAGGCCCTGGAAGGCGAACCACAGCGTCTTTCCAGGCTTACAGGTAGATGTGGGGCCCAGCTACGGCCTGCTGGGATTCCCATGTGGATGGCTAAACAAGATCGGCTTGTCTCCTCATTTAGACTAAGAAGGCCTGCAGATGCTGGACTGCTGTGGACTTAGTCAGGGCCCGCCTCTCTCTTCATGAATTACAGACACAAAGAGTCCTGATGTGCTGAAGATAGTCCAAAGGTCTGCAGGGAAACAGCTCAGTTGACAGCCATTGGCAGTAAGCACACGTTGTCTTCGGGGTTGGTGGTTCCTCTGGCGAGGCACCAGTTCTCCTGACTGGGGGAGTGAGTACCCAAAGCCCACCTCGAGTGGCCTAGAGGAGGTCTCTTCGGAAACCAGCAAACAGGGTTTCTTTGTGCTCTGAGCTCCCAGGACAAATGAACTGGAGCTGGTAGCTAGCAGACTTGCCACCAGGCAGCGGTTTAAATCAAAATAATCACTTTAAGAAACAGTAGGGAACCTAGCTGGAGAACCATTTCCTCTGGCCCGAAACACTAAAACACGTCCTGATTTATGCTGTTGGCCAGGGCAGCCTGTTGAAACGTGGAACTCAGAGTTATGACGGCCCCGCCTCTCTGCCTGTCCACCAGTTGCTGGATGAAAAGGGCTTAGAGAAGGAAAGCTTGTGGAAGGCCTCCAGGGCCGGAGAGTGGCTGTTGAAAGGCCTGGGTCTGCAGGGAAGTAGCGACTGGGACAAGCTGTGCAGACTGGCTGGCCCTGCAGCCGGGCTCTGCAGCAGCGGGAACTACCCTCTGGATGGGTTGGGATTTGAACTGAGATGTTTTGGTCTGTGCTTGTATGTGGAGTGTGTGTGTGTGTGTGCTAGTGTGTGTGGAGGCGGGAGATCAAACTTCCAGAGTCTCTCTTGTGTTTCGAGACGGAGGTTTGCACAGGCTCTAGGGGTTAGATTCAGGTCCTTAAGCTTGCGCTGTGAGCACTTCACCAGCTGAGCCATCTCCTCAGCTTCTTGATTGAGACTCTCGGAAATACTGTGCTCTATGCCTCTGACCCTCAGCCTCAGCTTGGGCATAGTTTTGGGACTGCCCTTCCTCCAAGAGACATATATGTGGTCTATACATACAGAGTGACATGCCCAGGGCCCTAGAACATGAACTCTTACATCCACCTTTTACTGGTGGCTTTCTTCCACTGGGGACTTCCTTCTTAGGAGTTGTGTGAGTTTGGGACTGGATGCTGAAGTGACCTTTGTTGCCACTGGGTGAGTGAATGGCGTGGGTGTGGTAAACGAGAACACCTTCCCCACCCCGATCCTGTGCCCCTGTCCTTGGTGCAGGGTATCCCTCTCCTTTCCCTCGCTGAGATCCATCATTGGTGACTTCAGCCTCTGGAACAGGATGGCATCCCTAGTCCCTGGTTCCAGGGTTGTGGTGGTTGGGTGATGGGGCAGGAGGTCAGAACCTAGGGAGGCGTTGATGGAAGCAGACAGATAGCAAGGATCCTTCATGCTCTTCCGACCCCACAGAGTCCCCACGATGACCTGCTACTGCTCAGCTTTGATGTATGCGTGGAGATGTGCCTTAGCGGCATGTGCTACCGTGATAGCTTTTGTGTGGTTCTGGGAGAACCCGAGCACCCGAGTCTTACTCCTTACAGAAGCTCATTTAGAAGTAGTTCAGTGGTGAGATTTTTAAATTTTATCACTTCAGATAAAGCAATGAAGCTTTAGAATTAATTCAACAATTAGTGTTTCTCTTAAAGAACATAGTTTTTAATAACTTTTTGAATATAGACTTTTATTTTATGTCTGCATATGGCTTTGCATGTATGTCTATACCACGTGCTTTCTGGCCCTTGGAGGTCAGAAGAGGGCATCAGATCCCCTGGACCTGGAGTTACAGACAGTCATGAGCCACCTGTGGGTGCTGGAAATTGATCCCAGGTCTTCTGAAGAGCAACGGTGTTCTGAACTGCTGGGGTACCTCTTCAACCCCCCAAACTTAGGGCAGTTTAAAAGGTAGTATCTTCCGCAGCTTCAGCCCTGTCCGTGCGTTCCAGCTACAACTGTCCCTGTGAACGTAGGGGCTGTCAGCGAACAGACGATGCCGCATCCTAGGACCTAGGGAGCCAATCAACACCCGCTTCCTGGGAAGGCATTTAAAGTGCCGATGTGGCAAAAATAGGACTAAGTCGCCCTTTTTGGTGGTGGTGGTGGTGGTGGTGGTGGTGGGGACTACTGTAAGTCAAGCGTCTTGGTAACGTTCCAGAAAATACCTTCTGTGTGGATCCGAAGAGAGGACTGAGTATGATAATTAGCTGTTTTCCTCAGGGACTAAGAAGTGCCCGTGGGGCCTCAGGTCACCTGTGCAGATCTGCCTGCCTTGCAGGGAAGGACAAAGGGAATTTTGTGTGTGCTTCAGGACTTCCAGTGATGGCAAACGGTGTGAGGACAGATGGAGTGGATGGCCATCTTGGTCCCTGACCTACCTGTGTTCAGGTGAGGCTGGCCCAGAGAACCCGCCCTTCAGCCCAGCTTGCCTGTGGGCCCACACCACTTGCTGTTACCGTATTTGTAACTTGGATATTCTGAACTTGTCTTTAACACTTGGACACAGGGTTTTCCTTGCCGATCCCCACAGCGTGTTGTTACAGCAGAATATGCGTGCAATGAAGAGTCTGTGAGTGTGGCAGGAGCCCCTCTGGGGCTGTGCCTCCCCGATATGGGCTTACGTACTGTGTTTCTGGCCTCTCACTTAGTCAGGCATGTGGAGTTCTGGGGAAAAGCTGAGAAAAGACCCAAGCTGTCATTGGTTCCAGTTGTGACTTCCTGGACAGCGGGCGATGAAGTGTTTGCCTTTCTCTCCTTCTCACTGTGTGTGTAGCCAATACTGACTGCCAAGAGCAGAGGGCAGGTGCCAGTGGGAGCTAGGGAACGCGCTGGCTGGGCTCCTCAGATCCCGAGCAGGCCCTCACCCAGGACTTTCTGGGAGGCTCCCTGCCTGGAGGAGGGGAGCAGATTGAGCTAACAGCTGGAAGGGGAACCCTAGAGACAGAGTGGCCTTGAGTGGACAGGGGACTCCTGGACACAAGCCGATGTGGCAGCACATGCAACAGCTGTCTGTCACGGGTTTGCCTCCTTCCAGTGGGCTGCAGAGCTCTGGCTTTCCTCAGCCATAAAAGCGGAGGACTAGCACGAGGAAGATGTGATAATGCGACCTTGGGTCCTTGTGGCATTTTAATGAGGTCACACACGATAACCCTGTGCAGCTGGTTGCTTTTTGTTCTAATTATTCACATCCTCCCTGATGTGTTTAAGGCACCCATGCAAGACCCATTATTTTATTACCTGCCACCTGCTCCCAGGTCTGCCGGGCTAAGACAACTGGACCCACGTGGTATGGTTAGGGAGCCGCTCAGAGCCTTGGGGACCTGGTGTCTTCAGTGGGGATTGCTGCATCGTACTGCAGGAAGACAGTCAGTCACATGGCAGAGTGCTGACGGGTGCCTTGGGCACCACCGTAGGGGTGCAGTCAACTCACTAGGCATTTCTGCAGGAGAGATGCGCATTCGTGTCACGAAGACAAGACCCAGCAAAGGCGCCGGCCGCCAGGTGGCCTTGTGGCCTTGGCCGAGGAGTGTGGCTGGTTCTCTTGCTCCCACCAGATAGACAGCACCACATATTACCGTCCTCACACCCACAGACACAACATGGACCATACGTTCAGATGCGATACTACCGCACTCAAGTAGATACACCACACTCATCCACCGACATCACACACACATGCCCTCTGTCACGCCATACCTGCAGGCACACTACGGGCCATGCTCATCCAAACGCTACCATGCTGTCACTATACACACTGCGTTCGTCCACAGACATACTACACGCACACAGACTCACCCATGGGTAGGCCACACATAGCCACAGGCACACACGTGAACTACACTCACATGCGCCACCACGCTCATACCACACACACTCACTTACAGATATGCCGTAGGTACCACACTCAGACACTATAGAAACGTCTGCACAATACACCACACACAAACCATGTGTGCTTGCTGCACACACCACACATGGCATAAAATTTGTACTTGTTTGACACACTACATACTTTCATACATCTGCTTCACACACATATATGGCACACTTATGTGCACCACATACCTTCACACACCACACATACATATCACATCACATGCTTAAAGAAACCATTCACATGCACATGCCTTGCCATACTAATATACTACACAGATCAGATCCATATGGATAGCACAAGACCCACGCTCATGTGATATACATACACATCTCGACAACACGCACTACACATACACATTCACACCGTGTACAGTACACTGCATATTCAGGGTACACACAGGCACACATATACCCATTCCTCTATCTAACAACACTAGGAATGGCTGTTGCCAGATTCTGGGGTAGGGGATGTTTAATAATGAAAATGAAATGAAGCCGTGTGTCCCCCCTGCACTACCATATCTGCCCCCTGGCCATCTTAGGAAAACAGAACGCACTCAGCCATCTAAGATAAAAAGCAGTTAATCCACATAAACCATTGTCACATTTCTGTTATTGTCTCTGCCTGACTGTGACTCCATCCCTGGGCTATCAGCTGCCTGTTTTGTTGCCCTGTGGCAGGAGGCACCCAGGGCCCTGAGCCTTTGTGCAGGGCATGCCTCGTGGTGGTTCGCAATAGTGTCGCCCCTGACTCTGCTCAGGATGCATCTTAGGGTTTTTCCTTTCCAACGAACTAAAGTTTGTCCAATTCTCCCTTCGAGTTCAAAGAGCACACTTCTGCTTTTGCTGAGGTGAGCTGCCCCTGCGTACTGGAAAAGGATTTTCTCTTCTGTGCTCCCTGTTTAAAACTTGCTTGGGGGGTGCTTGCTTGTGTGAATGCTGGGTCTCTCTCACAGGCACTCCGACATTTAGACAGAAGTAGAAGCATCATGCCTATGGTGCTCATTCTATAGCCTCCCTAGGAAAGATCCCCCCCCTGCAGTGGGATCTCCGGCTGTGTGCGCTAGGGGTCTAACTCCTCTGGAGGAGAGAGACCTAGATTGGGGGCATCACTTGCTTCCTAGCCCTGAGCAGACAGACCCACAGGGAATGAAGGACTTGGGATTTGGCTTAGGCCAGGAAAGGGACTTGCTCCTGCATGCCTGGGGCCCTGGCTTCATTTTGAGCACTGTAGAATAAAACAATAAAGATTTGAAGTATAAAATACAGGTTTTACACAGGGCGGTTCAGGGCCTCTGGGTTTGACATCAGTCTCATACCAAGTCTGTCTTGCACTTGCCCTAAGGCCCAGGAGAGCTTTTCCAGCCAGACCAGCTATCAGGTGGTCCACCAGCTAAGCTCCACAGAGGGGGTATGCGGGACTGCGACCTGAGGGGAGCCAGCCAGCGCTCAGCCCTGTCCTGCCTCTAGGACCTTCAGGTCCACCGTGATGGTTGGTGGCTTGTTCTGTTCTAGGAAGCTGCCTGGTGCAGCTCATCTCAGCAAACCGTCTAGAGAAGTAGCTCCTCTCTTCTCCCCACCCCCAGCCGCAGTTGGCATATTTCTAAGATCCAAAGCGAGAGTTGGAGGCACAGGTATATGGCGAACAGTGGTGATTTTAACTGCCCAATAAAGTATAAATCTCAAAATAAGCTCCTGGACAGACAAGCAGTAAAAATCTGCATGTCAGCATGCAAAGATGAAACCAGTTTTGTGAGGAGAAAGGGAGTATGGGTAATTCTGCCCCCCCCCCATATACATTTAAAGAGGCAGTTTGGCAATGAAAACTATAATTTGGGGTTTTTCCCTTTTATGTGTTGCAGTTAGAATGTGTGAACACGTGGCGCTTTAATTGATGTCTCTTGTTTTACTCTGCCTTGTTTAAATGCAAGGAATGGGAAAGTAAATCGAGGCTGCAGCGGTGGTTAAATATATATATTTTTTTACTCTGTGTGAACTTTTTCCCTCTTTTTCAAGCAGTTTTGAAACTTTGAAAATGAGACATCAGGGAAATGGAAACAATTTATGAGATAGTTTTGAGAGTAACGGCTGACCCCTTAATTGATTGGCCCCTTCGCCCGAACCCCTTAAGGACTCTTACTCTCTACCGTGTTAGTAAAACACTGCTGCCGTGCTCTGGGGGGCTTCCCTTCCCCTTCCCTCTGCAGCAGTTAACTTTTGTCTTATAGGGTGTTTCACAATTTTCATGTATTCTCACAACCTCTGGTTTCCTTACAGTGGGTACGGTGTGCTCTCATTACATGGGTTTTGTTTTAAGACCACACTTAAAATTCTACTGTATCTATGTGAGTGTTTTGCCTACACGTGTGCCAGTGCACCGCATGCATGCCTGGTGCCCACAGAGGTCAGATGAGAGCATGGGATTGTCTGGCACTGTAGTCACAGATGGTTGAGAGCCACGATGTGGGTGCTATAAACGGAACCCAGATCCTCTGGAACAGAAAGTACGCTGCCCAGCCCCCATATATATAATTTTTAAAAATCTTAGAGGTTAGTTTTAAAAGGAAAGGTGTCATGAATTCTCTCTGATGACTCACAAATCAATAGTCTTAAATCATTGATGGTTTTTCCCCTCTAGAAACATCCTGAATGCGGTTGACCAAAGTTGCAGACAGCATCTCCTAACGCTGACAGTGCTGCAGGCTCTGATACAGTGTTGCAGATGGAGACCCTCTGGATGGTGGCTGTTCCCTTTAAGGGGGCCCTAACTAACTCCCGGCTGGTAGAGGTTACTTTGTCCTCTTGCCTGGTTAACTAGGCTGGGAAAGGCGTCAATTTCCAGACAGGAAGTGGAGTCTGCTAGCTCACGTCTCTAGGTCTGTGAACTGGCAAAGACATCCATCACACCTCATCCTTTGATTCAGAGCAGCTTCATCGTCTGAAGATGAGGCGCAGGGGACAGAGAACTTAAAGCCACACAGAATTTTAGGCCACACAGTACCCTGTACCCGACACTAATGCTCATGGTAACCATTCAGGAATGCTCACATGTGGGCCCACGTGCTCAGAGGCTCTATTGCTTAGTGATGGGGGTGGGGTGAGGGAGAGAGGGAGGGAAGAAGGGAGAGAGAGAGAGCAAGCTTCCCCCTCCCCTGTGTGTATCTGTCAGTGTCTGTGTATCTCACTCTCTGTGTGTAGGACAGATGACAACCTTGGGTATTGTTCCCCAGGTGCCCCATCTCCCCCGCTTTCTTTCCTTCTTTCTTTTTTCTTTTTTGTTGGCCAGGGTTTCAGACTGGCCAGAAGTCCCCCAGATAGGCTAGCTGGCTGGCTAGTGAGCCCCAGGGGACCACCTGCCTTTACCTTCCTAGTGCTGGGGTTACAGCACGTGCCACGCTCTAGGAGCATTCTTATGTGGGTTCTGAGGATCATACTCAAGTCCTCATATTTGAAAGGCAAGTACTATATGGAGTGAGCTGTCTCCCCAGCTTTCCTTTCCCTTCCATTTTAGACTTCTCCTCCCTAAACAGTGTCATTTAGTTCCCCCAATTTAAAGAAACTATTCTATCCTCGAAATCCCAGCCTAGCCTAGTTAGCAAGCTCCAGGCCAGTGAGACACCCTGTCTCAAACAGAAGGTGGAGAGTGTGTGAGAAGGAACACCCAAGGATGTCCTCTGGCCTTCACACACATGCACATATAAAGACACACATGGACGCACACTCGCGTGTGCACACACAGGAATAATTAGGAATGTCATAATTAGGTCAGCAATAAATCACCATTGTGTTTTTGACAAATTTAAAGGTTGGGTAGTTTGAAAGAGGGGAGAAGAGCCGTGCAGGGGGAGGTGGCCATGAGAATATGTTTGTCACAACACCCTCAGAAAGTGTTGACTGTCCCTCCCAGGCCAATGAGTCCCATGCTCCCAACCCCCTGTTAATTTGTAGGATGTCACACAGCCCATTGCCTGCAGCCTCCTCACCACCTCTCCGCCCCTGCTAACCCACATTGCTTTTCAGATCTTACCAGGAGTGCTGGTGCTGACCGAGGGCTCCTGGGCTTGACTGAGAACACCATCTTTGTGCGTGCGTGCGTGCGTGCATGAGTGTGTGTGTGTGTGTGTGTGTGTGTGTGTGTGTGTGAAGGGTTTCCAGGCAAGTGCAGTGCCCACGTGCCTCTAGTTGCAGATTTGGCTTTGTTCTCAGGCCGTGGGTGAGGGTCGGGCAGTGTGTGAAGGAAATGGGCCATGGAACCTCTCCCCCCAGCACTGCAGTAGAAGTGAGAGTCTTCCCAAAGAAGCTGCTGACTTGGGGTGCTTTAAGCTGTGTAAGCTGCCTTGAGGGTTCATAGCATGTCTGAGGATCGAGGCACAACAAATGTGTTAACAAATGCCTTTCCTCTGGCCCCACTGGGTTGATGGAGAACTCTGGGAAATGAGAACGGCTGAAGTGATTGATAACAGTGAGACCTCTATTTCTGCTGTGTCCCACAAGGAAGGGGTCCCTGAAGACCCTGGGGGCTCTCCTTGAGAACTTTCATTTCTTCTTGTGTTGTATGACAGATCCCTCCGGCTTTCAAGTCCCCCTTCCTCCTGCCCACACACTCACAGTGATATTTTTAATTTTATTTATTTTTATTATTATTAATTTTTTTTTTTTTTTTTGCCCAGAGACATAAGGCAGGACACATTCCTGGGCCAGACTGGAAAAGCAGTCATTTCCTGGCAGAGAGCATGGTCCTGTTGTAAAGTGGTCTCTCGTGAACAGAGCCTGCGCTGTGGAGTTTTATTGGGGCTGTGCTTGTCTTGGGCCCCATGGGAGTCCATAGCCGCAGCAAATGGAACTTTTCAGCAGACCCGCATGTGTACCGTGGACCACACCTCCTTCACTTTCCCAGGCAGTGATAGGAAGTTCTGTTCAAAGGATTCTCATCCCCTTTGAGAAGGTCTTGCAGGTTTCCCTTGGAATCCCAGGGACTGTAATAGAAAAAATTCTGTTATCCAGGCCATACTTGAGCTTGGGTCCAGTGTTGTTGCTTCTTGTGACGCTTGTGACTCTCAGGGACATTTTGTTCTTACTGTGCTATGTCTTAGTCCTTGAGAGTATGGCTTCTGCCTAGGGAAACAGAAATTGGTCATAAGGTACTCAAACCTTAAACGGGACTGGCTCTCAGAGCTATTGGTTGACCAGTGTGTGAGCGGTGGGCAGCTGGCCTTGGGGTGTCCACAGGGATCAGGAAACGAGGAGGTGAAGCATAGGGATAGGGCTCCAAGCAGATTCAGAGCAAAGTGGGTGTGCTAGAAACAGCTCAAGACGCAGCTGTGGGTTCCTGTAGCTCAGAGCTCCTTGTCTTGTCCCCCCACCCCCCAACCCCACAAGCTCCTCCGTGCTGTTCTCTCCCAGTCCCGAGATTTACAGGGCATTTCCATGGTGACCAGTGTGCTTTGGAATGAGACCCATTTTTATTCTGTACCCATCAGCTAGGCCAAACAGCCCATCTCTGAGATGGGTCCCTTTGGTTTTAGGAGATGGCCACCTAAGGCTGGGGGCAAGGCCACAGGAAGAGGCCATCACACTGCTTGTTCTTGTGATGCATTTTCAGTTTCGTTTTGCATTATTTTTTTTCGAGACAGGGTTTCTCTGTAGCTTTAGAGCCTGTCCTGGAACTAGCTCTTGTAGACCAGGCTGGCCTTGAACTCACAGAGATCCGCCTGCCTCTGCCTCCCGAGTGCTGGGATTAAAAGTGTGAGGTACCACTGCCTGGTTGTGATGTATTTTCTGAAGAATTGTACTGAGGACAGCCTGGTTGTTACCAAAAAAAAAAAAAATTTTTTTTTAAATGCATGCATGTGTGGCATGGGTAGGTATGCTGCTGTGGAAGCTGAGGCGGGACTCTGTGTGTGTGTGTGTGTGTGTGTGTGTGTGTGTGTTTTATCTTAGGAGCTATCCTCATGGCATCTTGAGATAAGTTCTTTCCTGGGCCTGTAATTTTCCAAGTAGGCAAGCAGATTGGCTAGCTAGTCCCACAATCCCCCTGTTTCTGCCTCTCGAATTACTAGCCTGCACTACCATGCCCAGCACTTTTATGTGGGTTCTAGGGATTGAATGAGGCAAGCGCTGTACTGACTGCGCTGTCTCCTGCATTCCAAGATGCTATAGTTAAATTCACATTAGGGAACAGTCATCTAAGTTAAATCACAGTGACCCTCCCCACAAGGCTCAGGAGTGGCTCTGGGCTTTGGCCTCACAAGGTATAGAGGACTTCAGGGTCCCCTTGGAGGATTTCAGGGTCCCCTTGGAGCCAGGAGAAGACCCAACAGGACAGCTGATGCTCACCGGGGTTGGCTAGCTCCCCTCTGCAGGCTGTCTTAGGGCTTGAATTTTTTCTCCAAAGAAAGGGAGTTGCTGTGCCAGGTGTATGGCTCAATTTCATGCATGAAAGAGAGCTCTGGGTATTCATGCGCCTGAAGTCGTTTGAAGGTAAAATAGGAATTTTGTGTATGGACACCTCACACACACACACACACACACACACACACACACACACGCGCCATATGGAGGAAATGGAACCAAGGCCTTCTGTAGGGAAGTCCTCTCTCACCATAAATTTAAAACTGGGGAAACCTACCAATGTCAACACACCCTTGGAAGATCAGTAACATTGCTGGTGTTGCTGAGCCGTGGGCTATCCCAGGCTCTGGGAGAGATTTGCTCAGGGAGCCTCTATTCTTGGCCCAGGTCTACTCAGTTAGCTCTGTAGTGGTTTCGGCACAGTCAAGGTCACCAGAGGTCAGCATGCAAGTCCAAGTGGGATGGGAGGCCAGCTTGTGGCCCATCCTGCCCAAGGTATCTTCGGCCTGGGGCTTTCTGTTTTGGGTTTTCCTGTTCTTGGGTCAGAAACTTTGCGTTTCTCATTTGGTCTTACAGACCATTTTCAGGGGCAGGGAATGTACTACACCGGCTGTGATGTGAGCAGACTTTCACTTCTTCACACAAAGCACACAGCCTGGTACTGTTGAAACGTTTCTGTTGACCTAGTATGAGCCTGGGAAAGTGACCAAGGTTTCAGGCTCACACCCAGAGGTGTATTTCAAAGCTGGGTGTGATAGTTCCCACCTGTGATCCAAGCTCTTGGAAGGTAGGGGCGTGAGAATCAGGAGTTCAAGGCCAGCCTCTACTACCTACCACGTTTGAAGCCAGCCTAGGCTACAAGAGATCCCGGTCTCAAACTAAACAGATCAAAAACAATCACGGGCGTGTTTAAGAAAAAGTAGCCAGAAGAAATCCTTGCCTCCTCCCAATAACTTCTTCCTTAGATTCAACCTCTCTCCATGCACGAGTTTCTGCCTGGGTTCTTGTTCTTAGAACCTGTAACAAATGTATGTTATGTGAGAGTAATGTTCTAGAAGCGTTTTAAGGAAGTGTGTTTGGCCGAATCCCTTTCTGCTTATCCACCCAGAATAATTACTGTAGCAGTTTGATACCTCGTTTTCCAACCTGGAGTTTCTACACATACACCTTCCCCCGCCCCATAAAATCTTTACATTGATGGTTACAGATTCATTTTTTCCTCTTAATATTGCAGCGTGTCTGTCTGTCAGCAGCTAGATATACTATAATAATAATAAGACCCCTGTGTTCTCTGTAAATAAACCACTGGCCCCCAGTTTCAGGAGGATGGTGGGCTCGCCCCTAGTGTATCCACAGAGCAGCGGGCTGTGTGGTGTTAGCGCTGTGTGTTCCCAGACTTGCTTCTGGGAACTGTGCTCGCATTGTAAGATATAACTTAATCACATAATCCATAAGTCCAGTGGACCAGAAGAAAGGAAATGCTCGAAGTGAAGGCTTTGAAAATAGAAAATGTGGAAAACTTGTTTAAACAGTTTCTGTTGACCTAAGTCTGAGTTCTAAGGCAGATTGATCGGGGTTTGTATTCAGACTCGTAGGTGTGTTTAAACACTTCGCTGTTAAGAAAACCAAGGCAGGAAGTGGATGATAAAATACAAGTGATTTATGGAGAAAGTAATGCAAACAGCAGTCAGTAGGCTTTTTTTTTTTTTTTCTTTAACTTAGAGAAGGGTTGGGGTGCTGGGCTCTACATCAGCAGATAAATTATGGTCCAGCGATGTTTCCAGAGATTATGAGTTTTTTTTTTTTTGCTGTAGCTATGCCTCAGGTTTTGTGGTTCTCAGCCCAGCTTTGTCTCCGCTAATGCTCCCCACCTGCGAACCCCAGTCCCTTGACCAGAAGGTACGGACTACTCAGATGAGTGGGCTGGGCGCTCTTTTCCTTGTCCCCGTCTAGTGAGTTGCTGTCTTTCACTGGCCTCAGGTAATGGGGGAGATCACTCGCTATACCTGGGGCTGCTGCCTCCTGTGGGTGTCTGTGGCCCTTAGAGATACGCATGCCCAGAGAGCTGTCATGACGGGATAGTGTTCGTTCCTGCCTCATGGGCTGTGCTCCATGGAGTGACCAGCCTGCAGTTCAGTTTGTTCAGTATTGAGACAGTGTGGTGTGATGTTTTGTTAATGCCCTCTGGGTCATATGAAGATGGAAATCTCTCTTTTGTTGACCTTCTGATGGCTGTAACCATTCAGACACTTAAAATGGCGTGATTGGGGGACACCTCAAGGCTTTTATTTAAAAAAAGAAAAATGATTTATCTTTGTTTCCATTTATGTGTATGTTTGTATGTCGCATATGTGTGGGTGCCCACAGAGGCCAGAAGAGGGCCTATAACTTAATTACCTAATCTATATGTTTGAGTTACAGGCAATTGTGAGGACCTGGAGGGGGATGCTGGGGGAGGAACACAGATCTTTGGGAAATGCTCTTAACTGTAGAGCCATCTCTCCAAACTGATCCCAAGGCTTTGAAACACCCATTATGATTCCAAAGAAATTTAAGTAACTAAAAAACAAATGAAAGGATAGCTTGTTCTGTTGTTATCTAATATTCATGTACCAAACTCAGACATCAGTCATATAACCACCGTTTTGCTGTTAACATCAAAGCCAGTTAAAATTCCTTCTGTGAGATGCCCTGTAAGTCTGGTGCTAAGACAATGAACTCAAAACTTTTTGTGAATTCATTAATAAATTTGGATAAAATGTACTGGAAAGCACGTTTTGTGTATAGGGGAATGTATAGATGGAATGTTCTTACAGCTTTCAGTCCATCAGGGAGGGAAGCAACAAGGGCTCGGAATCTGGAGGCAGGAACCCAAGGAATAGTCAGCTCTTTGACTATTCACTTGCTTAGCTAGCTTTTGTCTTTTTTTTAAATGCTTTTTTACATTTATTTTATCTTTTGATAATTTTTTAAAAGCTATTTTTCTTTTTAAAGGTTTATTTATTACGTATACAGTGTTCTGTCTGCATGTCTTCCTGCATGTCTGTCTTCAGATCTCCTTGCAGATAGTTGTGAGCCACCATGTGGTTGCTGGGAATTGAACTCAGGACCACACTTGAGCTCAGTTTTACATCGTTTACCTATTAGGGCGCTTGTCCCCAGAAAGGAGAACAAGACCTGCATGATGACGTCCCTCCGCCCAGGCCCATCTGCCCAGTGACGGCACCTGCCACAGTGGGCTGGACTCTCCTCCGTTAGTTAGCATGCCCACAGGCCAGTCTAATGGAGGCAATTTCCACAACTGAGGTTCCTTCTTCCCAAGTGGGTCAAGTTGACAACCGAAACTAACTGTGGCAGTGACAAAAAGATGTAGCCACACATAAAACACCAAATTAGAAAAAAATTTGATACAGCCAAGAATCTTTAGTATCATACTCATTCATAGAGATACAGCAATGTTTGTACAATACACTGTTAAACTTGTCTATTAATACTTATTCATAGAGATACAGCAATGTTTGTATGATACACTGTTAAACTTGTCAGTTAATACACTGGAGGTGTGTTTACCCACAAGGCAGTGCGCTAGGCCGATGGGGGTGTATTGAGTGTACACAAGAATTGCCTGTGAGAAACAGTCCTGAGGGGGTGTGATGATGTTAATATGTTATTATTGTCAATAATGAGGACTTCACTTTGTCAAAAGACTCTAACCTCCAAGTGTTTGTACCAGTATGTAGAGTATATGATGTATTTTGGGAAACCAGAAAGAAAAGCATGAAAATTTTATGTGTGTGTGTGTGTTGTGTTTTGGGTGTGTGTTTTGGGTGTGTGGTGTGTGTGGATCTGTTTTGTGAGTGTGTGTGTGTGTGTATGTTGTGGGTGTGTGGATTTGTTTTAGGATGTGTGAGTGTATCGGGTATGTGGGATCTTTTAAAAGGACCAAAGGGAAGTTTTCTTTCATTTTGCTGTCTACTACTTTTGATTTTGTTGTGTTTGTTTTGTTTTGAGACAGGGCCTCTCCACGTAGCTTTGGCGGTCCTGGAACTCACTCTGTAGGCCAGGCTGGCCCCTGAATGACGAGCAGGGGGTGACAAGTCCTAGGTATGGTGGAGAACAGCACAGCCAGAGGCAGGGCATCTGGGAGAGTCCAGAGTGACATGACCCTGAGCTGTGTGAGGAGATGGGAGGGTGGGGAACAGGAGAACCAGGTGCAGCAGCCAGGAGGCCCAAAGAGAATAAACAAAAATGATTGGATTATATAGGGAACGCAGCTGGGGGAAGGGCAGCCCAGCCCCCTTGCTGGAAAAGTTTAGAGTAGGGATGGAGTATGCCAGACAGGAGGGCCCTGTAAAAGTAGGGACTGAGGGATGCAGGAGAACCTGGTGGCCAGTATCCGCTTCCATATGCTAAATAGACACCTCAACCTTTTGTCCCAGGTTTGAAACCTAACAGCCTCGAACTTACCAGGATCCACCTGCCTCTGCCTCTGGAGTGCTGGGATTAAAGGTGTGTGCCACCACTGCCCAGCTGAGAAATGTTTATTTTTATAAAAGCTGGCTATACTTTAGACTGCAAGCTGGCAAGGCTCCATCCTCCTATTCGACAGATGAGAACACTGAGGCCTGGGGCTTCATATTTCTTGGAATGGGTGAGCTGGGATTTAAACCCAGGGAGTCTGGGCTATCTGCCACCAGATAGTGCTACACATACAATAGACATGGTTGGGCACTCCTCCTTCCCAAAGCACAGCTGTGTGATTACTGCAGGTCAGGAAGCCTCTGGGGAGCAGGTCCTTCTGGACCAGAGCTCAGTAGCCACATGTAAATCTCCATGCCAGCTTAGGTGTCTCTTTTGTCCTTGTAGCAAGCAGCAGTCTATGACAATGAAGTCAGAGACTTCTCTGGTGTGACTGAAGTCTACTTTCCCTCATTTTCCAGCATATGGGAGCCCTCCTTGCTCTCTGTTTAGGAATTGTCCTCTGTCCTCCTTGGGGAGGGAATCCCAAGGTGAGCTGATTCAGATGTTCTGTGACTTAAGGACTGTGGCGCTGGCTTCACGTCCCATACCATGGTGGGTGCCCTCTTCCCGCAGGATGTTCCAAAATACTTGCGCTGTGGGAGATGGATGTGGCTGCGTTGGTAGAGTGCTCACCTAAAAGTGCATGGAAACATCCTGGGTTTTTTTGCCCAGCATCACATAAAACGGGATGGTTGTTGTCTTTGTTGGAGTTCTCATTGCTGATAAAACACCATGACCAAAAGTGACTTGGCGAGCAAAGGGTTTACTTTAATGTAACGCTCGGCTGGCTCCATCTGGCATCCTAGGAGGTCTGGGAAGGAACTTAAAACACACACCTGGAGGCGGGAACTAGATGGGTGCTGCTTACTGGCTTGCTCCCAATGACTTGCTCAGCCTGCTTTCTTCTAGAAGCCAGGACCACCAGCCCAGGGATGGCACCATTCACAGTGAGCTTGGCCCAATCATCAATAAAGAAAATATCCCACAGGCTTGCCTGTACGCCAGTCTCGTGGGGGGCATTTTCTCAGTCCAAGTTCCTTCTTCCTAATGACTCTGCCTAGTGTCAAATTAACATAATACTCAGCACAGGAGTGCACACACCCAGAATCCTGCACAGGAGTGCACATCACAGGAGTGCACACATCCAGACCCAGGGTCTGAAGCACAAGGTCATCCTGGGTTATGTAGTGAATGTGTTGGGATGCGTGAAATCCTATCACAAAACCAGCAGACAACTAAACCAGAAAACTAACAAAATTAGTAAGAAACCTGAAGTCAACCATTTGCTGCCAGCTGACTTCCTGCTCTCCCCAGGTCCCAGGCTGAAAGGTCATGCTCAAAAAACAAACAGACTCTGTAAATGTGGCCAGCCATGGTGGTGCTCATATATAATCCCAGCACTTAGGAGCAGAGACAGGTGGGTCTCTATTCCAGGCCAGCCTGGTCTACATAGAAAAAAATTAACTGTGTCCATCTTACCGGTCTAGCAGCCATCATGTATGCTCAGGGCCTACAAGTTTGTTCCATGCTGTTGTGTGTTTTCCCCACGGGAAGCTGGAAGTGTCCACCCTACAGATTTCCACCTAGGGATCCCTAGAATCCAGGTGAAGAACAGCCGCATTCCTGTCCCCGTTTCCAAAAACCATCTCTCCTTACACGATATTCTTGAGCCTGGAAATTTTACTCTGTTGCTTAGGGCTAACGTTCTTCTATTCCTGAACACCTCTTTAGCGCGTAAGGCTTCTGTGTATTGTGTTGCCAGTGTTAGAAATAGTATGTAATTTTCTTTTTGGCCCCTGTGTCTGAAGCCACAGAGTCGCCTAGGGTTCCAGCTGTATTGCTTGACACTGGGACATGACTGGTGCTATCTTTTCTCCCGTTTTGTGAGCCCAGAGGATCCTGCCGTTCTGTGGGCTGCTGGTCTTTGGGGAAAGGGGGTCTTGTTTTTCTGGAAGAAACAGGGCCTGGCAGGGCACCACAGCCCCTCCCCGCTGCCTGCAACCCCCTAATTGCAAACACATGGGGTAGTCTCCCTCTGAGGGCGCCTGATGAGGGCTGTGTGCATCCCACCCCTGGTGTCCTGTTTTTCGTCAAGGAAACTGGGGTGTCATATACCAGGGTCAGAGGACAGCTGCCTCAGGTGGGGAGCTGTAGCATTTGCTTGCATTTTGTCTTCCTCCATTTCCTGCAGCACTCACGGGGAAGGCCTTTGAAATCTCTCTCCTCTTCCCTCTTCTCCTGACAATGTGTTTGTGATTACAGACCTCTGAATGTGCTGTCTTGCATAGGGGAGGCCTTTCACAGTGCGCATGTGTGTTCCTTCCCACTCCCGAGAGAAGCCTGTTCATTTTCCCCTGCTGGACTGGCCAGGGCCTTGCCACCTTCTGGCCTCTGAATCTCCAGGAGAGAGGGACACTACCACCTTCAAAGCCATGAGTGTGTCAGGGGGATCTAATAGACTTGCTGTCCAAAAGACCTGAGCTTATGTGTTTGGTTGTTCTGAAACAGGCTTTAAGATAGCCCAGGCTAGCTTTGGCTTAGTGTGTGCTAACAGTCAAGAGTGGGATTGGAGAGATGGTTGTGTAAGCATGAGGGCAGGAGTTTGGATTCCCAGAACCTACATGTCTGAGTTTGCTTTGTCTCCCTGGTGAACACCATGCCCAGGACTGTAGTCGCAGCTCAACAATTACAAGCAGTGGCTGTCCTTGCAGGGGGCTCCCAGCTCCCACCTGGTGGCTTACATCCTTCTGTATCTCTAGTTCTAGGGGATTGGACATCCTCTTCCGGCCTCCAAGGGCACTGGGCATGCGCTTGGCACACAAACAAATATATACAACAAACAAATAAAACTCCAAAATACCATGACCCTAAACAACCTGTGGAGGAGACAGTTTGTTTCCTATTACAGGTTATAGTTCACTATAGAGGGAAATCAGAGCAGAGATGCCAATAGGGCAGGAGCTTGTAGCAGGGCCCTGGAAGGGTGCTGCTTGCTGGCTTGTCTCCCAGCTCTTGTTCAGCTACCTTTCTTGTGTAGCCCAAACCTACCTGCTTAGGCCCACAGTGATATGACATCAATTAGTCAAGAAAGTGCCCCGTAGACACGGCTACAGGCCAATCTGATGGCAAAAAATTACATTCTTAAATGCTGGTTCGTAATCCAGCCCTGGAAAGTAGAGAAAGGAGAACCCCAGAGCAACTTGCTAATGGGATTATCCATGCTGGTGAGTTCTGGGTTTGATTGAGAGTTCTTGCCTCCATGAATGAGACAGAAGAGTAGCAGAGAGTCATTCAACATCAACGGTGGGGCTCCACATGCGTGAGCACACACATGCATTTCCTATGAAAAATAAAACACCAGTTAATGATGACCTCCTGCCACCGTGTCCCAGGTGCTGGGACTGTGTGCATCCCTCTGCACTCAGCTCCCTCTGGCTTTTGATTATGGAAGTTTTAAGGGCTTTAACAAGCTGGGAAACAGTATGTCAAAGCTCACGTTCCACTTCCATGTCGATCGTCTGATTCTGGATCTCAGGGTTTTTCTGCCTCTTATGCATACAGTTTATAAAAGTTTTGCTGAACTTTGACATCTTGGCTTTCCCTCACCCCAAAGTGTGCAGGCATCTCCGAAGGAGGACGACTCCCTTCTCCATGGCTGCATAACCGGTCCTATAGAGAGAAGTTAATGACTGCCCCGTCGTAGCCCCCAATGGCTGCTCGGTACTAACATCCCTTCAGTTCCTTTCTGGAAGTGTTTCATGGCCTCCTCCTCCCCAGCAACCCTTGCCAATCTGTACGACTATTGGATACCGATGGAGCCCCTCCCTGTGTCCTTGTCCTTCTGACTCACCCCACCCCGTGTGTGTGTACGTGTGTGAGCTGTGGGTGTGTATGTGTAGGCCAGAGGACAACGGGCTGTCCACCTTGGTAAGCCCCAGAGATCCCCTTGGCTCTGTCTTCCCAATGCTGGGATTGCATGCAAGTGCACGTCACTGCACCAGGTGTTTTTCATGGGTTCTGAGACTCAAAATCAAGTCCTCATGCTTGCAAGGCAAGCGCTTTATGGAGTGAGCCATCTCCCTAGCCCAGCACTGACACGCTGAAGGCCACAGGGCAGTTTCCCATAGAAGTTCTGCTCTCCGAGTGGGCCTGGCTGCTGCCTGCATGGTCTTATACCTGCACCTCTGTTCTTACTTAGATTGGATGTTTGAAAGCCTGTGACCCATTCACTTTTTGCTGCAGCTGGGTACTTCATATTGTAAACCTCAACCCCCCCCCCACACACACACTTTGCCTGTTCCTGTTTCCTTCATAGGCACAGATGTGTGTGCACACACACTGAAAGACACAGACACAGGTATGCAGACAGACTCGCTCAGAGACACAGAAGCAGAGAGTCACATACATAGTCACAGACCATATGCCCCTTGTGAGAGAGATCTGATAAACAGGACCTCACTGTGCAGGGGCAGTTCTACAGAGACGGTGACAGTAGCCCAGTGCAGGCGCATGTACAGGCATGGGGGACAGGGAGGTCCTGTGATTGAAGTTTTGCTTGCTCTAATGTCATCTTATTCCCCCAGCTCTGCTGGCGTCCCTTATACCCTCCTTTCCCCTGGACCACGGTTCCAGTTCCAGCCATGCTTCCCAGAGCCAGGCTCCCGGGGATCCAACCAAAGATGAGTGGGAGGCATGATTTGTAATTTGATTGCTTTCCTGAGCCAGGGATCAATCCCAGGAAAGTCCTCTTATCACTGGGCTACGCCCCCACTTGGGATGGGGGTTACACCCCAGGGTCAGAGATAGTCCGGGAAAGCAGAGGAGAGGAGCGGAACTGAAAGGCACAGGCTTCCTGTGGGGATGCTAAGGTAGGTCTTGGCCAGGGCTCTGTGTGTCCATGTGAGACTTCACCACAGGGAGAGACTGATTATAGCCGTGCAGCCAGGAGGCCAGAAGGGCAAGCACTTAGGTGCTGTATAGTTACTTGCTTTGTTGCTATGGCAAATGCCTGACAGTTGCTAGTTAAAAAGGGGTGAGTTGATATTTGACTCACAGTCCCATCCGGTCCAGTCCATTGTGGAGGTGGAGGGAATAGTAGCAGGATCATGAGGATGCAGCTGGTCACATAGTATCGGGAAGCAGATAGATGATGCTGCTCAACTCACTTTCTCCTTTTCACTAAGACCACAGCCCACAGTATGGTGCCACCCACAGTGGACAGAGCATCTCAATTTAGTAACCTAATATAAATGATATAAATAGTAACCTAATATGAATAGGCTTTTATCCCAGATGATTCTCAATCCCATCAAATTGAGGATATTAGCCATCATAGGCACCAAAAGCGATCTTGGTATTTGCATTTTTGTTTCTAACCCATGGGCTAGTAGTAGCTGAATCCCTAAGCCTCTGTTTTCTCATAGATGCATCGTTAAGCCCCCGTGCCAGCTCTCACGTTGGCACTCATTCTTTCTACAGAGAACCACGGGGCTTCTCTTGCTTTGCCCTCCTCCAGGAGATCGTGGTAGGAATGATTTTGTTGTAATCACGCCACTGGACCTTAAGTGTTTCAGCCAGCACCTGGGGTCCGGGAGATGGCCGGGCCTTAGAGAGAAACGAAGCTGGTACAAGGCAGGTTGTAGCCGTGGGTGGAGGCCCAGACTGTAGCTTCGGGGCGTGAGTGGCAGACGTCAGGGTTGTGCAGTCGAGAGCAAAGCTCCCTTTGAGTGAAAGGAAGAACGTTAGCCATGCGTATCAGATAATGGCAATCTGTCATCTCACAAGTGGCTAATGTGCAGTTCTGTGACACCGATTTGAGTAATTAGAGGATTTGATCGCCGGCCATGGGAAACCTATATGAACATTTCTCTCTGTTCTTGGAAAGAAGTCAAAGACCGGGCCGTTCCAGCGAGTCGTGATTTTTGAACGTGGCCGCAAGCGGGATTGATTTCACTTGGCAGAAACTACAAAAACAAACACGGGTTGAGAACAGCAGAGGCTCTTGTGATCCTGCCCTGGCCTTGGAGAAGAGGAAATGCTTTGTCAGTGGCACCCAGCGGCCGGAGGGCTGTGAGGCTCCCCCCCTCCCCACCTGAGGATTTTAGTCTGGGACAGTTATAAACAAAACCTGGAGACACTCAAGTAACCGGTGGCCCCTCCCCTTCCTCCTTCACTCGTTAACAGCTCTCTGAGCCATTGTTCTCCTTTGGCTCTCACTGGCCAAGTAAATCTCAATCAAGATCCTTAAACCCGGCCTTGACTCTCTTCACATTGCCATGGATACCAGATGAGGGCCTCATCTTTGGGAGATGGCCTTCATTCATGGGTGCTGGACAGGGTGTTTGCTTTCTGAACTGGTGGCCGTGGTTGGTTTCTGAACAGGTTGGTCCTGGTGTCCGCTGTCTGGATCACCGTGGCCCACACGAGGCCCGATTCCCTGGAGTGGAATATGCTGCTCATTGGTCCTCCAGGGCTTGACCCAGTGAGCCCAGGTCCTTCTCTGGCCCCTTGTGTTAATGACAGTCTCTTCTAAGACACAAATACATCCAGTAGTAAGCTTGTCCTGACTTGCTGGACCCAGCTGTGTTGGTTGGCAGCACTGATGTAGGCCATTTTGACTGTGGTGGCTTTCCAGAACCTCTTCCAGGGCTTCTGGTCAAGGTCTGTTAGTTACTGTTGTCCGAGACAGGGATGCCTGGTGAAGGTCTGTTACTGTTGTCCGAGACAGGGATGCCTGGTGAAGGTCTGTTACTGTTGTCCGAGACAGGGATGCCTGGTCAAGGTCTGTTACTGTTGTCCGAGACAGGGATGCCCGATTCGCTACATCACCATCGTCGTTTCCCGTGAGTGTTGACTGTATAGAAAGGAGGCTAAGCCCGTCACTAGTCCCAAGACCCTGGAGGAGCATGACAAGCTTGTGTCATTTTTGAAAGCAGATGCTGCCCATTGTCCAACTTGCTGCTCCAGGTCCTGTGGCGGGAAAGAGGGCATTGTCCAGGTGACAAGCAGATCCCCCGCCCAGTGTTATACCCCCTGGAAATTCTTGGTAGCCAAGGTTAGCCTTGAACTCCCTCTTGATAGGAAGAAGACCTTGTACTTCTGGTCCTCCTGCCTCCATCTCTCTTAGTGCTCGGATTACAGGGTGAGCCCGTATGCACTTTGTAACTGAGCAAGCCCTTGATCCCCTTGATCAGCGTATTTTCCCTCAGACGTATTCCTGTCTCCACAGTAACTTGAAAGCATTTATGCCAGTGGATACACACGTTTCAAGGCCTTGTCACAGGGTTAGCTGTAAGAGAACAGACTTACAGTAGTTCAATTTGCTCACGAGTGCTTCTGAATTTCCTCTTGTCTTAATTTTTAAGAAAAATTAGGCTCAAGAGCAGTGATAATTGGCCCTTAAAGGTCTTTGCCCTGTTGCATGACTTTTTCTGCCCCCAAGGAGAAATGAATGTCTCCTCATCCCAGGTAGGGTACCCACAACAGGAACAATGTAACAATTCTACCCCAGGGCAGATTGGTGACCCAGTGACTTTAACTAGGGTTCCTTAGAGAACAGTGCACAACTCGTGAGTGGCTAGACAGCTAAAGACAAAACATTCTTTTCCCCCCATGACTGATCATGGCCTATATATCTTGGGAGGGGGTGTGCCCTCATAAACCCTCCCCCTGTAACTGTTAACAGCCTATAAATCCTTGAAATGCAGGGAGGGCCTCAGGAGTGCTTCTCCCTCATCCCAAAAGTTAATGGGCCTTACTTCGTGCAGGTCTCCTTGGGGTCCTCTCAGCCGCTGACAGAAAGCCCCACCACTGCCCCGACTCTCCACACCCATGCTTCTTTCGCTTACTTCCACCCTCTGTGCACGGTGTTCTGGTCCCACCTTAGAATGCAAGAGATCCCTGCCTTAAGAAAAAGAGTCCTGGGAAGTCCAGGAGTGTAGCACAGTAGCCACATGACTTCAGTTGGGGCCCTCGCGCTATCCACCTTGCCTCCAAAAGTGTCACGGCAGATTTTCTGGGCTGGGCTGGGGTAGAGTCAGGAATAGACATAGTTTGTTAGGGGCCTACCCTTGAGGTGGTAAATTCAGGCCCTGAAGAAATGCATTGATATTTCCCTCTCTGTCTTTCTGCCTCCCTGCACCCACGTCTCTCTCCAGGGTCTCACTGCGTAGTTCTGGCTGTCCTGGAACTCACTATTTAAACAAAGCTGGCCTTGAACTCACAGGGATCCTCCTGCCTCTGCCTCCTAAGTGCTAGGATTAAAGATCTGCACCACCACACCAGGCTACATTGGTTCCTCTTAATGGCCTATCACCTTTAGGATTTTTATTTATTGCCGGGTGGTGGTGGCGGCGGCAGTGGTGGTGCACTCAGGAGGCAGAGGCAGGTGGATCTCAGTGAGTCTGAGACCAGCCTGGTCTATAGAACGAGTTCCAGGACAGCCAGGGCTACAAAGAGAAATCCTGTCTCAAGAAACAACAACAACAAAAAGAAAGAAAGAAAGAAAGAAAGAAAGAAAGAAAGAAAGAAAGAAAGAAAGAAGATTTTTACTTATTATTATTCCTGTATGTATGTGTGAATGTGTAGTGTGTTGCGGGAAGTATAGATGAGCATGAGCCACAGTGTATGTGTGAGGTCAGAGGACATCTTTGTGGAGCTGGTTCTCCTCTTCCACCTATCCATGGGTTCTGGAGCTATTAGGCTCGCCCTCAGCACCTTACCCAATGAGCCATCTCCCTGACCCCCTCGTTACCTTTTAAAGGGCTGCCCCCTCTCACTTGGTCTCACTGTGGACCAAGGCTCAGTATCAGTTTGGAGGGGATAAGGCACCTGTAAACCATAGAATCCGCCATGCCATTTCCTTGGAAACAATCAGGCTAGTTGGGGCTGCCGACAGTAAAGCAACAAACAGATAGGGGATCGCAGGTGCCAGTAAGCAGGGGCAGAAGAGGCTGATGGAGTCCCAGTACCAAAACTGTAGGCATAAGGAAGTCCACGAAAGCCTGGAATAAAGGATAACAAATATTTATTTGGGGGACACTCACAGTAAAGGTAGAGAGTTGCAGGGGTCCTCTGCCCTGGGGGTGCAGGAAACTGAACAGAACTCCTTCGACTATCACTCAAGAGAGCAAGCATGCTTCCTGTCTGCGCCTATCAGTCCCCACTAGTACCTCAGACCACGCCCAAGGCGTAATAAAGTACACATGTGCACATTTTAGACGAAAACACGCTTCACCTAGTCCAGCAGGCTGGTCGAGTGGCTCCATGGTGGAAAAGGTACAGCTGTCTTCAGTGGAGGCCAGCTTTCTGCAGCTCTGGGGAGGATCTGAAGCTTGGGTTGGAGTGGCTAGGAGGCGATTTGGAGGGTTTTAAGAAAGAACGTGACAAAATCCCATTTAACTTCCCTCTTGAAAGAACATCTCTGTCGGGAGGTTGTGTGAGGAGGTGTAGGCCTGGGGGCACCAGGGGTAAAATTCAGCAAGGGTAGTGGGATCTGCTGTTATTGTGGACAGGAAAGAGAGAAGAGACTGGATTCTAGTGTCTTCTGGGAAGAGGACTGAGGACAGATGCACGGACCACAGGAAATCAGGAAGGGGAGTTAGGTGGTTGAGCAACTGCCCAGAGGTGCGGGTGAAAGGTGCTACTTAGTAAGCTCATGGGAGAATTTGCTAAAACTGGAGGTTTCCAGACTGGTTACCATGTCGATGAACAGTCTTTTTTTTTTTTTTAAAGATTTATTTATTAGGCATACAATGTACTGCTGGCAAGGAAGACACCAGATCTCATTACAGATGGTTGTGAGCCACCATGTGGTTGCTGGGAAATTGAACTCGGGACCTCTGGAAGAGCAGCCAGTATTCTTACCCTCTGAGCCATCTCTCCATCCCCTCGACGAGCAGTCTTAATGATGATCCAGAAAACCAGGGCTCATGAAATAGCCCCCAGGTGGCACCTTCCATACCGGTGTCCCCCCTGTGTGTGTGTGTTGGGGGTGTCCCTTTTACATATGCATGCCACCTCTGAGGGTGCTGGCTGTTTCTGTATAGCTCTTGGGTTTTGGAAGCATCTCTGTCTGCAGACATCTGCCTGTTGCTGGGTCATGTGATGCCCTGGAGTGCCAAATGAAGGTGGGGCTGGGGGTGCTCTGGAGTGCACAGCCCTGGGTTTCCTCAGCTGCCATTAGAGTTTTTGCTCCTGGGGAGATCTCTCTGGAAGACTGTCTCCTCTCTAAGGCTGATGGATGGGATGCTGTCCGTTCTTCAGCAAGAAGATCCCTTGCTAACAGGCAGCTGATGTCTTCGGCAGGAACAGTATTTACAGTGTTTATCTGAAGATTAGTGAAAATCCTGGTGATTCACCACGAGCCTGTCGAAAGCAAGAGTCAAGTTAATGCCTCTGTCTAGTTCTCCCACTTCACCTGCAAATATTGATTGTTCTGTTTAGCACCATGCCTGAACCGTGGGTTCTTTTTGTTTTATTAACATGTAGTGTATTAGGTTTCGTTGCAGAAATTTCAAACAGAATTTATTTCCATTAATTCTTTGTCCCCTGCCCCCTGATTTCCTGTGGTCCGTGCATCTGTCCTCAGTCCTCTTCCCAGAAGACACTAGAACCCAGTCTCTTCTCTCTTTCCTGTCCACAACCCTAACAGCAGATCCCACTACCCTTGCTGAACTTTACCCCTGGTCCCCCCAGGCCCACACCGCCTCATACAACCTCCTAACAGAGATGTTCTTTCAAGAGGGAAGTTAAATGGGATTTTGTTGCTTCCTTTCTTTATTATGGATGGAAACGCCTGCAGTTTCTTTGCTCCTGAGAGAAGCTGTGTGGCTCTGTAACCATTGTTCATCGGAGGAAAGTCGCCTTCCACATGGCCTGGTCAGAGGCTGCCAGTCATTTAAAAGTGTGCTGCAGATCATTGACCACGGAGAGGGTAGGTGATGTTGTTGCAGTTCGTTCCTGTACTTTCTCTTAAGCACATGGTGTGAGCAGACCTTCCCGGTTCTCTGGAACAAGCTGCTTGCATCCCGCTTCTGGTGCAGTTACCGTGTTTCTGTGCCACGTTTTCTGAGCAGATGTGAGGATGCTTCTAAGCTACTGGCGGTGATTTGGCTGGGTGCTTTGCAAGGTTGTCTTTGGAAGTGACAGAGGACTTTAGCTGAGCCAGGGAGATAGACAGAGCTGGGACTGAGTTCTTTGTTTTCCATTTTATATTCTGAAGCTTCCTGTCTCACAGCCGTGTTGAGTGGGAACTGCCGCCTCCGTGTCTAGAGGGCTTTAGTTCTGCGTGTTCGCTCCCTCTACCTGTGCCTGCCAAAGTGCTCTAGATATGGACCCAAGTCCCTTGTATAAAACACAGGGTGTGTGGTGTATACCTTTAATCCCAGAGAAAAGTGGGTCTCTGTGAGTTTGAAGTCAAATGTTCCAGAGACACGGAGAGACCCCATCTCAAAGCAACAAAAATGTCATGCTTGCACCTCGCCTGCACACGCGTTCCTGTTTCCTATGCTTTCACTCATCCTCAGTTATTCATGCCAAAAGCAAAAACTACACTAGCTAGGTTTTTTATGGGTTTATTTTCAGTGTGTATTGGCCCTAGGCCCTGGTACAGCTCAGAGTAAGTACTCTGCCACAGAGCTCCCTCTCGGCCTTGTAATAGGGCTACATTTCCATTTTAGGATCTAACAGCAACCAAAACAAAAATGTGTCCACATACCCCACGCACCAGGTGGGCAGCCTCGTGTGTACAGTTTGAGAAGAGGAAATGCTGTCCAGAAGACTTCGGGAACGAAGCAGTGGAGAGACAGTCTAATTATTTACATTTCCTGTCTGGACTAGTTGGCCGCTTATCTTTAAGACTCCACTACTGGCCATAGTTAAAGTTATTGGGTTAAAGTCTGTCCATCGAGTCAGATTGTAGTTCACTAGGTGGGAAATCCCTTAGGTCAAACTTAAGAGGTAATCTCTAGATCAAGCAGTCCAACTTAAACTCGCAGGATCTGATACAGCGTGAGTGTAAACACACAGTTGTACGGTTTGATGAGTTACTTTTCTGCAAATCAGCTTAAGGAAGGAAGGGTTTGTTTCTGCTCCTGGTTGAGGTTGCAGTCCATCATGGCAGAGCAGGCGTGGGAGCAGGAGCAGGAGACAGCTGGTCCCATTGCAGTGGAAGTCAGGAAGGAGAGATGGTTGTGGGGGAGGGGACTCAGCTGACTTTTCCTTTGTTTTGTGTCCAGGACTGTAACCCGTGGGACTATGCCTCCCACATGTAGGAGTGGTGGGGTGGGGAGGTCCTCCCACCTCAGCTGACCTAATCTAGATCGTCCTCTGCAGGTAGGACCTAAGGCGTGGCTCTTGGGTGATCCTAGGTCCTGCTAACAACCACAGCTGTGTTAATTACGCAATAACAACAAGGAAGATGGTCTGTGCATGTTTAGTACAGATTCGACCGTTATAGGGCTAGCTGCATTGCACTCATAGGACCGGTGTTATCTCCCCCATCTTGAAGCTGCAATTTGTTGAATCCCAGACACCCAGATCGTATTGCGGTAGCTTAGGCCTTATCGCCTTCCTCTCTCCAGAGTCTGTTGTCTTCACATCATCCTAACCCTTGCAAGAGAGAAGCTGGGATTTTATTTTTATTTTTTATTTTTGCTTGTGAGAAGTCAGGAGCACAATGTGGTCATGTTGTAGTTTGAATGGCGGGAGGAGTCTGAAAAACTTAGGGAGCTGGAGTTTGGCTTTTCTTTTAAATTTGTGGATTTCTTCCAAAGTGTGCACTGAGCAGCCGGATGGATTTCACTGTTGCTTACTGTGAAAGTTTTTTCCCGTTTTCTGTTCTTAGGACATGGCTAGCTGTCATCATCAGTCACTGGCCTGTGAGAAAGCCACCGTCCTGCCCTGGTCCCCCAGAGTCTCTATGCTGCAGTCTATGGTCACCACTGTCCCCACAGCACACATATATGGGCTAAGGATAGGGCCAGAGTTCTCTCCGGGATGACAGTAAAGCCTGGCTGTTCCACTCTACTGGGGGAAGATACTTTTTAGTACCAGAAAAGAGCCAGAGTGTAACATTTATTTATTGTATTGTATGCCCCTGCACATATGTGAAGGTGAAATACGCACACGCAAGCATGCATACGAAGGCCAGAGTTCAGGACTGTCTACTGTGATTGCCTCTGTATTATTTTTGAGACAGAGTCTCTCACTAAAAGTGGGTCTTACCCATTTGGCTAGGCTAGCTGTCCAGTGAGCTGCAGAGATGCTTTGTCTTCACCTCTCCAATGCTGGGATTACAGACGTGTGCCACCCCCTTGGCTTTTTAATGTCAGTGCCAGGACTGCAAACCCCTGCCCTCAGTCTTTCTACAGCACCATTTTATAAGACATTTTTAGTTCACGGCTTCTCCTTTGGGAGAGAACATGTCATGTGATTCATGGTGAGAATTTAGCACCCTTGCTGAACTTGGCTGGCTCTTGGCTTTCTGCCACACTGAGCTTTCCTGGTGGCTTTTGCTCCTTCCTGGCATCCAAGGGCTGCTCTTGCTTGGGGATTCCTGCATTTACTTGGGCCAGTCTCTGAGAACTGTGAGATTCTGATGGTTCATTTGCACAAGGGAGAGTCAGAAAAGCCTCTGAGGTCTGTAAGAGCTGGCCTAGAATCCATACTGACAGGTCCTGATGGAGTCTTCCTGAAGGGCACTCTGGGCTTGAAATTGGTTTCCCTCGACACTGCATCGTTGAGAGGCGCCTTCTGTATCCCAAAAGCAAGTCTTGCTGCATGGGCCTGTTTACAGTCCACAAAGACCCTTTCTTGTGTTTTGGTCCCGCCCTGAGCCTTTGCTCGACTTCTTTCACTCTGTGGGTTCTGTGGGCTATTCCAACAATGGCAAACCTTCCCCAGCCCAGATCCAACATGCGGGAACAGTCAGGGTACCAGTTAAACAGTCCATGGATGTAATGAGCCCTCTGTGCCTGAGAGCATAAATTCATTCAGACAAGCAGGAGCTCTGTGGAGTGAAGTTTAGGTTAGCGAAAGCTCCATCAGCTGTGATTTCTTGGGCTTGTGCTCCCAGGGGTGTGAGTGATGTAAACGGTGAAAGTCGGCGTTTTCTCGGTGTGTATCCTGAGGTTTGCTCCGTTTCCTTCTCTGTGAGTTCACCTTCAGGGGGGTACCACTTGCCAAAAATATTTTCACTTTTTATTATAAAACTATAAAGATATGTGTATGCATGGAATTGGACGGGTGTGTGCACTCAAGCGCAGGGACCTGCAGAGGCCAGAAGAAGGCAGCAGATTCCCTATGTTTGGAGTTACAGGAAATTGTGTACTAAGGGCAGCAGTTGGTGACATCATAACTCAGGATGAGCCTGGGTTCTGCGATTAAGGAGAATCAAGCAGGAAAAGGGCAGCTGACACCAGAGCGCCAGGCTGACGGCGGAAATTGAGCCGATGCCGCTCTGCATTCAGAGCTCAAGAAGTGGAGCCCTGGACATGGGTGCAGTCACCAGCTGCCTTCCTGCTGCTGTGAAAGTTGCAGGAAAGATACTTGCTTTTTTATCTTGGTCAGGAGACCTGAACAGGGAGCCTTTTCCTTTATAGGTGAAAGGGACTCGCTCGGCAGAGAACTACAGATGTAACCTGTCACTGAGTTTCTCTTGATCATTCTCACACACAGCCAGCTCCAAGCCAAGTGCCCTTTTTATGAGCCCCCAGTGTGCAAGACCACACACAACACACAAACACACACACACCTGACACCCTCCCATGCCCCCAGGTGCTGATCCCACCTTGTGTTTGGAAGTAACATTCAGTGTTGATTTTCCCACTCACTTTGACTCTGGATTGGTTGGTGTCTGAGGTCTCCCCTTCCCAGGTACCTGGCCCGGGAGCTTTGAGGTTACCGATGCCGGAAGTGGGAGGTTTGGGTGCTGCCAACAAGTAATTCACTCCACCTGCTCATCTTCGTCTACATTTTCATTTCCAGAGACTGGATTTGGGTGTTTCACATGAATATAGGCAAACGGGGCTGGAGGCATTGTATAGGTGGTAGCAGAAGTGAAGAACGGCACCCCAAAGCAAAGGGGGAGTCAAGCCTCAGTTTACCAAGTCCTAGGAGTAGAGTGTGAACGACCACATGTGACCAGCATTTGCTTGACTCAAGGGTGATGAGGTATGCAGATATGGAAATTATTGTCCCAAAAGAAGTTTTCATGCTTGCAAACTCAAGACGCAGGAAGCCTGGGAGTGAGGAGCGAAAAGGGAAGAAGGCCTGCGTGATCCCCTTGTTTGTAGCTCCGAGGAAACGAAAGATCAAGGCCTACAAATAAACAAAGCGTTTTTGGGGTTGGCTCCTTGGAATGATTCCAGTGGCTCCATGCCATTGAGTTGTCCCAGTCGTCCACTCCCTGGCTCGGAAGTAGCTAGGGCCGGGGACACTGGCCTGGAATGAAGGAGAAGAGGGTCAACTTGAGCGTTAAGCCACTCTTGTAAGCAAGCCATTGTTTGCTGTCTCTGTGAACTGGCCAGCCTTGGGCTAGGCTGTCTCTCTAGGGTCAGCAAGGCAGCAGATGACCACCTTCAGAAAAACAAAGACAATCACACCACATAATGTCCCTCTTCCTCAGGGGGACCTGGCTGGAAGAGGCTGAGGACCCTGGGAACGAGCCAGTTTCTACAGTGGGCTGAACAGAGTCACCCCCTTCTCCCAGACACCCCCAACCACATGTCTCCCTCTTGCTCTCTGTGAACTCGGGTGCTCGTGGAAGCTCCTTTGAGGCCTGACCTTTCCTACCTCTGGCAGGCTCCTGCTCAGCAGGAGAGGGGCAGCACACAGGTGGCCCTTCGCTTCAATCCCATTCTCAGCAATTCTCTGTACGGCCAATTTGGTCCAGCACCTCCCTCTGCTGCGGGACTAAGCAGCTTCCCATCATGCCCCAGGCTGCAATGATAACAGACTTGGAGGTCAGCTTCCTGAGGTTCAACGGGGCTGCTGGTGTGGCTTCCGGGAAGAGTTTTCACAACCATGTCATCTGTTTCACGGTGAAAGCCAACTGTGGCCTAGAGCAATCCCGAGAGAGGATTTAGGAGGCAAACACGAAAAGCCGTCAGCACACATCTTCTGAGAAGCGAGTTTGAAGCCTGAAGCGCCTACAGGATTGACAGGTGTGGTTTTGCCTTCTGCTCGAGCAGATGCTTTCCTGGCATTATGTCCTGTAATACACAGTCATTTGCGTCTGCACACAGAGGCCCACGCATACCACTGAGCCAGCTCCCCAGTTTTGCACTTCCGACAGCTGCAGGCAGAAGGCCTATATTCCAACTGAAACAGCCAGCAAAGGAGCCGCTTGGTGGTTCCTGCCGGCATTGGGAAAGCCGTGGTGTGTGACACGGCAAGGGCTGTCGTGTGTGGGCATAGCCGGTGACTTGTAGGGCTGGGCTTTGACTGCTGTATACAATCTAAGCACTGGGAGAAAATCCTGGGGTCTGCATAGATTCTTGTTCCTTTTACTTCCCCAAGTGTCACATGCAATACTGATTGTCACTTTCAAAGCTGCCCACGTTTCCTGCTTACCTAGCCCTCAGGCTCAGTAGTTGGGAGCTGTGCAGTCTGGTCTTGGATCAGCATCTGATCGCCTGTCCAAAGGTTTCCTCAGGGCAAGACACCCGTGGAAAAGGATTCTCACTCGGCAAGGATCAGTAGATCACAGGATGGTTTAGGAATTTACAAAATTTGTTCATCTTGCAGGCTCCTTTCTCTCTCATTATATTGTTGATTCTTTGGGCGGTTTTTAGTTTTATCTTGTCAGTCACACATGCAACAGCTGTAATTTCCCCTGGAAATTCTGTTCTATCTCAAATATTCCCCCTAAGATTCAGCAGGGGGCTAATGTTTCTCAAAAATCTTACCTGGAATTACTAACTACAATGCCTAAGCCTAGCAACTTTTCTGACTCAATAGAACTGTGAGAATATTAGCCATGTCTCACAGTTCTGGAAAGGAGAGTAAGACACATACAGAATAGGGGGAAAAGCCTCAGGAATACACACAATGCTAACTGTTGACAGTAAGTTCCATGGTCACTAAGCATATAGAACAATGATAGGATCTAGAATGATCCAATGGGAAAAATGCAATGTAAAATATGGGATGGACAGGTCCATCTTTTTATATTGGCGGGAGAAGTATGGTCTAGTGGATGGGAAAAGAGCGCCTTATCAAAGTCTGCCTTTACAGAGAGATGGAGACATGGACCCTCTTGTAGAAAAGGGAACTGTATAAAAGCGTATCTTGCAGACACAAAAGAATTGTTTGGGTTTAAATGTTGTCCTTAAAAGCATTGTCTCCATGTCCGCTACTTATTAACTTTGTAACCACAAGTAAGTAGTTCCTAGCTGACGTTAGCGCTGTGAGAGCAGAGTGTGTCTGCCTTGATATTTAGTTAAACCTGAAAAATGCTGAACTCTCTGTCAGAATAAGGTTTTATAAGGAGAAGGAAAATATGTTTGGTGAAACATGAAGAGGAACAATGGGGCTTTTATAATGATTATGGTGTATTTCTTAAAAGTCAGAAGCAGGAACCAATATTAAAGTTGTTCATGTAAGCCTGGAAGAAAAAAAAACTTGATTAAAGTGTAAATAAAGACAGCTCAAGCTATTTGGGCCGCTTGAGTACAATCTACCTAGTGGTCAGAATTTTTCCTTGCACCGACGCTCCTTCCCTGTCTCGGGACCTGACCCTGAGCTCAGGCTGGAGCCTGGCACTTAGTTTTTGTAGAAAGAACTCTCTTCTTAGTCTTTGATGTCACATTTTGTCACGGAAGCTATGTAACATAATTACAGTAGCAGATACACAACAGGAACAAGCTGGTGTGGGAGCACAGCCTACCATTCACGGTGTTGTCTGTAGTACCCATCACACAAGTCTCTGGTATCACCTGGCAGATAGCTGAGAATTGGTCACCTGTGCTCTACTTTGGATCTTGAAGTTGCCAAAAAGGGCTTAGTTGCCAGTATGTAGTACTGATTGATGGGAGGGGTGAACCCTTGAGAAGCTGAGCCGAGCGAGAAGAAGTTCGGTTGCTGGGATATGGAATTGTAGTCCATCCATGTGTCTTTCCTTGCTCCTGGCCACAAGCGGTAAACTCTCACCATGATGCGCTGTGTTGCTGAAGGTCATGTGACCATGAACTAAACCCTAGAAACCCTGAGCACAGATAGGCTCTTCTACATTTCAGGTTGATTATTGCCAGTATCCTGTCAGAGCAACAGAGAGGCGATTCCCACGGCACTTCTCAATTTATGGCTTTCCTTTTTAAAAATTTTCCAGCTGCCCCATGATGGGGGTTGGCTGTTTGTGTCTCCCCAAGTTCTTACGTTGCCGTTCTGACCCAGAATGTGATAGCATCAGAAGGTAGATCTTTAGGAAGCCATAAAGTCATGAGACTGAGCCTATGGAGCCTCATGAATAAGGTTAGTATTCTCAGAAAAGAGCTGCCAGAGAGAGAAAGCCCAAGGCAGTGAACTCAAGGCACACAAGAAGATAGGAGCTTTCCACTGCCAGAGATGCGCTCAGGGCCTCCCATGTGCTGGCTGGGCACTGCAGGTCCCCATTCCCCCAGTTCTTACGTATTTGCTTGCTGCTGCCAGCCTCGGCTGGAATCCAGGACGGATCTCAAGCACCATGTGACCCCGTGCCAGGGCTAAGTATCTTTACGGGGTAGACGGTACTGCTAACCCCATCTGAGCCACAGGAGCCTTCCTGATGTCGAAGGTTGAAGAAATGAGTGTGTCTGGTGATTTTGAAGTCAAGTAAATTCAAATAAAATTAAACTGCTTTTACTAGAGAAGAGGCTGTTCCAGAAAACATACAACGTGCCCCAAGGCTAGCTTGTTTGACACAGTAGCATAAGATTGAGGTATTGGATTCTAGAGGGAAGCAAGCCTTTTGCCTGCTGAGTCATTGTCTTCCTTTTTGCGGGTCGGGGAGCAGGGCTCTATTTTAACCTGCTTCGTACATCTCCATGCTTGAACACTGAAGACTCTCAGTCATTTATCACACACAGAACCCGTAGGCCCACAGATCTGCAGTCTGGAGTACAAACCGGTATTATTTTGTGTGGTAAAAAGTTGCTTTTTGAGATGGGGTTTCTCGTTGACCCAGAACTTAACAAGAACGCTAGGTTGTCAGGCCGGTAGCCCCAACGGTCTTTCTGTCTCCAGTGCTGGGGTTGTTAAGTGTAGCCCTTCACACCCACACTTGCTGTGGCCCCTGGAGATCACTCTCAGGTCCTCATGTCACAGATGCGACAAAATGACCTGAGTTCGGAGCATCGTCTCCAAAACTGTGAATCAGTGCATCCTGTTGACCATAGACCACCTCGAATCACCCCCAGTCTGTGATGACCTAACCAGCCATGTGGGTTAAACCGGCCCTGCAAACTCGCGTCTGGGGTGATTCTAACTGGAAGCATCTAGTCAGAGGATCGGTTCCAAGGAAACCCAGAAGTGTTCTGTTTCTTATGGGACACACCTGTGTCAGTAGACTTGTCCCAGATGGCAGTACCTTGTGTGGACGCATCTTTTCCTCTCTGCTTCCTAGAGTGTCTGACTGGGCCTACTCGTTCCACTAGCTTCAGGGAAGACAGAGAGAACATGTTAGTGCCTCAGTTTTACATAGACACACAATCTCTTCTATGAAAATGGTGACTGAAAGCAGTTTGAGCCCAGGTCTTATATGCTGGGGTGAACAAAGTGTTGGAGACTACATACTTGTCTGGGCCTGGGCAGGTAGCTCTGGAGAAGGGGCAATTAAACTCAAAGAGAGTAGTGAAAAATCAAAGTGATAGTCTCCATGGAGAAATGAGGAGAGAGAAGACAAGGTGGTAGCTAACCTGTGTTGTGAAGACAGAGCCAGGTTCCCTGATAGGCCATGGTCTGTTATTATTATTGTTGTTGTTGTTATTGTTATTATTAGGCTAAAATGATGGGAAAGCGCAAACTGGGGTAGAAGCTGGGCTTGTCCTGGCCATGGAGAGAGGCGGGAGTCCTTCTGTGGCTGCTCTCCTTGCTCTCTCTGTCGGCATGATTCTGCCCTCCAGGAAGAAAGTGTTTCAGGCCTCTTCGCTCATCCACTTTACATGGTGCTAGACTTGGCATCCGTTTGGGTAAATATTTTAAATGGGGCTGTGACCAGCTAAGGGTACCTTGCTGTCCTGGAACTGGTGCTTATGGAGGAGGGCTTGTTTGCATAAATAATGAGTCTCTTTGGAAATGCAGCTGTGTTCTTTGCTGTAGTGGGGCAGCTGTTGAAGAGCTGTGAGCTTCTGGTTGGTCCCTCCTGCTTCTCTTTCTTCCTGACCCAGGCCCCGTTCCTATCCCTCTGGTCATCTGTTCTGTTTGCTGTTTTAGAAAAGGATTTATTTTTATTTTATGTTTGTGCCTTTTGCCTGCATGTATATATGAGAACTACCTGTGTGCCATTCCTGGTGCCTGCAGGAGGATAGAAGGAAACACAGGATCCCCTAGAACTGGAGTTACGAATGGCTGTGAACTGCCATGTGAGTGCTAGGAACTGAACCTAGGTCCTCTTAAGAAAATCAAGGGCTCCGAATCACTGAGCCATCTCTCCAGAACCCTCAACAGACACCCCTCTGAGACAGGGTCTCACTGTGTAACCTTGGTTACAACTTAAAGAGATCCACCTGCCTACACCTCCTGAGGGCTGGGATTAAAGCTGGACACCCACAATGCATTCGGTTTACTACTGCTGAGCTCAGACTATTGTGTGACTTTTTCCTAGGGAGCTGAACAAAATGCCTGTTTACCCTAGATAGGGCACCTGAGGCAATCCAATAAACTTATTCCACCCAAGTCTGGCTTGGTGAAAGAGTGAGTTTACTGGGGCCACTTCCAGGAGCATGAGTATGAAATTGGAGGTTTCTCTCCTGCCCACTAGTTCCCAAATAACCACTCTGAGGCTTAATATTAATTGTAAACTGTTTGGTCTATTGCTCAGGCTTATTACTAACTAGCTCTTACAACTTAAATTAACTCGTAATTCTTATCTATGTTTAGTCATGTTGCTTGGTACTTTTCTCAGTAAGGTATTCTCATCATGCTTCCTCTGCATCTCTGCCTTTCCTCTTCCCAGAATTCTCCCACTCTGGTTGCCTCCCCTATACTTGCTGTCCGGCTACTGGCCAATCAGCATTTTATTAAACCAATATGAGTGACAAATCTTTACAGTGTATGAGAACATTATACCACAGCATGGATGACTCAAAGGCAGATGCATCACCGGAAAGCCCACCCCAGCATGGGTGACAGCCATGAAAACCACATCCCTGGAGCTCCCCGTGTAGCTTACAGTAAGGCTGGGGGACTCCTCAACCCTAGCAGTCATTACTCCTTCGTTGGGTAGTAGCCTTACTAATCTTGTAATTTCAGGAACTTCCTGAGACTTGTAAATTTTACTTCCCGAGTCTTAAATTGCCTCACTCCAGGAGGAAGTATTTCAGTCTGGCGTAAATAGCTACACATGACAACTCTCAAAGGGAAGGCTGCCAAGAAGTCGCACCCTTTATCCTGCAGGTCAAGTGTTTCCTTAAATAGCATTTTTGGTGTCCTGAACTCTCTTGAGCTAGCTAGCATGTTCCTCCCACCTCTGAACAAGATAGGCTGGGCTCAGAAATTGCATTACAGATATGGAAGGCGTTAAGCCCACTGAGTTGAAAACTGCATCAACTGTAGCTAACCTGTAGAGCATGCTGGCTGAGCCGGACTGAAAACTGGTGTCAGCCATTTCTCCTCATGCTCATGGAGCTGATAGGATGCTGCAGCCTGTTGCTGTCCCCAGCGTGACAGAGACTCAGACTGCCTCATCGCCGTTCAGAGAGGGGTTGCAGTTAAAATGAGCAGTTCAGTTCTTACACATTCATTCTCTTCTAGCACCGCCATAGAGGTGAGCAGCATGAACTGAGTCACCTTAACCTGAGGACCCCCGGATACTGGGGATGGGGATGCGTGCACAGTGCTGTTCTCTGTGAATTCAGTGACCCAAAGAAACAAACACAAAGGCTGGTAATTCTAGCACTCAGAAAGCCAAGGCAGGAGGATTGCATCAGATTCAAGGCTATTCTGGTGTACATGAGTTCCAGACCAGCCAGACACGGTGAGACCCTGTCTCCAATAAATAAATAAATAAATAAATAAATAAATAAATAAATTCCCATTCCCCACAAAACAGAGTAAAATAAAACACAAAGAAATGGGGCCCCTTCAGATGGTTTAGTGAGTATGAATATTTGCTGTGTGTCTTAGTTAGGGTTTCTTTTGCTATGAAGAGACACTATTACCATGGCAACTCTTATAAAGAAAACCATTTAATTGGGGTGGCTTACAGAGTTCAATCAGAAGTTTAGTCCATTATCATCCTGGCATACAGGCAGGCATGGTGCTGGAGAAGGAGCTGAGAGTCCTATATCGTGATACACAAGCGACAGGAAGTGAACTGTCTACCACACTGAGCATAACTTGAGCCAAGAAGACCTCAAACCGTGTGATGTACTTCCTCCAGCAAGGTCACACCTCTGATAATGCCATTCACTATGAGCTTATGGGGTCCATACCTCATCCAAACCACCACACTACGCAAGTTTGGTGACCCAAGTTTCAGCCTGGAACCTGTTCCCAAAAGCCATCTTCTGACCAGATGGGCTCTGCCACCTAGGTGCACTACCATGCCTCTCATACAAACAGGAAAATGAAAAGTTTTAGAGTTTCAAAATAGAAACAAAAGCTAAATACAACAGTAATGCTTTGTCCCAGCATGTACCACTTCCTCTTCCTCCGTGGGTGGGAGGAGACGAAGATAATAGAATCCTGCCAATTCCAAAGAAGGCAAGGTCTTAATTATCCTTCCCTTAGCAACAGTCCTTCCATGTCAGGTGTTAGGCATCAAATCCCATTCCCTGGGCTGGCTGGGTTCTAGGTGTAGCATGCAGGTGGTCCTCTGAGGTCATTATAGTCATAGCCCAGACAGCAAAAAGGTCACCATGGCCCTAGGGCATTGATGGCATCTGACTTGTCTTGCAAAAGAGTTGAGAGATAGGTTAAATCAGAACTGGAGGGACAGGCGAAGAAGTAAGAGCCCTAAGCCCATTTGGTCTCCTAAGGACTGTGAAACAGGGCTGAGAAGGTTTGCTGGCATTGAACTTCCCAGAATCCTCCTTGGTTCAGAGCTCAAAGCAGACAGAGACAGGATTTGCACAAGAGTCCATCTGACTGGGCTTTTCTGAGACACCAGGACATCTCTGGGCTCAGCCTCAGTTACCAGAGAGTCTATTCCATTGTAATTTCTATGCCCAGGATCAGGTAGTCTGGTACACCAGAGCATCCGAGGCCTTGCCCTCTAGGCTAGGGCACCTTCTGTGTGGAGCACATTCTATCACATCCTTGACTCTCTTTCCCTTTACAAACTCAGAGGATTGCAGACATTGCCACATGTGTCTGGGGGCAGACAGAGTCCCTAGAAAAACCTGGAGCGGGGAAACAGAAAACAGAACCCGACTGGTCGGGACTCCCTCCCCGCATCCACATGTGGCCAGGAAACCACTCTCTTTCTGTGACTCCCATGGTCCACCAGGTAGACTCCTACCTAGATAAATGCAGCCTGTGACAGAAACAGGACTTCCTCTGGGTTCATGCTGTCTGAGATTGGTTTGAGAGAAACAGAACTTAGTGCTTGGAGACAAAGACACTGCCAGGGGTGGTGGCACAAGCCTTTAATCTCAGCACTTGGGAGGCAGAGGCAGATGGATCTCTGTGAGTTTGAGGCCAACCTGGCCTACAGAGCTAGTTCCAGGATAGCCTGATATACACAATGAAACCCTGTCTCGAAATATCAAGAAATATCAAAAATAAATAAATAAAATAATAAATAAAGACTGAGACACCCCTTCCCCCATCCCACCCTCCCCACTAATGTCACCAACTTCCGTATCCAGCCAGGTTATGGTTACCTCTGGGCTTTGAGTTGTGCAAGTGAAACCTGTTACAGGCACCTCTGATGTTGTTCTGGGAGAATACAGAAGTGTAGAAAGGCTGACCCATGCTCTAAGAATGTGGATGGGGACTGCTGGAGACCTGGCGGTGCACTTTAGAGGAGGTTCAGATGGCCTGTCAACCAGAGATTCTCCATGGACCCTTGCTAGGGAGCCCAGGCTCCCCGTGACGTGTGAAGGCAGCCATAGAGGTTCTTCTCAGGAGCACCGCTTTGCCTCTGAATGCAACCACAACTCCAAGAGTGTGCTGTTTCCCCTGGACGCGCCCCCCGCCCCCCAGGTAGACATGTTTTTGAAATAATAACAGACTCCTTGGTGCCATTTGACTTTAAAGGCCAACGTGCTTTTGCCTGCCGAGCAGGACGTCCACCTGCAGAGCCAGCCGCAGGCACCTGTGAAGCAGGTCTTGAGCCATGATTGATTTGCTTAGTGCTTCTGGCTGTGAAAAGAAGAGCATCAAAAAAAAAAAAAAAAAAAAAAAAAAAAAAAAAAAAAAAAAAAAAGCAGCAAAAAAAAAAAACATGGCCCCCGCACTGGTTTGCGAGTTTTCAGGTCTAGAGCGAAGCATCGCGTGGCCAGTTGTTTCTCCACTCCCACCTTTTTCATTTAGGCCGTTGGAAGTAAGTAGTGGCCAGCAGCGCGACTTCTAGCTCAGATCTGTTGTTGAATTCTTTTCCTTTAAAAGGAGAAGTTTAGAGGTGACACAGACATCCATTCAAAGAACACACATACTTGGCAGCAACATGCATTTTTACAGTGACCACTAACCAGCGGTGGCTTAGATTGCTGTCATATTGTCAGCTTCAACCACACCATGCTGCCACTATAAAACACAAGCGCTTATGTTGTCGGCGACCAGTCCTTGTTGTCCATGCTGCAGAAACCGGGCAGCATTCCTGAAGCAATGGGATGCACTCCGTGGGGGATGTTTGGGGACTGGGACCCAGGATTGTCCTCCTGGTGTCCCGCTCCAGGGTGGGACTGTGCGTCTAAGTGTAGCAGCCTGTCATTTTTGTGTTGTTGATGTTTTTGAGTGATGTCCTTGATGTTTTAGTATGCTCAAAAACAGAGGTCATCTCTCGTTAGACAGCATCCAACAGGAAGTACTCGGCATGACTTCCTGTTTAAACAGTCAAGGAAGATGTTTTTCTTTTACTTGACAAGGAGATGCCTGGGCTGGAGAAATGGCTCAGCTGTTAAAGAGCACTTGCTGCTCCTACAGAGAACCTGAGTGCTATTCCCAGCATCCACACTCAGTTCTGGGACTCCAACGCCCACTTCTGGCCTCTGTAGGCAATTGCAGGCATGTGGTGTATATATACAGATGCGGGTAAACCCTCATAGTACACATAAACAAATTAATCGTTTTTCAAAAGGAAAGGAGATGTTTAATAAGCTGCAGTTATCCTGACTAGTGGCCGCTGACCTTGACCTCTGCCCTGCTCGGTTCTTATGGAGCTCTTGGTCAGCAAACAGATGCTGTGCATGTCTGCCAGTGGGGACAAGCCACAATCCTGGCTTCTCCTCTTACTGAAATTGCTCGTGATCCGCCTCAGCCCAGGTTCGGTACCTCACATGCCAATGAGCTTTGTGCCACAAGCCCATGAGAAATAGCAATTTCTTTACGTGGGAAGATCATGGGGTCAAGAGTTAAGTGAGGTAATTTGTGGAGCTTTTTCTAATTTTTGAGGTATAAAGTTTATCAGTTTGAAATCATCTAATTCAATATAGACAAAAATGTAAAGCTATAAATTATTCCCCAAGCTCCGCCTCAGCTGCTCCCCGAGGTGTTCTGTGACACCCCCTCCCCCAGTTACTTGGAGATGTCTGTTTCTTTTCTTCATGTTGGCCAATTTCCTAGGTTTTCTTTGGTTGTGCGTGCTTACACATTCCACTCTGATGGGTGAGATTATCTTATGATTTTTAGTCCACTCATATTTATTGCAGCTCATTTTATAGTCTTGCATATGGAAGCATGTTCCGTGTGGGTTGTAGAAGAATGTCTGCCGTGGGGAGGAATATTCCCGTAGTGTTTGCTGAGCTCATTTGTGATGTCCAAATGTGTCAATCAGCTCCCGGCCTGTTACTGTAAGTGGGAATCGATGTTTTTGGTTGCTGTCGTCGAATTGTCTCTTCCTCCCTTTAATTTTGCAAGTTTTTGTTGCTGTTGTTGCTTCTGCTGATATGTACATACATGTTTACAGATGTATGGCTCTTACTGTAAAACACCTCCCTTTTATTGTAATAACTTTTCCTCTCATAATTTATTTTTGTCTGCCACCTGGGGTGGCCACTCTAAAATTCTCATGGTGGTTATTCTAGGATGTAACTTTCCAGCTTGTTTGTGGTTTGATTCTGAGGTGGATCTTTGCAGCTCTCATGTGCTTGGGCAATGCTTTTAGGGAATTTAGTCTGCTGGTCCTTGTGTTTTGATTTGCTTTCTTAAAACCACTTACACTTGATTTAATTATCAATACAGTAGATTTTGCTTCTCTTTTGCTGACTGGTATATACCTGTATATAATTAATATTTAGTATTAATCAAACGTAATTAGTATACAAAACTTCTACTCCAATATATCTTCAATCTGCTTTCTTTCAAGGCCTTTGTGACTTCCTCCTCTTCTTTCTCCTTTTCCTTTCCTTCCTCCTCCTCCCCTCCTCCTTCTTCTTTATAATCCACTGGATATAATTGGTGCCGCTTATTTGTAAATCAGTGTAGGGCATTCGCCAAGCACGACAGCCTTCTAAATGGCTATGCCCCCAAAGAAAAATGGCTCCCTGTCCCCAGCAGCTCAGCCACACAATTCTTTTTAATGATACTCTTTATTTCCTTTATTCCGTGTCCTTTCATCTCAGAGGGGCCTTTGATCTTTCTTGGAGGGCCGTCTGCTAATGACAAGTATTTCTAATTTTCAGTTTGTTCAGAAATGTCCCACCCTTTACATTTCTGAAGAAAAGTTTACCGGCTGCGGAATTCTGTGTTGATAATCTCGGTCTTTCCAGCTTGTCCGGGGCTCTGTCCCTCTGGGCTCTGAAGGAGACCGAGTTCAAACTTGGTGAGTCTCTGCTCATTACTTCTTAAAAATAGAAGTTGTTTTCTGTCCTGCTATACAGCCCTGGCTAGGCTGGCATTCACGCAGTGCTCCAGCCTCAGCTTCCTGGGTACTTAGACTACAGGCCAGCGTGCAGAGCCCATCTGGCTTCCTCCGGTTCCCAGATCCAGGGCACTGGCGTTTTGGTAGTGCCTCATGGTCTCTTAGGCTATGGTGAGTTTTCTTCATCCTTTTGCTTTCCGTTCCTCCCACTGGGCAATCTCTACCTGACATGTTCTCCAGTTCTTTCTTCTGTCTGTCTGTCATTGTCTTAGCTGGTAAGGTTCAGATTCTGTCCCTTGAGGAGTTTCCTGTGATTTATTCACTTCCTTTGACACAGCCTCCATCTGGGAAGAAAGGCCTGTTGTGACGCCTATGGCTTCTTAGGTGTCCTTCAAACAGATCTGTTCAGACTTCCAGTCTTTCTTAGTCCAAAGTCTTGGCTTACTCAGTGATACTTTCTTCTGATTAGCTTTTTTGTCCCTTCTTCTCCCCAGTCCTGTTGCACCCTCCCTTCATCCCTCCTCCTCTCCCTCCTCCCCTCCCTCCCTCCCTCCCTCCCTCGTCTGTTCCCTCTCTCCTCCCTTTCTATTCCTCCCCTCCGTCCTCCCCTCCTCTCCCTCTTTCCTTCCCTCCTCCCTCCTCCCCTTTCTCTTTCCTCCCCTCCTCCCCTCCTCCTCTCCTCCCTCCTGGTACACTGTTTACTTGAAGTTGGCCTGAAGACATTGCTTTGCAGCAGTTTGGCAGGAAGCCTTCTTGTCCTTCAAAGTTTGCAGCTGTTCCTGCTTTTGCTTGTTTTCTGTCTTTGCGAGGCCTGCCTTTTCTTACCACATTTCATTTTTAGTGTCTTTCCTTCCCTAGTCTTGTGGTTTCTGTACTGACTAATGTATGACCGCCGAGATGCTTGCTGTACACTTTTTCAAGTTCTTTTTATTTTTAAGCCTTAATTCCTCAGGGCCATATCTGAATCTGTGTCACTGTCTGGTTAGCCAGTCATTGATTGTAGACGGAGGCTGCAGGCTGCTCATTTGTTCCTCGCTGCTCAGACCCGAAATAATCACTCAGAAATTATATTATTTGCAATACTATTTGACCAATAGCTTAAGCGTATTTCTGGCTAACTCTTATATCTTAAATTAACCTACTTCTATTAATCTGTGTATCGCCACGTGGCTGTGGCTTACTGGCAAGGTCTTGGTGGGATTCGGTGGAGGTGTCTATCTCCTGTAGGCAGCTACATGGCTTCTCCCTGACTCTTCCCACTCTCTCTATCTCTATCTCTTTCAGCCTGGCTATATTCTGTTAAGCCATTGGTTGAAAGCAACTTCTTTATTAACCAATGGCAATAAAACATATTCACAGCATACCTCCCACATCAGTTGATCAGATTTCTTCACAGGCCTTGAGTCTTGGGGAATCTACATGAGACCTGCAGGTTACAGGACAGCCTCAGATCTCAATTCCTGATGGTGCAGCAAGGGCCGAAGGTCACCGGAGCTGAGGGTCTGTTTCTCGCCTAGGTCTCTGCTGCACAGGCCAATAGAGCTTGCTATCAGCCTCTCCTGTCCCACAAATTTGGTATTTCACATCTCCCAAATGTAGGGAAACGCAAAGTCAGCTTAAGACACCCCAAGATCGAGTTCTCAGCACAAAGGAGATTTATGTGCCCCAGAGGGACAGAGGACAGGGATAAGGACAAAGACAGGAGATAGAGGACAAGGGCGAAGGGGAAGGGAACAAGAAAATGAAGCAGAGGCATTCGTCCCAGACAAAGGACTGGCTGCCTCTGGATCGAGACAGACGTGGCACACGAAAAATGGCGGTTTATAGAGGCAAAGTGGGAAGCCCCATGTTAGGATGCCTAATTTTAATTGGGCATGTTAATTAGGTAAACCAAAAGGGGCTTTTGATTGCTGGACTTTAATACTTTGATACTTAAAGGGAGCTTTAATACTGGACCTTGGTAGTAAGCCTCAGGAGGAGGGATTGGCCAAATAAGGGAATAGACTCTGGGGGCTAGCTTCAGGAATGGAATCTAACTGTAGCGAGGCCGGGGGAAGGGAAAGAAGGGCAAAGCCTGCCAGAGCACACACTTGGATGAGCCAGTGTCCCCTTACCAAATTCTTCAGCTTTTCCTTTAAATTATGGACTAAGCTCACCTCTCCTGCATCTAGAAGCACAGCATTGGGCCCTGAGGTTAGCCCTCAAGTTATGTTTTTGGCAAATAACTACTCTTAAGTGCCCCAGATTTTCAGATCTAGAGAGAGCCCAGAAACCATGAAATGAGGGATGCCGTGGAGTGTGGTAGATGAGCGTCAGGCCTCGTGGCTGTTTGTGAGCAGGATGGGTGGCATCTGTGTATGTCGAGCCATACACACCCGCTAGCCTGCTGAAATGCAGCGGGTTCTCCCGGATTGGGAATTTTCTGCCTCTGGGGCTCTGAGGTATAAAACTGTTTTTTTCATTGTTTTTGTTACTGAAGCAGGGAGTAAGGTCATCCTGTCCTCCCTCTGTGCTGGAAGCCGTCTGCAGCAGGTTGCTGCTGGCATGTGGTGTCTGCCTCAGAGGTGCTGGACGTGCTCCACGGTTGAGGGGGATCTGGCAGAGTCTAAAGTGGTAGCGTTCCTTCTTACCCATTTGCAGTTCTATGTGGTGGGAGGTCTGGGTGCAGATTGTAAAGGAGGACTCTTCAGAGAGACCTCAGTGCCTCGGCAGGCAGGGCCGCTGGGAAGTTGGGGTGACCACAGGCTGGGGAACAGGGCGCAAGTGAATGCCTTCAGCAGACACAAGGACTGAGTGATGCATGGTAGAAAGACGATTGCTTTGCTCCTGGGAGGAGGAGGGGACACAGCTGGTAGGCGCTACTCCACTTTTGGTGTGCACTCGGGTAGAGCCTCAGAAACTTTTTTTGTTGGTGGGAGTAGTGATTTAATTAAAAAAAAAAAAACTAACTAAAAACAAACCAAAAACCACTATTTACTCTCTTTGAGGGTGAGGGTGAGAGAGAGAGTGTGTAGTCGTTGAAGTCAGTGGACTCATGGCAGTTGGTTCTGTTTCTGAGGGACCAGGAACTGGACAGATCCCTGGCACGCACACACACACACACACACACACACACACACACACACACACACAGGTGAAGGGGCCAGTGGTAAATAAAAACGATGTCAAATCTGCAACTTCACCTTCCTGACCAGGGACAAAGGCCTGGTGAGTTTTTCTTTCTCACCAGTGAGGCTTCTTTCGACCAACTAGTCCAGATTGTCAGATATACAAGGTCGGTCGTGTGCTTATTTACCTGAGGCTGTCTACCTACTATCTGCTCTCCTTTCTTCATTCAAGTTAACTGGTCCAAAATTAGGGGAATGGGACCTGCCCTCGGCTACCAAAACACTCAGATGTCTTAGGCTCTCCTGAGGAATTTAGATTTTGGTTTCTGGATCCCCTTCTCACGTTGTGGGGTGTCTTTGTCTCTGTCTGTCTGTCTGTCTGTCTGTCTGTCTGTCTCTGTGTGTGCCCACATTCACACTCATGCCTGACTCTTTTGATAAAGGTTTTTACTTGTTGCTTGCTTGCTGTTGTGTTTGAGAGCTTTCCTTCCCTTTAATCGCTCAGTTGTTAGAGAAAATGAATAAAGCTGGATGGGGGCCCTGTATATGACACCTTCACTATGTGGTTCCTGGGGATCAAACTTAGGTTGTCAGGCTTAGTGGCTGATGTGGGATTCCCCTCTGTATGCTGTGAACATGTGTTATTACCATTGGTTAATAAAGAAGCTGCTTTGGCCTAAGGCAGGGCAAAATAAAGCCAGGCGGGAGATCCAAACAGAGATATAAAGAGAGTAGGCAGAGTCAGGAAGATGCCGTGTAGCTGCCGAAGGAGAATGATGCCAGACCTTATCAGTATCCACAGCCTCATGGTGATACATAGATTAATAGAAATGGGTTAATTTAAGATATGAGTTATTTAATAAGAAGCCTGAGCTAATAGGCTAAACAGTGTTGTTATTAATATAGTTTCTGAGTTTTTATTTGGGTCTGGGAGGCCAGGAAACCTTTACAGGTGACAGCTCCCTTTACCTGCTGAGCCATCTCACTGGTACCCATTGCTTTTTTTTTAAAGTCTACCTCTTTATTCATCTATTTAATACATGTATTGAGGGCAGCTATGCGCCAGGCACTAAGTGTGGTGGTCTGGGAATGACTTTGGGACTTCTTGTCTTCCACCTGGTTGAGGCAGGGTCTCTCGCATTATTTCCACTGCAGCTCTTCACTGCACACTCTGGGCTGGCTGACTCGTGAGTATGCAGGGGATCCTGTCTCTGCCTCCCATCTTGCAGCCGGCACGCTGGGATCACAGGCCCAAACCACCGTGTCCGATGTGGGCCTCCACATCCGGCTTCCACATGGGTTCTGGGAACTAAACTCAGGTCTCACACAGTGCTTTTATCTGCTAAAGTATCTCTCTGGCCCCAACTCAGAGACTTCTGCAATTGCTGTGATGGGACCCATCATCACCAAGGCAAGCTTGTCTGTCAGCTAGCTGTTGCCCCAGTGACTGGGGTCAGTTCCCAGTTCACACACCACATAGTGACTAAACACTGCCCTTTAAAGCTTAGCTTTATCTAATGCAAGACAGAGGCAAACAGGTGCATGTTCTGTGCACTCATGTACAACACACCCTGTGCACACACACACACACACACACACACACACACACCCTGCACACAATGTCAGTAAAGCTATGACCAGGCCAAATCATAAGAAATGACGTGACCAGAATGAGCTAAGATGAAGAAGGAAGGAGGAGACTATGGATGCCTGGCGTCCTCTTGGATGTCAGAAGTCTCCTAGGCAGAATGAAGAGTGGCTGCAGAGTTCAAGAGGAGGAGGCAGCTGGAGCTGAGAGACTGAGGAGTATATGGCCAGGGCCAGGGCAGAGGTAACTGGCCTGTTTCTGTCTCTCTGTCACTGTCTGTCTGTCTGTCTCTTTCTCTGTGTGTGTGTATGTTTGCGTGTGTACAGGACTCTGTGGGGGGGGGTGCACGCACACACATGCGAGTTCAGGGCTTTGGCTTTAAGTCTCATATAGATGAGAAGATGCTGGAAGGCTTTCAGTCCGTTCGTCTAAGGGGCACCCACAGAGCCATGCCCCAGGTTCTGGGCCAGGCGATGAGCCAACAAACACACCGATGCTCTTATACTTGTTTCAAAGGGGAGTCGGGAGCTAAGCAGATAAATAGCCCCTTTCCAGAGTGTCAAGGAAGGCTAGGGCTCTGGCTCAGTTGGTAAAATGAACCACATGAACTGGGTGTGGTGGTCCACACCTATAATTCCAGCGCTGGGGAGGTAAGGGGGAACCAGAAGTTCAAGGTCATCATCTTTGGCTCCTTAGTGATTTTGAGGCTAACCTGAAAAATGGTCTGTCCCAGAACAAAAAAAAAAAAAAAAAAAAAAAAAAAGGAAGCATCAAGGAATGGGATAAAGCAAGGAGGTCACTAGAGTTGTTAGGATGTGTCCATGAGAAGAGTGTTGGGTGTTTTGGATAGGACCTGGGCTTTGCTTGAGGAAGTGGCGTTGTGAGCCATTTCAAAATTAGTTATACGTTGTACATAGTATTGTTTATATATTCAAAGGTTCCTAAGCGCCAATTATATATTATGGGGTGTTAGCATAGCGTGCACTCTTACCTAGTTACCAGCCACCCCAGCAGCTCCGAAAGAAGGGAAGTTTCCTCAGGATTCTACCCAGACAAGAGCCCCTAGGGGACACGCTCCGGAGACTTCCCCCTGCCTGGGCCTGAGTGTGAGTGGATTGTAGCCCTACTGAGTATGGGGCTGCTCTCTCTTACCCTGGCTTTGAAACTTTGGCCTTGGCATTTGATGCCTTGCATGTTTGAAGGACCTTGGCTGGAGGTTGGTTTGGAGGTTCAGTCCAGAGGCCTTGTTGGAGGCAGTTTTTGTGAAGTCACGCAGAAAGGAGAGTAGCTGGAGCCTGGTGCTATCGGAGTAAATGGTGAGCTCTGGGAGTGTCTGGGAAACCGAGCTAAAGACACTGGGTGCTGCTCTGGTGCAGCTGAGGGAAAGGGAATCGGAGATAACTTCAGTGTCTGGGGCTTTAGCGGGGAACAGAGCGGGAATCAGGTCTAGGAAGCCACAGAGCTGCTGGGGAGCAGACTTGGGGGAGGAGGCCAGATTCGTGTGTGGACACGCCAAGTGTGACTTATCTCTCAGACATGCACGTAGAGGAGGGAGCGGGCTATGGGAATTGGCTGCCTTTGCGGGGAGCAGTTCAGCCTGTAAAGTTAACTTTGGGGATTGCGGCCTCTCCGTGTCACTAAAGTGAGTCATCCAAGGGTCAAGGCTAGAGAAGGGAAACTTTTCTATGGAGAGGACTGGGGAGGAGGAGAACGGGGAGAGAGACTGAGGCAGGTCTGTACAGGAGGCCATGAAGAAGGCTTGTGCATAAATGGAGAAGCATCAACTGTCCGAGTATCCAACAAGACCATTATCAAACATGGCCACGGTGGCCATGCCAGACTGGGCCCCACACAGTGCCCATGGGCCTGACATACTGCTCCTCAGAGTGAAATGGCAGTCATATAAATTCTATGAGAAAAAGGAATGAGAAATTCATCTGGGCACAAAACTGGGGCAAGTGGCTATGTCCAGCTACTGCTGGAAATGCCAAGGGAGGAGCTTGGGGTCACACCTGCTCCAACTGCTGGCTGGCTGGTGGGGCTGGGCTTTCTGGCAGTGACATACCTCCACAAGGAGCTGGCATCCAAAGATGGGGTGAAGGTGTTTCTGTCCCCAGCAGGTGCTGGCGGCAAGTGAGACAATCAGTTGCCAAGACTGCTCTGCCTCTCAGGACATGGAGGCTTTTCTGTCCACCCAAGCATGTTCGTCATTAAGTCACTTGAAGCCAACATTAATATAAAGACCTCCTTTGAGACAGTTGGTACCACCTCAGAGGGGAAGAAAATGATGGCGTTGAAAGGGGCCCCACAGGAGCCACACCTGTTTCCTTCCCCCACGGCAGCTCCAAACAAGGACCTAAGTGGGAGTTGATGGCTCACGTGCAAGCCGGAATTAGAACTTCAGTGGCCCTCCGCACGTGGATGCCAGTCAGGGTCGAGTTGGGGCCAGCTCTCGAGACTCTGCCAGACCCTGAGAATCGTAAGCTGAGCAGGCGCTGCCCCCGACTGAACTCAGAACTGAAGCGTTACGGACCTGACCTCTGCATGGTTGAATGCCTAGTTTACTTGAGATAACATGGAGTGGGAATTCTTCCCATATAAGGTGCCCTTGTTCCTGTGTGGAGAGTTGCCTACCCGGCTGGCTTTGCTCAATCAAAGCTTCATAGAGATGTAGCTTAAGTGGATTGCCCTAAGTAAAGCCTTTGGGTCTTGTCTTGGTCCTGACAATTCTGGGTCCAAGAACTCATCCCAGTGATGTAGTGGGGATAAATAACAGCGCCCATTACAGTCTGAATAGCATCAGCTTGCAATGTCTGTGTTGGTGGATCTTCACCTCTGGGATTCTGAACTTGACCTCAGATTTGGAGATAGGGTCTCTGCATATGTGACTAAGCTAAAATGAGGTCCTTGGGGACACTCCTCCCCTATCATTAGTGTCCTTTAAGAAGGAGGAATGTGGGCACAGAGATGGACTGAGGTCGAGGAAAGATGATGTGGTTAGTCCAAAGGTAAAGAGAGACACATGCAAGCCAAAGAGTGTCGTGGAGCAGGCTACCCGGGACCCTCAGAGCAAACAAACCCACCCATACCTTGATCTTGAAGTCAGGGCCTGCAGAGCCATGAGAAAACCAGTCTCTGTGGTTTAAGCCATTAGTCTCAGGCAGATATGGGGGTATATGCTGTAATCCCAGCATCTGGGAGGCAGGAACAGGAGGGTTGGGAATTCCAGGCTAGCCTGAGTTACTTAGTGACATTTTGCCTTAGACACAAACAACAAGCAAGAGAGTCACCAGAACGTGGCCTTTGCTATAGCTTCATGGGAAGGTAATATGGAAGCCACTTTTAGAATAATTATTTTATCTTTAATTATGTATATGTGTATAGCTACAGATATTCTCTGTTCTGCTGGTTTCCCTGGACTAGTTTCTCTCCACCCACCAGGTTCCACTCACTAGCTCCTGTAGCCACTTATGAAATAACCATTCTGAGGTTTAATATTAATTACATACTCTTTGGTCTGTTAGCTCAGGCTTCTTATTTACTAACTCTTACATCTCAAATTAACCCACTTCCATTACTTTATATTTTACTATGAGACTCGTGGTTTGTTACCTCTTGCTGCTTGGGTGGCTACATGACGTCAGCCTGACTCCGCCTTCTTTCTCCCTGCAATCAATTTAGTTTTCCTGCCTAGCTATTTTCTGCCCTGCCATAGGCCAAAGCAGCTTCTTTATTAACCAGTGGTAATAAAACATATTCATAGCATACAGAGGGGAATTACACATCTTTTGTGTGTCTGTGCATGTGAGTGCAGGTGCCCAGAGTGGTCAGGAGAGGGCATCACAGCCCATGGAGCTGGAGGTACAGGCCATTGTAAGCCACCCTGTGTGGGTGGTGAGAAACAAGCTTGGATTTTCCACAAGAGCAATACATGCTCTTAACTGCTGAACCATCTCTCCAGCCCCAACAAGAACTATTTTTAAAAGTCATTGCTGTTGAATGTATAAAACATGTCTTTGGTCCCAGCTCTTGGGAGGCACAGGTAGCTGGATCTCTTGAGTTGGAGGCCATTCTGGTCTACTGGTCTATTTACCAAGTTCCAGACCCATCCGGGATACATAGTGTAACTTTGTCTCAGTAATAATAATAATAATAATAATAATAATAATAATAATAATAGCAACAATAAAATAATTTTAAAAATTGAAACTTCTGCCTTTGATGGTGTCAGATGTTCACCCCTTGAGTGTTTCTAGAATCAGGTCATAGTTGTCAGAGACCTTTCATCCCGAATAGGCTGAAGACTCTGGGGACAGAGGTGTCATCTCCCTACAAGGCAGTCCACAGATTCCTAGTGGAGCCATGCCAAGCCTTATGCCCTCAACTGACCCTTGCAGGAGCCCACCTGTTACCTGATCCTAAAGACTCTATAAAGTAAACGAAGGAGTGTTTTTCCATGGGAAAAGGCAGTTTTGTGACTTGCTTTTCAGACTTTTGTTTCCAAATACCTTTGTCCACCTCTAATTAAAATTCTCAGAGATTCAAAGTGGGCAGTTGATGGCAGTGACTCACTTTCAAAAGACTCTTCTGTGAAAACCAAGTGAGAAAACACAGGAGCTGGGACTATTCTGCCGGCATTCCTGTTTGCCCTATTCCTGCTCAGTCTGGTGTAGAACACCACCATCCAGAAAGCAGGCCCCAGAGCCCGTGTCCCTGTGAAGGGTGGAGTCCCACCTTCCCCAAGTATACGGTAGGGCATGCCTGGCAATCCCCCTGCCTCTAACTGCCAGAAACCATAGTGTCAGAAAGAAAAAGTTCGTGAAAGGCCCCAATTCAGCAGCTCTCGGGGCCTCTCTCCCTTCAGCCAAATATTCACTGGGCTCCTGACAGTAGGCTTTTGTTGGGGGGCTCAGGGCGGAGAGAGTCAGAAGGTAGAAAAAGCTTTATGAAAGCAGATTCAAGGGATTTGAGCCGGTGTGTGGACTTGTTGGGAGTTTAGTATGTTTGCTGTAGAAGTGGGATCAAAGCCAAGGTCAGGCCGGCGAGAGACAGTGCTTATTCTATCTTCAGGTTGCTGAATTTTATATCGTATTTCTAAAGCAGAGTTAAGCAACCCTTTAAGGAATATAGGACCAGGGGCTAATATTTACCCAACTTAAAGTTAGACATAATGAAAATAAAGCCTTACAAACCGTTAAGACCATTACCGATTAGATACTGACAGCCCACCGCCAGTGCTGTATGGGCTTCCCACTGGCAGGGAAAACTCACGGTGTCACACTTAATAAGTGTTCCTGGAAACACGGTCCCTAGCCACCCACCGTCTCAAGACTTTGGACCTTGCTCATTCTAGGTAGTAATTTCTCTCCTCTTAACTCTTATGCTTCTAGCATTGTGCATACTCTTGGATTGCTGATTTTGTTACTGAGATAGTGCCATTTTACCACACACAACTAGTGTTTCTGTCATGGGCTGGCAGGTGGCTACATTGTCTGAATTTCCACATAGCCTGCTCATCATAAGACCTATCCTTGCTCTCCGGAAGGCTTGCTGGCATAACACACTCCAGTGTCTGTACCGACTCTTTCCTCGCATCTTGGAAATTATCTTTTCATGGGGACCAGCTCCGAGAGCGTCAAGCCTTGGAGAATAAACCCCTCACTAATTAAAAGGAGGAGGCTTTGAAGTGTGCACGGTCCTCTGAATCCAGCCTCCAATCACATCGCGGGGAGCATGCTGACTCAGATCATCAGGTGAAGAGTCACAGATGAAAGGCCTGACAACAAAATGTGCCCAAAAAGAAGCGCCAATCAGAGCTAGCCTGGCACCGTGGATTTGAGTCCAAGAGTACAGGCTGAACTTCATTAGTGAATTCTTGCCTAATTCTGTCTCTGCTCTTAATGAGAGCTAGAGGCTATGATGAAAGGAGGCCGAGAATCTCTCCTGGATGCTGTCACTCAGTGTCACCCGAGAGGCCACGCTGAAGGAAGGCCTGCAGGCGAGCGCTGCTTGACTAGAAGGCGGGTCATTCATTCAGCATTCACATGCATCTGAGCAGGGCTCCCGGCAACTGCGTGCCCCCGTGTGACATGCCTGCTGCACGCGTCCTCCGTTCCGACACAGAGCCTACTCTTCCCATTGGTTGTTGCAGAGATAGTGGTTTGTCCAACCCTGACTACAAAGGACATCCACTGCTAATGTGTTTCCAGAATATGCCACAGGTTGGTTCTGGAAAAGTGGTGCCACCTAGCCAAGGGCAGCTACAGTGGGGTCCAATTAAAACCCTCAGCAGTCCCCTGGCTATTTTGTGTCAGCGTTTTTGTTGAAATGCCCCGTGAATCAGCCAGTAACACATGAAACCCACACGTCTGGGTCATGTTCTGCTTATTGGGGTCATGCTTGGATCATTTTCCCGGGATACTGTCATGGAACATGTAAGATGTTGGGTGGCAGAATGCTTTAGACTGCTCTTTGTGATCTGCAAGGATGGAACGGCGAGGGAGAGTGTAACTAGCCGGATAGTACACCCGCATCTCGCAAACCTGTCCCTCCCTGTCCCCTATTGGTTGGCATTTATATTAGCATGAGTCATTTGTCACCCAGTATGGATATGTTGTTCTATTTGGTTGGTTGGGTTTAGGGCTTCTTTTAAGATGGGGTCTCAACCTCGTCTGGCCTAGACTGCCTCGCAGCCTTGCCTCAGCCTCCAAAGTGCTGGGATTACTGACATGAGTCACGGTGCCTGGCTGAAATATTACTCTTTAAAAAAAAAAAGATAGAAAGAAGAAAGAAAAGGTCTTAAATTATGTGTCTATGTGTGTGTGTTCCCATGTGGGGGGTATGTAAACATGAGAGCAGGTTCCCTCAGAAGCCAGAAGAGCCTGGTGGATCCTCTGCATGTGTGCATATGTGCCAAGTGTGTGCCTGATGCCTGAGGTTAGAAGAGTGTTGGGTATCCTGGAACTGCATGACAGACAGCTGTGAGCCACCGTGGGGGTGCTGGGAATTGAACCTGGGTTTTCTGTAAGAGGAACAAGTACTCTTACCTTCTGAGCATCTCTCTGGTTCCAATGTGTGAGAGTTTTCAGACTCGGTTAACTGAGGTGTGAAGATGCATCCTGCATGTGGGTGGCACCATCCCATGGCCTGTGTTTCTGTCCTGAATAAAAAGATGAACACCAATGTTTACCTCTTACTGTCTTCAGAACTGCCGCCATGAGATTAGCTGGACCAGGGTTCTGCCACCATCCCTTCCTCTTCCATGGTGGACTGCACTTCCAAACTGAACTAAAAGTAAACCCTTTTCCCCTTACGTTGTTTTAAATTAGCATTTTTGTTTCAACAGTGAATGACTGAACCAATCCATCACCCCAAGTATGTCCACCCAAGTAACAGGGGCACAGGCATGCTTCACAGCCTTGCCAGCTGTCTGGGGACAGAGTCTTTGCACAGCATAAACCCACATGGCTTTTGCTGTAAAGACCAACCGGTTTCTCTTGCACACATCTCCCTTATCCGAGGAGGATATCCTCCAAGACCCCAAGAGATGCCTGAGACTACAAATGACTACCAGGCTCTTCTGTAGAACGTGTTTGCTCCCACGCACATATACTTGTAAAAGCCTTCGCTCTATAAACTAGGTACAGTGAGAGATGAATACCGGCATCTAGTATTAAGATGGGCAGCTCTAATGGTTCCTGTAGCGTCGTAGAGCTGTGTGAAGGGTCTCTCTTCTCACGCTTTATCTCACCGTACCGTACTCACTGCTTTGGTGTTGATATGAGGTGGCATGTCTCCATGGTGAGATGCAGTGAGGGGAACGAGGAAGGCATTGTGACGTAGGCGCACAAAGGCAGACAGTATGGTAACTAGTTCCTCTGTGACTAACGGATGGCAGGGGGGTCATACTGTGTGGACACACAGACCATTTCTTTGTGGTAGCTCAAGATGGTATCACACTGGCCACAGCTGCACACAATTCAAAACATATGAAATATTTATACGTGGAATGTTTTGTAATATTTTTGTACTGGTTGACTATAGGTGACTCAGACACTGCAGAGCTCAAAACTGGAAACATGGAGACCGTTGTACTCAGGATGGCACCTGGGAACACTTTCTGGGCACAAGGACCAAGCACCAGCTAACCTGGGCCAGCAATAGGGACTATGTGGGTCATTGTTGTGTGGAGTTGATAGAAAGCCATTAGGCCATGAGCAGAGACTGACTGTCGTGTGGTCATGGGGTGGAGGGACAGGGGAGGAAGAGGTACAGCTGACGTGTGTTCTTCGAGTGACAGGAGCTGGGCGACCCCCCCATCCTGCTGTTGGGAAATCCAGCCTCCTGTCCACCAATTTCCCAACTCTAGCAGCAGGAGTGTGGCTGTGTTGGGCTTGTCCACCACAGGAGCCCATCCGTTCCTAGCCTCACCCACCGTCCACCAGTGATCACCTAGTCACCTTGCGCTTTCCATCCTGGAGCCATCTGGAGCGTCTCCCACCACTCCCGTGCCTTTTGTGTATGGACATTTCTGACCCACCAGTTGAGCCATTTCCCAACCATGCGGGATGGTGGGCCTCATTTAAATACCTACCCCCCCCCTTTTTTTTTCTGTTTTGCTTCTACAGGCTTGAAGAGACACCTGGTTTATAATCAGAGTGTCCAGTGTAGGGAAAGCGTAGAGGACTCAGCAATGATCAGGAGGGGGTGGGGTCAGGGTGACTGCTGACGGGAACAAGGTCGCTTGGTGGTGGTGTGAGCAGGTGAAGAAACTTCTGGAATTTGATCATGATAATTTGAACTGGCAACAACATCAGCCAGCTCAGTACTACTCTGGATGTGGGGTAGGGTATGGGTGCTGTTTTTATCTGTTCTTTCTGGGTTTCCTTCATATTACACTTAGCCCCCTTTCAAGGCCAGGAAAGGCCTTCTTGGGCCCTGACCACACTTCTCCCCATCTTCCAGTTTAATCTCCTTCCCTGTCCCAGTTTACTTATCATTTCCAGGAGGCCATAACACCTGAAGTGGGGACATTTCTCCAGGCCTGAATATTATGTGACTTTTAATTTTCAAAAGATGGAGGGCCCCCCTTTTATTTTATTACATTAGAAAATAATAGAAGAGTCCGTTTCTGCTGAAGTGGATGGTGTAAGGATTCTAGGGTCTCAACACCCCGAAATACTAGCTACCCGTAATTTACAGAGGAAACCGAACCCCTGGATCCTCTCACATCTGAGTCCCGGAGCTTTGTGTGTTGCGGGGGAGGGGTGTCCGTATTCGGCATGCCAGATCCAGCACCTAGTTTTCTAATTATGTGAGTACGGCTTTCGTTTGCTTAGATGTCCTCATTGGCATAACACGTGAGGTCAGAAGGGACAAGAGCCAAACCTCAGCGTACAAGCAAAGGGCAAAACAGTCCCAGGGATGCCAGCCTTGAGTATCCACTGTGACTCACACTGTATGCCACTACTCTGCAGGTGGCACCCACTCAGGACCACACCTCTGTGTCCCCTTCCAAAGCTGACCAAGCGGAAGCCGGGCTGCCCCACCCCCCACCAGTGGAATGGATGCCAGCTCTTATTTTTGTGCCAGGGTGGATATCCATTTGACCGTTTCACACCATTTGTGGGTTTCCAAGAAGCTGATACCTTCGCTGCCTCTTGTGTTGTATGTGTGCACAGTGTCAGCGTGTTTGATCTGGTGCGGTCTCTTGACCTTTAAGCCGTGCTGAGTGACAGCTCGCAGAGTGCACCACTTTGAACCTTGGAACTGAAGTGCAGTTCTCAGGAGGTGTCTGTTGACAGCCCTATGTATTTTCCACGGTTGCCTTTTTTAAGAATTACGTGTGCGTTAATGCGTGCGTGTGTGTGAGTGCATGCGTGTAGAAGCCAGTGAACAAACCTTGACCATCACTCGCTCCTCAGGTGCCCCCGACCTTGATGCTTGTGACAGGCTCTCTCACTATCCTGGAACTCAGTAAATAAGCGAAGGTAGCAGGCGAGCGAGCCCCAGGGACCCGCCTGTCTCCATTGCTCCAGCACTGGGGTTGCAAGTGCTCTACCAAGCTTCTTTCCTTTCTTTCTTTCTTTCTTTCTTTCTTTCTTTCTTTCTTTCTTTCTTTCTTCCTTCCTTCCTTCCTTCCTTCCTTCTTTTCTCTTCCTTCCTTCCTTCCTTTCTTTCTCTTCTTTCCTTCCTTTCTTTTTTTATATAAGTATATCAATTACTTATTACATAGGTGCAGTAGACATGGATCATGGGCTTCTGGGATTTTTTTTTAAGTATTAAGTGTGGATTCTGGGGATCAAATTCAGCTCAATTAAGGGTACATCTCTCCAGCTGCCCCATCTTGGTTTTAATGGTAATACTACAGGTTCTTCCTCCCTATCTCAGCAGCCTCTGGGCTCTAGCTGTTGTGAGATCAGAGTGCCTGCTGTTGGTCCATTGAGGCCTGATTGTCTCCAAGGGATGTGTAGGGTTTGGGGAGCAGGTTTAAAGAATAAAGACATTGGTTCCCAACAGTGGGCTGGAGATATTTTATGAAAAATGGTGTAGGTGACTTTAACCAGGGATGATGGGAAGACATTAGGATGAGGCTGGTCAGACACCAGTCTGCCATGCGGGTGGGAAGGAGACTAGGCCACGGGCACCAGAGTTTGCCATGGATTTTGGAAGCCCTGTGCTGCGAAAGCCATCATCCCAATGGAGAGATAAAAGAACCAGCTTAGAGACGTGTGCACTCAAGAGTAAGTGAGCCAGCATCTCCTGGGTACAACAAACTGAAGAACTTGGTCCCTCGGCTCTGCCTCAATCACAGCCGGACCTTTATTCCACCAGGCAAAGCTTCCTCCTACGAGGTCTTGGAAGTGAAGTTGCTTATACAGTTCTTGGCTAACCAGAAGTCAGTCAATTATAAGCTTTGACATTGCAACATAGTTACTTTTTATTGCTGTGTGGGAGAAAGAGTTGATTTTGGCTCATGGTTCCAGGAGAGTCCGTAATGGCAAGGAGGTGGGGGAAGGGAGGAAGGCATGGCAGCAGGTGGCTAGAGCAGGAAGCCGCGCAATCACTTTAACCACAAATGGGAAGCATATAAAGCAAACTGGAAGTGGAACAAGCTATAAACTCTGTTTCCTTCAGCAAGGCTGCCCCCCACCAAGTTTCCATAACTTTCCCAAACAGCACCGCCTGCTGGAGACCAAGCGTTCCACTGCTGAGCCTATGGGGGACTGCTCGCTCAAAGCGTGGCAGAGAGGCTCTCTTGAGTTATGGTCAGTACACATGAAGTGATGGGAACCATTTTTACCATTCATACCGCCGTGCAGTAGTGTTGACCATATCTGGTGTCATGCGGCCATCTCCATCTCTCTCCAGAATGATTTTCTTCTCCCTAAACTGAAATCATGCTCCCCATTCTGGGGAAATACTGGCTCCCCATTTCTGTAATCCCAGAACCTGGCATCTGCCACTTTTTTTCTGGCTTCCATGACTAGGGGCTCACATGAGTGTAACCACACTGGATTCCTCCTTTTGTGCCTGGCCTGTCCCACTTAACAGCAGTGTCCTCAAAGGTCCCCCTACAGCACCCTGGGTCACAGCCCATCTGCTGTAGTCTTTGATGCTTTTGATGAATCCAGGTCTGAATAGAAAGTGCTCGTCATCCCAAGCCTCACCGTTTCTTACCCTGAGCCACCGGGACCCTCTTGAGTCCTGGATCCTGGGTAAAGGCTGGAAGTGAACATGATGGGTTGGTGGGGCAGTTGGGAATTGGGGGGCTATTGAGAGCTTCTTGTGACTTCCTGGTTTGGTAGCGCACCTGCCCCTCCCCCTGGCTGAGTAGCACTGAGCCTCTTCCTGTTTGTGTTTGGAGATGAGGAGTCAATCCAAACAAACCGAATCCACACTGTCCTTAGTGTTCAAGCTCATTGGGCAGCTCTGCCAACAAGCTCTGTGCTTCCTGGGGTGGATAGTTGTGCTGCCGGAGGTGGTGTTCAACCGCCCTTATAAAGAAAAACACGTTCCTGTCATTTACAGTGTTAAGAATGTCACACTTGGTCTGGGGATGTTGAAGGGATGAGTTGCTTAAAAAAAATTTTAATTCTCAGAGCTTGGGGGTGGGGTTGGGGGGGACACACACACCTGTCATCCTAGCACCTAGGAAGAAGAGGCAGGAAAAGCAAGAGTTCCAGGCTGTCTTTGGCTTTTTAGTGAGTTTGAGGCCCAGGATGACAAAAAGAAGGGAAGGCTCTGAATTTTTCTCCTAATTACCTGGACCCTCCATGCAGACTAATCCAGAATCCTTTATTCTAATAACCAGCCCTGCCTTTCTTTACCCTCTTTCCTGTTCTCTCCTCCCTGGTGGCACAGAGGCTTCTTCCAAGTCCTATTGCTTTGTGGTTGTTGTTGGGATTAAATTAAAAACCACTTTTTTTTTCTTTTTCTTTCTTTATTTTTTGGTTTTTGAAACAAGGTTTCTCTGTGTATTCCTGGCTGTCCTGGAACTCTCTCTGTAGACCAGGCTGGCCTCGAACTCACAGAGATCCACCTGCCTCTGCCTTCCTAGTGCTGGGATTAGAGACATGCACCACCACCACCCGATAAAAACCACTTCTATAATGGCAAGAAATATGATTATATGAAAGCCAATAGGAAGTGCCATGGCATTTCTTTGCCTGCATTTGCTGCTGCTGGGCAGACTGGCGCTCACAGTGTCTGCCCTGGTGGGAAGCCGCGTCTCATGTGTGTGTGTGCTCTTCTCCCAGGTGAAGTGGAGGATTCAGATGCAATTGACACCTTGGGACAACTTGATGGACCGGACAGCCCACTTCCCACTCTGAAAGGTAAGATAAAAAGTCAGCTAGCTGTCCTTGCTGTGGGTATAGAATATCACGGGTGTCTGCTTTGCCCTTGTCACTGGGGGCTAGACCTGCCTGATTAAGCAGAAGGTGGTGTCCCCTGCTGGGGCTGCTCCATTGCTGGTCAGGTGAGATCCCTACCTGTAGTCTTTTTACCCCCAGGAAAGGCTTTGGGGGCTGATGAGGCTGGTAGAGGCCCGCAGGTGAAGCTGCAGGAAATATAGCTGACTGGGGAGGAAGGAGCCTTAGGGTGCTCAGAGGTTCTGAGCAGGGACTCAGAGGCTGGCCTCCCATCTTGGCCATTTGTTAAGTAGGCGCAAACAACCGTCTCTCCTCCCCATTTACTTTACTCAGTGAAACAGCCACGTGGTGGTATCTCAGAGGGTGGCACTCTTCTGTGCTGCCATCTGAAAGAGGATGTTGTGTTCCCTTGTGGGGGCTTCCGCCCTCCCTGGAAGTTTGTGCGGGCACTGTGGTCTTATTGGCAGAGCAAGGAGAGCAGCATGGTCTACTTTTTGAAGAAACAATAGCTTTTCTTTTCTTAAATAATTCGTCAGCTCCAATGTGTGCCGTCCATGTGCTTAGAATGTGGGCTAACCAGTGGAACATGGTTGACCAAATAGGAGCCACATCCTTCAAGAAAACTGGCTCTCCTCTCCCAGCAGCCACCAGCCGTCTCATAGCTAGCTCCTCAGGAGCAGAGGCTCATGGACCCCTCCCCACTATGTACTGGGATGTTGACCAGCTCGTTCCTGTGCAGGCCACCACAGCTGCCCATGAGCCAGCAGCCCTGCTGTATCCAGAAGGCGCAGCTTTAGTCTGGCCGCCCTGACTCCTGGCTCTTAGAGTCTTTCCACCTCCCTCTTCTGCCATGGTCCCTGAGCCTTATAGAGGAGTGTTGTGTTAGTCGGGGTTCCCCAGAGAAACAACACTGATTTGTTTATGGTCTGGCAATTCTAATAATAAGTAAGAGTTTCCTTCTTCCATGTCCTTTATATAGGCTGCCACGAGAAAGTATGGCCCAGATTAAAAATGGGTCTTCCCACCTCAAAAGATCCAGATTTAGAGTGGGTCTTCCTGCTTCAATGGTTCAGTTCAAGAGCAATCCTCCAGGCCTACCCATCTACTTGGATTGTGGTTCATTTTAGAAATAGTCGAGTTGACGACCAAGAATAGCCATCCAGGTGCGATGTGGATGTTTCATTTGTGTCCCACGTCACCTGTTCTCTGCACTGTGACCAGCTGTGAGTCCTTTGTTGACCACCACCCACTGCACAAAGACTTTCTTCTGCTGGGGTCTGAGCTGCACTAATCAGGGTACAGAGGTAGGAACTTAGAGGGCAGTTTGATATGATGTCCAATCAGCAAATTGTAGTAGGTTCCCTGCTGAGGCCCGTGAGCCCCCCAGCCATGGGTTCTTGGCCAGACTTGCAGTAGGAGGCATGTGTTTCCTCCTGTGCAGCAGGTCTTAAATCCAAGCGCAAAGCGACTGGCTGCACCTATAACCTTTGTGCCGCTATTGTGCCCGTGGGTATATCTTGCCGTGCAGATGTTACTGCAGTTCATGGAGTTCACAGCCGGGTAAGCCGGTTGAAGACTGCCTCCCTTTCCCCTCACCAGCCTGCACAGCACCTTTTGGTACTGAGAGAGCTGGCCAGGAGGGAAGAAGCTTCCTGGACAGTGCCCATTTAATTTCTCATGTTCTCTGTGTGCCCGGTGTGTGTGGAGTCTTAAGCAAGATGGTCTTGCTGTCAAGTTCTGGTGGGCAACAAAGAGCAATAGTAGCTGCTTGTATTGTTTGGGGGAATCTCTAGGATTCCAATTAAGCTCTTCTTTATGGAAAAAAGTATGTTTATATATGTTATAGAATAGTAGGTTTCCATATGCCTTCTCCAAACAGTCTTCAAGTTAGTTATCCCTTGGAAGGGTAAGTCAGAAGAGGGCTTTGGGGGAATGACGGCTTTTTTAATTGATGTATTCTCACCATGTATTCGTTGTGTCTTTGTCACTGTGGCTACCATGCCAGAATCCCACAGCCAGGGCAGGCACGATGCCAGACATTCATTTGCTCATAGTTCCGAGTGCCGAGAAGGGAAGGTTAAGGCTGGGTATGTAGGTTTGTGGTAAAGCATGTGTCTAGACAGTTAGGCCTGAGTTTGATTACCAGCACTAATAAAAGAAAAGAAGATTCTGTAGGGGAAATTAAAAGATTAAGCATTTCAATGAATGAGGCCTGATATAAAATTTCTATTAAAAGAAGAGTTGTTGTGGCTGGAGAGATGGCTTAGTGGCTGAGAGCCACTGACTGCTCTTAGAGAGGACTCCGGTTCCAGGGGGTTCTAACGCCCTCTTCTGGCCTCTGTGTGCACTGCATGCAAGGGGTGCACAGATTACGTGCAGCAGAACACCCACACATATAAATTTTAAAAGCAACCATAAGAGGACTTTTGTGGGTGAAACAGCATGTGGCTGTGGTCTCAGTTTGGAGGATGAGGTGGGAGGCTTGCTTGAGCCAGGAGTTTGAGGCAAGCATGTTTCCAAACAGCCTTAAACAAAACTTGCAGAGAGGGTGTGATTCAGTGATAGAGTGTGTGCGTGGCACGTGCAGAAAGGGTGTGATTCAGTGATAGAGTGTGTGCGTGGCACGTGCAAAGTCTTGTGTTTGGTCACCAGCCCCAAAGCAAAAAAAAAAAAAATGACAAAACAATCATGTGATGAGTCTTAGCCCCTCCTCCTTAGACTTTCCTCTCAGGACAGTGCAGCTCCTCACCCTCCTTTCTCTCCTGTTGTAGCCATGCACTTTTTTTTTTTTTTTTTTTTTTTTGGAGACGGGGTTTCTCTGTGGCTTTGGAGCCTGTCCTGGAACTAGCTCTGTAGACCAGGCTGGTCTCACAGAGAACCGCCTGCCTCTGCCTCCGGAGTGCTGGGATTAAAGGCGTGCCCCACCACCACCTGAGCCATGCACTCTTTTGTGAATCAGAAACAGTGTCTCCTCAGCCAGATTCTTGTTTTCTGTGCTGAGTCCAACCCTGCTCCAGACTGAAGTAACAAAGTTATTTATCGCAAGAGCTGGTCCCAGACTCCGCAACAGCTTTTTTCCACAAAGGCTCTTGAGAATCACCTGACATCACTGGGAAGGCCTGCCTCCCAGTGTGTGTGTGTGTGTGTGTGTGTGTGCTCGTATGAGCACACATAGGAACACCCTAACTAATGTCCACATGTGCTCAGGAGAACTTGAGTTAGAGCCCCATGCATGTTTAATGTGTGCTTTGCCACCAAAATGCACCCTCAGCCCTGTCTAGTTTCTGAATAAGATAGCATCTTGGTTACTGTAGCTTAACCAGACCCCGGACGCCACCTTGGCACATTGCACTCATCCATCCATTCTGCTTTCTTGAATCCTTTGATGCCTCTCATTTCCATAAAGAAGGGGTCTTAGTTAGGTTTTTATTGTTGTAAAGAGACGCCATGACCACAGTAAACTCTTACATAGGAAACATTTACAGTTCAGAGGTTCAGCCCATCATGGCGCGGAGCATGACGACACGCAGGCAGGCACGGCGCTGAAGAAATACCACGTGTCCTACGTCTTGCAGGCAACTGTCAACCGACTGCCGCACGGCGGCGTGGAGCTTGAGAAAAAGAGCTTTAAAGCCCACCCCCACAGTGGCACACTTTCAACCGAAGGTGTGGCCCAGATTAAAGGTGTGCCCATTAGCCTCAACGTCTGAATTAAAGGCATGGTGTCTTCCAGCCTTCAACAAGAGCACATTTCCCCCCAGCAAGGCCACACCTCCCAATAGAACCAGTCCTTAGGAGCGTGTGGGGACCAGATACATTCAAACCACCACAGAAGGTCCATGCGCTCCATGACCCAAGCTGTAGCCGTTGCATGTGGGGACATGGAAAGAACACAACAGTGATGGGTAACAGAAAATAGGTGTCACCAAGTGTGGGTGCTGCAGCGATGTAGAGAGAGGGGCCACCACGCCTCACAGAATGACTTGTAGAGACCCAAAGAAGACCTGGGATTTCCATGTGGAATTCTTCATTCTTTAGCACTAAGTGTTTTATAACTGGGCAAGCGGGGGAAAAAGTTTTATTCAGCCCACGAGAAGTCTCACTGGAAGCTTGGGGGATGAGCTGTGACCTTTTTAAGGAATGTAGTACTTAGCATTTCTGCTGATACTGGTTTCCATCTGGTCCACATCCAGTAGCCAGGCAGGAGCTTGAACCTGCCAGACAGCACGTTTATTAACACAGTGTGTCCCGAAACACCAGAAAGAAGCCTGGAGGGCGGGCAGGACGGGCGGTGCCACCTGTCCTCCGTCTGTCCTCCGTCTGTCCTCCGCAGCCACAGAGGCTCAGGCAGAGGAGGAGTTCCAGCATGAGAACAGCTGTTCGCCATCACCCTTTAGCCGTGAATATATGGGTTAGCCATGGAGATGATGCTCGCTGCTCTCTGTTCGCTGAGCCTTTCTTTCCTGGTTCTTGTAGGTCGTGTGGATCCACGTGCAAATGTATTGAGTCTGTTTCTGATTGCTTCTGGGCCTTGTGGGATTTGTGCAGGTCCGTGGTGTATATATTGTTGGGTTTTTGCATGAAGCCTAGGTCCCCAATTCTAATCAGGTGACAAAGAAAATGGGATTCTGACTACAAGCAGAGGCAGCCTGTGTGTGGCCACCGAGACCGCAGACTCCACGTTCCAGTCTGTGTGTAACCACTGCGAACACAGACTCCACATTCAGCTCTGTGGTAGGACATGGGAACTGCGCCTACAGAACTGGCCTAGTGGTTGCTGAGACTGTCCAGGCCCCAGGTTCTTTCTGTGTGTGAGTGTACCGTATATGGTGTCCACCTGTGTTTGCAAACTTCTGTGTGCAGTTGTTCATGGAGGCTGGCGGGCAGCCTCTACTCCTCCATGGCCATTCATCTTGATGTTTGAGAAGCAGTGTCCCTCAGATCCTGGAGGCAGCCAATGGGGCCAGGCTGGCTGGCCAGATAGCCCCAGAGGTTGGCTTTTGTCACTTCTCCAGAGCGGGAGTTACAGCTGTGCGCTGCTCTGCCAGGCTTTGTATGTGGGTGCTGGGGGGCTACAGCTGTATGCTGCAGTGTCCGACTTTGTTTGTGGGTGCTGGGGGGTTACAGATGTGTGCTGCTGTGTCCGCTTTGTAAGTGGGTGCTGGGGGATTACAGCTGTGTGCTGCTGTGTCCACTTTGTAAGTGGGTGCTGGGGGATTACAGCTGTGTGCTGCTGTGTCCGCTTTGTAAGTGGGTGCTGGGGGATTACAGTTGTTTGCTGCTGTGTCCGACTTTGTATGTGGGTGCTGGGGGGTGGGTAGGACTTGGGTCCTCGTGCTTTTCCAGCAGGTACTTTCCAACCGAGCATCTCCCCAGTACCAAGATCCAGTTTACGCTACAGAATTTGCACCCTGATTGTCAGTCTCTGACACTGTCACAGGCTAGCTGTCCCCTCAAATATGACACTCTCCAGAAGGCCAGGCCAAATGTTAAGAGGTGTCTGTCCAACTCTTTGAGTGTGTCTTGGGCAGCCACACTGACCACCAGCAGGCGACTCTTACTGAGAAACACTGAGGAAAGTTCCTGCCTGGTGGACAGAACTGTCCCCAGAATAATGGAACTTCAGTTGGGTGGAGTCACCACAGCCCCTGGCTTTCCCCGATGTTACCTCAGGAGACACAGACTATAGTGCTTCCTCATCCGTCCATTGGGGTTCACACCATGCTGTGATAGGCTGCTTATGTCTGTCTGTCCCTGTGTTGTGAGGAGGTGGGTGTCAACTGTGTTTGTAGGCCCGTCTTCCCTCCACATTCCTTCTTTCTCATCTTCAGATCTTCAGGCCCTACCCTGAGGGATTGAAGACGAGGAAGGCCAAACAAAGATCAGAGTCTTGCAACCTACTCCACAGTAACTGTGCTCCCCAATAACTGTGCTCCCCAGTAACCGTGCCCCCAATAACTGCGCTCCCCAGTAACCGTGCTCCCCAATAACTGCGCTCCCCAGTAACCGTGCTCCCCAATAACTGCGCTCCCCAGTAACCGTGCTCCCCAGTAACTGTGCTCCCCGATAACCGTGCTCCCCAATAACTGTGCTCCCCAGTAACTGTGCTCCGCAGTAACCATGCTCCCCAGTAACCGTGCTCCCCAGTAACCGTGCTCCCCAGTAACCGTGCTCCCCAGTAACTGTGCTCCCCAGTAACCGTGCTCCCCAGTAACCGTGCTCCCCAGTAACCGTGCTCCCCAGTAACCGTCTCCCCAGTAACTGTGTTCCGCAGTACCCATACTCTTCATGCCCCCCAGTAACCGTGCTGCACACACTGGAACACAGCCCATCGCAGCACAGCTGCATGCTCTCACAGTTCTGGTGGCTCCCAGCTGTCAGCAGGAGTGGTCCCTTCTGAGGCTCAGGGGGCCTCGTCTCTCTGTCCCTCGTCTCTCTGAGCTTTCGGAGTTGCAGGCGACCTTCAAGCATCCCTTGGTACTGCTCCTCTTGGGGAAGCCGCGTTCCACCTTCTGACTCCTTCGCTCTGTGTTTGTGTCCAGCTCCACCATGGCTTAGCAGGACCCCGGTCATTGCTTCAGAGTCTGCGTCTTAAATTGAGGGCATCCCCAGTGACCCCAAACTAGATATGACCGCACCCATGCTTACCTGGGGTCAGAGCTTAACATAAGGTTTGGGGAGTGGGCTCAGATGAAGAGTGGTTCGCAACATGCACTGAGTCCTAGGTTTGACCTCCAGAATTGCATAGATTGGACAGGGAGGCCCATGCCTGTAATCCCAGCACTCGGAAGGAAGAAGCAAGAGGAGCAGAAATTCAAGGTTATTTTTAGCTACATAAATGATTCACCATCAGCCTGATAGAGACTCATCCCCCAGTCCCCACAATGAATGAATGAATGAATAACAACAGCAAACACCATTAAGGGACATCGATCACTCCTTAGAGTTCAAACAGTATGATCATTTGTTTTTATCTCCCAGGAGGTTCCCCCTCCCCGCACCATGTGTGTTTGCGTTTTCACATTCGTGTGTGTGCAGGTGCACTTGTGGGAGGTTATATATGCCCATGTATGTATGTGCGTGCAAAGCCCAGGAGGTTATACATTTACATGTATGTGCGCGCATGTAGAGTCCAGAGGAAAACCCAGTGTTCCTCCCTGGACTCCATTTGTTTACCTTGATTTTTGGACAGTCTCTCACTTTCTCCTGGATCTCACTGGCTTGGCTGGCTGGCTGGGCAGTGAGCCCCAGGAATCACAGCTTCCACCTCCCCAGTGCTGGGGTCACAAGCACACGTCACCACAGCTGGTATTTTGGGGTTTGGGATTTGCCTCATGCTTTCCTCCAGCACTTCCCAGGCTGAGCTCTCAAGCCCCCCCCTCCCCCACCTACCCTTTGTTTTCTTGCTTTCCCCAATGCCTCTGCTTCCCTCCTGTTTCCCCCATTAGTGGGTCTGGGCTGGATGACTCAATCAGAGAAGCCTGAACCCAGGTCCCTGCTCTGGCCTCTGGCTGGTTTATTGACCTGTAAATATTTTCCTCCAGGGTTGGCAGCTTTCCATCCCTCCTGTGACCTTCTGGGTCTCCTTTTCACTTGCCCCTCCAGGAAATTGTCTGTTTTGTTTGCCACCAATTGAAGCCCTGTGACCTTGTGACCCCAGGCACAGGGGGCTTTCTTTATTTCCTTCTTACACCAGATTGTCCTGGTCAGGAAGCCAATCCCCGGGCTCCTAAGTCATCTGACAACATTGGTGACTATCTGGGCAGTTAGTTGGGTTATAAAAACCATTATTGATCTGTGTGCGATTGGGCCGAAGGGAGCAGCTGCCTAGTGATGGAATTCTCCTGTAGCCTCTGGGGTCTTTTAATGCTTGGTCTCCGTCCCTGCACAGGGCTGGCCAGGCCACTGCAGAGAGGAGGCCCTTTGCACGAGCAGTTAAGGATGCCTCGGCACAGAATGGAAACTCTTCTGCATGAATAGAAGAGGGGTGGGGTGGGGGTTCTATTTCCTAACCGTGCACTATGCTAGACGGGTCCATGTCAGGGAAATTCTGCGTCAGTGCTGCCTGGCTCCTTCTAGCCTGATCAGTCCTCTAGAGAGGTTTGGGGATGCTCACAGGAACTTCTGCGAGCTGATGGAGGGCTTAGAAAACGATTAGTGCAAGCCTCGTATTTTAGCTGTCAGAGAAATGAAGCTGAGAGGTTAGCTAGCCGGCTGCAAATTCAAGCCCGAGGGGAAGGGATATTGTACTCAGTCTGCAGGGAGCCTGCTCTCTCGCTTTCACTTCTGGCCTCAGGAGAATTGATGCTGGGGAGAGTGGTGGGCCAAGCTAACTTGGCAGCACACTCAGGTCAGCAACACACGTGCTTGGTAAAATATTAGGAAACGGTGTAAATGCTTTGGCAAATGTACAAGCAAGATGGAGCTGTGCCCAGGCGCCAGAAAGAGAGAGGATTAAAAGCAAGAGTCCAGGTCTGCCAGCTCTAAGCAGCTCTCCACATTTGCAGCCTTGGAGAACAACCTGGTTTTCCTGGGCCCTCTAGTTTAAGTGACCCGTGACAGGAAATTAGATTCTAATGCTGCCACATGGTTGGGCACATGGTGAAGAACGGGGTAGCCTGTGGCCGTGCTGCAGACTTGACCTGTCTATGGACTTCAGAAAATAGATGCTAATGAGACATAGGTGCCCTGGCCAAAGAGCAGCTATGTGTGCCAGAGCCAAAGCTGTGGGGTGGAGGAGCTCCAGAAGGTAGATGTTATGGTGAATGGGGAAGAACATACAGGATTAGAAGGTCCTGATGAGAGTAAGTGCAGTAATGTTTCTGATTCATTTGGATCTGGATCTTGTAAGTTTACTTTCAAAGAGATGTGATGGGTCAGGCTAAAAATCAAGTGAACTTTTAATAAAACTTAAAATAAAATAAAGGAATTTCCATGTCAGACCTGAGAAATCTCCTTCCAACTATGGAGACAGTTACACTGCTCCAGCTTCGTCAAGAGTTTTGAGTATTACTACGAAGCCATTAAATGAACCAGCCCACAGGGTCCACAGCCCTGAGGCATTGTGTGCAAGGCTCTCAAGTGAAGCTAAGAGCTCCTGTCCTGAGGCACTCCCAAGAAGTAGGAGCTTTGTATTTCAGCATTTAAAGGTTCTTGTGTTTGGGAAGCATTGTCAGATGAGGCCTGATGCAGTTTAAAATCAGTTAAACTAATTAATAAACTATATAGCTGTCAAAGTAGTTAAGAGGAAAAATGGAGAGTTTTTTAAAGATTCATTTTAAAATAAAGTAACCGAGAATTAAGAGGCAAAGTGAAAGCATCAAAATACATTTAAAATTCGTATATTAAAACATTAGTAAGCTCAAGTGTAAAATTATATATAATTTATAAGGTTCATAAACAATGCATTATCATAAAAATGGTAGGCTATTAAGCATTAAGAGCTTTAGCCAGAAGAACCTTGAGTTGCCTTTGATGAATCATAAAGTGCTCATCTAGACGATGCATCCCGCGGTGACCTAAGGACCAAATGGTACAGTAAACTCGAAGTCACAAGGTTTCTAGTAGTTAAGTGGAAGTCAAGAGAATTGTGGACAGCTATCTGACAGAGAATCAGTGAGCAAATACCTTATTGAAACAACTGAAACCCAGAAAAATTGTCAACAGCAAGCAGGCAAAGCTTGACTGAACTGGCACCTACAGACTTCTGTGACAGGCCGAGAAAACACATTGCCGCCTAACACATGCGTGCTGTCTACAAGAACCAATCCAGGTTGAATCTTGTAGAGTGAACCTTGTTCGCCTCAAAGAATCATCATTATGTAAAAGATGTTGTTTTTCAAAGAAAAACATGTGTTGTTTTTGGTGTTTTTGTCATCCCCCCCCCCCTTTAATGTGTGTGGGTGTTTTGCCTTCATGTCTCTCTGTCTGGTACATGTATGCCTGGTGCTCGTGGAAGCTAGAAGAGGGCATCGAATGCCTTGGAACCGGAATCACAGATGGTTGTGAGCTGCCATGCTGGTGCTGGGGATCGAAGCTGGGTCCTCTAGAAGAGCAGCCAGCGCTCAGGATTCTCCAGCATTCAAAATTTTGCAACTCATTTTCTTTCTCTTCCCCATCCCCTCTCTCTCTTATTTGGTGTGTGCATGTGTGCATGGTGTGTGCATGTGTGCATGGTGTGTGCATGGTGTGTGCATGGTGTGTGCATGTGTACATGGTGTGTACATGTGTGCATGGTGTGTGCATGTGTACATGGTGTGTGCATGTGTGCATGGTGTGTACATGTGTGCATGGTGTGTGCGTGTGTACATGGTGTGTGCGTGTGTGCATGGTGTGTGCGTGTGTGCATGGTGTGTGCATGTGTGCATGGTGTGTGCATGTGTACATGGTGTGTGCATGTGTATATGGTGTGTGCATGTGTACATGGTGTGTGCATGTGTGCATGGTGTGTGCATGTGTACATGGTGTGTGCATGTGTACATGGTGTGTGTGTCCTTGGTGTTAAACTCAGACCATCAGGATTGGTGGCAAGCACCTTTATCCCCTGAGCCATCTTGCTGGTCCCTAAAATTTGTTTTTCTTAAAAACAAACAAAACAACAACAACAACAACAAGCTCACAAAACCTTTAGAGCTGGTGAAGTGGCCTAGTCGGAAGTTATTAATTTGGTCCCTGGAACCCACATGGAGGAAGAGGAAAGAACTGACTCTGCTTCCTCTGACGTCCACATGCATGTGGTGGCCAATGTTCACATGCGCACATGCATGCAAATAAATTAGCAGATGTGAAAAGGCACACCTTTAGTAATTCATAGGTTAAAATAAAAAGCCTTAAAGTGAATTACAAGCCACTTGAGTCTGACCAAATATAGGAAGATTAAAGTGATTTACTGTGGGGCTAGAGAGAGACTTGAAGGGTGATTTCAGCTTTGACACCTTGTTGTTAATAGGGAAGGAATTAACTGTAGAAAACGGGAAATAAGAACAGAAGACGACGAATAGACCATTCCTAAAAAGACACTCAGTGTCCAAGAAACATTCTGGAAGACCTGGTGCTTGCGAGGACTTCTAAAGCCGCTTCCTGCACCCAGCAGTGTGGCGCTTCGTCACATGCAGCAGAGTGACAAGCACTGCAAAGTCCCCCAAGACCTGTGCTGTCAAAGTCATGGTGGGGGGCACCTTAACTCGGGGGTGCATAGGGTACCCGACTGCAGAGACTCGGGGACGCCATAGCTCCCAGGGCTTGGACCTCCACCTCCTTCAGGTACCTTTGAGGGACTTTTGAACACACACACAGGACCAGCTGTGTGCGCAGACGGTCAGTAGACCCTTCGAAACCCAAACGTGGAAACGGCTCACTGCCCCTCTGCGGGGAAATGAGTAACAAAGCTGTGATTTGTTTATATAGTGGACTATTACATAGTAATTAAGGAACGGTACCAACATAAACCAGTTTGAGTGAAAGCAGGCAACTGGAGGAGGTGGCTTGTCGAGAGAAAGTTCCTGAATCTATAAAATAATACAAACGGGATGATGGATGGTCATTCCCTCGAGGGAAATGTAAGGGTCCAGAGACTTTCCATTGTATCCCAGAAACCTTAAACGTTCTAGGTCAAGTATGGCAAAAGGTAGCCGTCAATTTTTTATGTTGTTTGTGGAGATATGTCTAGCCTTGATTTCTGTGTGCTGTAGTATTTCAACTTTTATTGACTTTTAATCTACCCAAATAATGGACCAAGCAAGTGACGAAAAGGCAGGAGAGGGGTGGGAATTCACAACAAAAGGCTGTATTGTTAGTGAAGCTCCGAAGCTCCTGTGACCAAGAGGACAGCACAGTAAAGTCTCGAGGGAAAAGTGAATTCCGTGGATGGTAATGGCACCCTCGGAGTTCATGATGCCCTAATGTCTGTGTCCTGCCACTGTGTCTGCTTGCACAGCAAAGGCCTTTGTAGGCGTCAGTAAGGTTTGTAGATGGGGAGATCACCCTGGGTTTACAGGTGACCCCAGGGTAACCCAGAGCCCTTACAAAAGGGAGGCAGAAGGACAAGAGACCACAGTAGGCGTGCGATGATGACAAAGTTAAAGAAGGAGTCTTGAGCCAAGGAGTAAGGGTGGTCCCCGGTGAGGAGCAAACACAAACAGATTCACACTCAGACCCTCAGGACAGAAGCAGCCCCGCCAAGACCCTGACTTTTGCCTTTGTGTCCCTCCTGTGTGTGCAGTAACAAATGTGCGCTGTTTTATACCGTGATGTTTTAGACGTCTGTTAAGAGTGGTTCTAGGAAATCAGTGTATGTCGAAGAAGATTGCTGTTTTCTTACAAACCTTTCACCATATGGCCAAAACACGATCAGAATAAAAATACACACCTCACTAAGGAAAATTACAGAGTAGCTGGTGATCGACCTGAAAAGTAAAACAGGAAGGTCTGTGTGAAGAAAGTTAGATCTCTGTAGATGAGGTCCAAAGTAGGAACCGGGACTGCACTGCTTCGGTGCCTTCCAGAACTTAGCCCGACCCGCAGCCACACCGCAGGCCTTTCTCCATCAGAGATCAGATGTCTGCAAGGAACGTAATAAAGTGGTTCAGAACTTAATCTAAGAGAAAATGCCACCAAAGTAGCAGCTGTCACTCTTGAGGTCAACATGTGCGTGCCTCATTGTGACTTAACAGATGTGCTGTGATGTTGTAGTGGGCACTAGGAAGGTGGAGGGTCATGATAGAGCTCCTTTTACAGAGACAGCAGCCAGGGAATACCTTCCGAGAAGCCAACCATGGGCCTAGTTAGTGCTGTGGGTTTTGTCAGTGATTTTCACACTTAAAAGGGTCCCCAGCCAGGTATAATCAAACAGCAAACAGCTGTAATCCCAGTGCTCTGGAGTTTGAGACAGAAGGTTCATGCCCAGCCTGGGCTACATGAGACCCTGTCTCAAAAAAAATAATAATAATGAAAATAAAATAAAACCCAAAAGACCTTAGACAGTATGGAAGGGCTACAGTGTGCCCTCCGGAGCGAAGGTGTATATCAGAGAGGCTTTGTCCAGGCATGCGTCCCAGGGCTGTGGCCAGGACATGAACATAAATGTCTCAGCTATATGCATTCAATCAAGTCTTCTAAAACAGAACCACACATGCCAAACCTGTATTCCAGCCAGCACCTGGGAGGCTGAGGCAGGAGGATTTCTGTGAGTTAGAGGCCAGCCTGAGCTACATAATGAGTTCCAGGCCAGCTTGGGCTATAGAGTGAGACCTGTCAGAGAAACAGTCACAAGCAAAACACAGGCCAGACCACGTCTAAGATTGCCATGCGCAAATAGGATGGCAAAGTGTGACCAGTGGCCCTCAAACCAGACCATGTGTCCCCAGAAGCCATCTCTTGAGTTCACTGACTCAGTGTTCCCAGCAGTGTTTTAGGAAGAGCCGTATGCAAATGAGAACGGACACCGTCCCCCTCAGTGATCTTCTGCAGGAGCCCAGGCCCTTCTTCCTGACCTTACCGTGTTTACACTCTGTGACCCCATCCCCTGCAGGTTACTTCCTGAATTTTCTGGAGCCAGTCAACAATATCACCATTGTCCAGGGCCAGACGGCCATCTTGCACTGCAAGGTGGCAGGAAACCCACCCCCCAATGTGCGGTGGCTGAAGAACGATGCCCCAGTTGTGCAAGAGCCACGCAGAGTCATCATCCGGAAGACAGAATATGGCTCGAGGCTGCGGATCCAAGACCTGGACACGACAGACACAGGCTACTACCAGTGCGTGGCTACCAACGGGCTGAAGACCATCTCGGCCACCGGAGTTCTGTATGTGCGGCTTGGTGAGTGGGGACAGCAGAGGTGGATGCTAGCAGGTAGTGTTGTCAGTGCGGAGCATGGGATGTGTTTGGATTTTGTAGCTGAGCATGCACAGGTCAGCAGAAATCCAGAGAAACACCCCAGGGGCCTCTCCTGTGGAGCTCAGGAGCTTCTGAGCCTGTCTACGGTCGGTAAGGAGAATAATCACAAATGGAGCAGTCTGTAAACACAGGCCACAGGAAAGCACCCCAGACACACAAGGTGAGCAGGGATGAGTTTAGCAAGGCCACGCGGCCGGACACCAGGACGCAGGATTTTGGTGACGATGCCACAGACTGCAGAGGCCAGAGCCTAAGACCGCAATGGCTCCACTGCACTGGCCAGGGCTCGCCTGCTGCTTTTTCTGTGGTTCTTTCCCAAGTGCACACCCATCCTACATGGACAAAGCTGGCTCCCCTGGGCAGGAATATAGGGCACGTATACACATATACACATGGAGCAATAGGATAAAATGGCAGCAGTAAATGATCCCTCTTTGATCCAACAGTGAATGTCTTGGGCCTGTCATCTGGGCTCACATTAGAGCCAGCTCTAAGGAGTAGAACAGATTTTGTGGATAAAGTTTAGATGAGGAACGAGCAGGGACAGGAAAACTGCCCACTTGTGCTCATATACAGAAAGTTCTGTTTCTAGGGTGTCTGATGTCACTAGCATGTTCTCATAAGTGGAAGGGGAGTCCGAAGCCTGAGAACAGCTGGCCACAGAGGAGCTGCTGGGCTGCCCGTGTTTATCACTGGCCATGTGAATAACTTGTCTTTTTGTTTGACGTTTTAGGTCCGACACACAGCCCAAACCACAATTTCCAGTAAGTATCCATCTCTGGGCACTCGACTGACATCCTGAGCGTTTCTCTTAACGTGAGAATCCAGGGTGGGAACCCTACAATGGCCGTGCCTATACTCCTGAGTTTTCTGGAAGCTGGCTCGGAACTCAGATAAACTGGTGTTGGGAAACTTACAGTATCGTAAAAGCAGATGTGAATTGCTTTCAGCTACCGTAATTGCACAGGGCAACGGAATGGGATATCTGAACCTGCTCACCAGATTCCCACGGGGGTGTTTGTGGACGTGGAAATCATTCTCATTTTGCAATCCAGCACCACAATCTGCAGTTCCTGTATTTTTTTTTCTGGGGTTAAAGATCGAATCCAGAGTCTTGCACAGGCTCTGCCGCTGATCTGTGTCCCTGGACTGTATCCCTCCTCGCCACCCCCCACGCCTGCAGTTTATAGGTGTACCCGAAGCCTTAAGACCCCCTCTGCGGCTGGTTCTCACCGCTTTAAGGAGGAGCTGAGGCTCATGGGTCTTTAGGGAGCTCTTGATGGATTCTGGCCTTTCATTTCCCTGTAAAACACCACTCCTCCGCAGCCAGCCACTTGGGAATGTCTCTACACTGTGGCTCTCTAGGTTTTTCTCTGCCTGGAGAGTTACTCTTTCCATTGCCTGAGTGGCAATCATCCGTCCCTATAAGGCCCTTCAGATCTCTGAGCAGAACTTGTTCGCTGGTTCCCATTTCCACGTGGCCTTGGGACCCACCAGGTGAGGAACATGTTGACGTCACAGTGTGACTTGGAGGAGTTAGTTCTCTTCTTCCATCCTAGGGGTCCTAGGGATTAGAACTCAGTCAGACTTGGGCAGGTCTCTCTACTCACTGAGCCATTTAGCCAACCCCTGGGTGGCAATAAACATTTTCCTTGTTTATGAAGAATTCCTGGGCTTTTCGTGTTGTGTGTTTTTACGGAATATCCCAGTTTCCTTGATCTACTCTGATTAATCTCTGTTTAGGTTGCACTAGTAGTGAATTCACAGAGCAATGGGTGAGGAGTGATTTCTCCTCTCAGAACCGCTCCCTCCTGCCCTGCTCTAAAGTATCCCCAATGTTTTATGATGAAATATGTCAAACACGAAGTGTTGGGGGGAGTTTTAGAGCAAGCATGCAGGCACTACCAGCCACAACCAAGCCCTCACAAATCTGCTGGCTTTAGAGCCCCATCCTCATTCTGTTGTCCTCTGCCAACCTTGAAGGGCGTGGGTGTGTGAGTCACACACTGCTTCGAGATAGTGCCTTATGCTTTTGAATGGTTCAAAAGTAAACTAGGCTAGTTCTCGGTACTTTGAAAGTCACCTTCAGAGCCAGGTCCTAAGCCCTACTATTTCCTGACTTATTTGGATACTAAGCATACCCAAGACTGCCCCCCCTCTCTTTGCCAGCTGCATGTGTGTGGCCCCAGAATCCCCATTCCCAAGTCCATCTTACCTGGTGCTCTGCAGACCTGGGACCTCAGTCACATAATGAGTGTCCATCTCCCTGCGCCTGGCTCACAGGCAGGTGCACCAGTGTGTCTAAGCCGAGCACCCTTGACTTGTACCCCAGTTCTCCTGCTGCTTTTTCAGGAGAATGTTCTTAAGTCTAGTTCAGACTTTATCCTAATTACAGGGGAAAAAAAGTAACATGCTTAAAAACAATTTAAGTCGCCACTGACAAGCCGGTGGCTACAGATGACTTCGGATGTCAGGCTGATTTACTGGAAGGGGCATGCTCAGCAAAGGATCCTAGACCAGCAGTCCTCAGAAGCTCAACTCAGCCTCACGTGGAGCATGGAGGAGGGACACTGGTCTCAATTTTTAACACGCAGCGCCTTACTCTCATGGGAAGCATAACTCATGGTCTAGGGAGATGGCTCTGTGGATAACAATGCTAACTATGCAACCATGAGAACCTGAGTTCAAATCCCCAGAGCCCATGCAAAACCCGGCTGTGGTAGTGTGTGTGCATCTGCAATCCATTGTTTTTATGAGGTGGAAGGAGGGGCTAGGAGAATCTCTGAAGCTGATAGATAGGTCAGCTAGCCTGGAGTATACAGTAGCGAGCAGCAGACACCCAGTTCTGAAAAAGGTGGAGGACAAAGATTTGCCCTCCTCAGCCCCTCGTGTGCGCCAGCACCATCCGTGTTAGCCACGCAATGGGCACCGGGCCACTGTTTGCTGTTTTTCATGCTGATGAAATATTTGGACCAAGTAAAAAATTGCTGACCTACTATGTAATCCCAGCCCTTGGGATGCTGAGGCAGGACAGTCCCTGAGAGTTCATAGCCAGCCTGGACCACAAGAGTGAGTTCAGAATTAGCCTAGACTAGACAGAAAGGCCCTGTCATAGAAAGAAACAGACAAATAAATCAAAATAAAGCAACAAATGGCTTGTAGAATTCTGAGTTAAAAACGCTTTGTGGACTGTTCATCCTCTGCAGTCACTTAGAGAGGTGTGTTTCTTCCCAGGGATGACTATCAGGAAGATGGCTTCTGCCAGCCCTACCGGGGGATCGCCTGTGCGCGTTTCATCGGGAACCGGACTATTTATGTGGACTCTCTCCAGATGCAGGGGGAGATTGAAAACCGAATCACAGGTACGGAGCACACAGTTTCCCTCAGGACACGGCCAACACCTATGCAGGCACCTGTGCGTGCGCACAGTTGGTCGCCACTCTCATGTTTTATGACGTCTTTTGCAGTAGGAAATAGAAGGTCTTTCGTAGAACCGGTTGCATTTGCTAACGGGTTTTGCCCTAAAATACCCCCAGCTCATGTGTTTACATTAGCATGTTAGTCTCGTTTCCCTCAGAACTAAACACTTCATAAAGAAATGTTTCTTTGTGTCGCTGGTATGTGGGTTCACACGGGTTGGTGACAGGAAGACTCAGACACATTGAGAACGAACCCCTCTGCCTCTGCAGGGGGCGCAGTGCCTTTCCTTCCCTGCTCTTGGCATCTTTATTTTTTCCTGTATTTACACTTTAGCTAGTAGATTTCCACATCTCAAAACAAACTGTCTGAAGCGTCCAAGGATACAATGCCAGGTGCAAAGACTTGATTCAGGTGGTGCTAGATTTTCCCGGTTTCCACTAAGCCAAGTTTAGCATGGACTTTGTATTCATGGGAAACTCTCAGTCAAGATTCACATTGGGCAACAAAAGGTCTTTGTAACACAAAGGAAGGCCTAGGGGCTCGGTGAAAACTCCGGAGCCAGGGCAGGTATAGCCCAGCGGGAGTTCATGGCTAGCAAGGGTGACTTGCTAACCCTCTGATGCAGGCCAGCATTAATTCCTGCCACTTCTTTGGCTCACAGCTTCAAGATTGAGATCCCAAGCTACATGGCACCAGCCTGTTGAGGTTCCCTGGCTTCTCCACATCACAGTGGGAGCCATTGTGGTGGGAGCTGAGGCTCCCACAAGGGGCTGCAGTTGGTTCCCTGTTGGGTGGCCTGCAGGGGAGAAAGACAGACAGACATGTGCCATGTAGAGAGCTGGGGTAGAGAGTTTATTTAGTGGGTTATGGATGGAGAAGGGAAGGGGAGAGGAGGAGAAGAGGAGAGACAGAGAGAGAGAGAGAAGGAGGGGGGGGGGACTTCAGAGGAGGTGGGAGATCCTCTTGCCTTGGCTGAAGGGAGGGGTTGGGAGTAGGCAGAGCTTGTCTCTTAAAAGGACAGGGTACCCAGGCCAGCAGATTACAACGTAAACCACGGTAAACAAATGCAGATTGTTTGGAATGCACACACATTCACAACCTGACCGGGCCAGGGGTGTCAGGGGCACTGACGTCATGGTCTCTTTCAATCTGTTCGAGTGTCGCTCTGGATTTTCCTGGATTCCTGCATCAGCAGCTGTGCCATGCCTGGCCCACAGGTGCGCAGTCTGGTACCAAAGGAGACAGTGATGGGCAGAGGAGATGAGGCAGTGAGCGAAGCCGCAGGCCTTAGCTCCAGAGATCAAAGACAGGGATTCCAGAGACCTGGTTCTGGGTCTGTATGGTGGAGTAGGTCAGACAGGAAGCAAAGCTGTGCTTCTCGGTGTCTTGAGGACCTTGCCGACTGACTGCTGTGCGATCTCTGCATCCCCCTGGGGCCCCTTGGTGGGGTCTCGGTCAGAAGAAGCTCCAGAAAGAACCCCGCAGCCCTGCTCCCTTTTCTTTGCCATGCTCCGAGGAGGATGCCTTCTTCCTCCCCAGACTCTGAGGGGGCAAAGCTGTGGGGGAGGGGCACAGGGACCCAGCTCCCCTCTTTAGCTGGATGCTTTCTGTGGAGTTATTGACCAGGTTTCATGTTAGAACCAGGGATGAGGTCTGGTGCCGAGGTTGCTTGGAGAGAGGGCGGCAAAGCCCTGCCCTGGCGGTAGCATGGGGTGGCAAGAAGCTTAAGGTGGAAAAACGCCCTTGTTGGCATGACCTCATAAGTTCGGCTCTTCATCAGACAGAGGCTGAGTCCATGGTCCCCGCAGAGCCTGCATGACCTGTGTAAGCCATGTAGGTGAGAAGACTCTGTGAAGGAAGTGTTGGCGCTCTTACCAGAACCATGTTCGAATGGCATCTCAAGCAACAGTGAAGCCTCGGGGTTTGGTGACAGATTGCTTCATGCTATGACTCCGCATAGGCAGGGCCCATCTGCTCTGCAGACGCAGATTCCAGTGGGCTTTGAATCATTAGCTCCAGAACCAGCATGCCGCCGCCGAGCTTGTTCCCCACTGGCTTTGCTGGTTCAGCAGGCACGGGCTCTTTCCCCAGAAATCTATTAAAAATGTGATATAAAATCACCCCAGACGGTGCGTAAGAGGCCGCTGTGAAACAAGTAAATTCCGTATTGAGTCTGGTTTCCCCACCAGGGATCTCACTAACATGTGCACACGTTTTAGAATCTGGGTGTGTCCCCAAGCCAAAAATACTCCCAGTCTTTCACAGAGCTGGTGGGTTTGGGGACACAGCATTCACCTTTACAGATCAGCACACTCAAATTTGCCTCCTCAGGTTCGCTTCATTAAAGACCTTTAATTATCTGTGGAAGAAGCCACGTGCCCTGACATCCTTGAGTTAGTTTTCAAAACGATACCCTTAGACTCCCGATGAACTTGACATTCTCCTAATTGGCAAACGCTGAGCCTAGGCCTACGACTGACCTGCACGCCATTATCTCTTCCTCTTTGCTTACAAGATCAGAGAGAGGACCAGAAAACTGGGAGAGCCACGCAGCCTGGCTTCACAGCTGCTCTGAAAAGGGGTCGAGTGAGCCATTGGAGGTGGAGGCCGGCGCTGTCAGCTGAGGCTGAGGCAGGAAGATCAAGAGACTGAGGCTAGGCCGAACTCTGGAGCCTTTCTGGATGGCAGAGGAGGGCGTAGAATAGGGAGTTTCTAAATGTGTGGCTTTTTACCAGGGGACAGACTTTCGGCTGTTCTGATGATCTGAAGGGCCTGGCTTCTGCTGAGCAAGCTCTTTAACACTGGCGCACACAACTGTGATGTCACTCTAGATTGGCCGACTTCCGAGGACACAACTGTGTAGACCACATGTCTTAGTCATGGTTACTGTTGCTGTGATGAAACTCCAAAAGCCACTCGTGGAGGAAAGGGTTCCACAGCACTGTTCACCATCCAAAGCTGTGAGGCGGGAACTCACACAGGGCAGGAGCCTGGAGGCGGAGCTGATGCAGAGGCCGTGGAGGGTGCTGCTTACTTACCCCACGGCCTGTGCAGCTTGCTTTCTTATAGAACCCAGGTCACCAGCCCTGGGGTGGCATCACCCACAATGGGCTAGGCCCCTCCCCATTAATCACTAATTTAAAAAATGTCCTACAGGCTTGCCTACAGCCTGATCTTATGGAGATGTTTTCTTACTCGGGGGTCCCTCCTCTGAGATAGCTTTAGCCTGTGTCAAGTTGACGTAAAACTATCCAACCACATTTGCATGGCTGTATCCTGTGTGGAGCTTGGCCAATGGATGGCATTCAGGCTGAGCAAAGATGAGGGCAGGGGCTGTGGAAGCGCCCTTCCTGCCTAGAGCTGGATCCCACCCGTCTTTTAGGTACTGTGTGGTTTGTTCAGTGTGTGTGGTTTCACCTAATCACCTTACAAATAAAGAAACAGGTCCACAAAGGATGGAGGGACCAACTGTCACTTTCATACAGTAAATGAGAATGAGCTGGAACCAGACACACCAGCTGCAGCTGGGGCCTGGGCCTGTATCCTGGGAATAAAGGAGCGGCAGCAGCGCCACCTGCTGGCCATATCTGATAGCACACACAAATGTGGACCAGAGGCGTGAGCGCCCCAGTGGAGGAACCCTACTGCTTCAGTTCCCCACTTCTGCATACCTAATCCCCACCTCTGATGCTCTCTGCCTGGGCCTCTGTGGTGAGCGTGGTTTACCCCAGAAGACCTCTCGCTTAGAGCCCTGCCTCTTCCTGTGCTGTGTTCTGGAACCTTCCAGCTCTAGGCTCTGTAGCCCGTGCTGTAGCCCACACCCATACTAGATGCTCAGGAGATAAATCCTAGAGCCGGGTGTTAGCGGGGGTGAGGCCAAGGCTCCAAGGCTGGAATTAGATGAAGGTCATGGTGTCCAGTGTTCAGAGTCGCCAGAGAAGTGAGAGATGGGGGTGGGGTTCAGGGTTGTAGAGCAGGTCACTGAGGGTGCTAAGGTTGTGGTTTGGGCAAAGCTTAGAGGTGTTGGCATACAAAAGAGTTCCACAATAGCCCGGAATGGAGTATAACAAAGGTTTATTTATTTGGGGATAAACTCAAAGAAAGAGTAGCGATCCTCTGTCCTCTGCGTGCACTGGGAACTGAGTCCCGGAATCCAGAGACCACGCCCAAAGTGGGCCGGTATCTTCAAGGCTATTGGTGATGATTCCTTAGGGCCCAGGTGTGTATATCAGTTTGTCAGAAAGGGTATGTGTCTGGAATAGGATAATGGGGGTGCGGAGCAGTGTTTCAAGATGGGCACCCAGGTTAGGGGTTGGGGCTTCATGATGGGTTGCAGGAGTTTAGGCAGAAGTCAAGCAGGTGTCTGGAAACCCAGAGGTGGGGACTTGAGTGGGGGCTATCTTGGATAAGGGGTGCAGTTGAGAGGGTGGAGAGGATCAAGAACCAAGGGTAGGGGCTTGAGGGTTTGTGTCAGGGATGGGACAGATCAGAGACCAGGTGCCGTGGCTGATCAAAGGCCTCGGGCAGGGGCGGGGCTGCGCTACCGCTCACAGGAGTCTCTTTTCCCGCAGCTGCCTTCACCATGATTGGCACCTCTACACACTTGTCAGACCAGTGCTCACAGTTCGCCATCCCATCCTTCTGCCACTTCGTCTTCCCTCTGTGCGACGCTCGCTCTCGGGTGCCCAAGCCGCGGGAGCTGTGCCGGGATGAGTGCGAGGTCCTGGAGAATGACCTGTGCCGCCAGGAGTACACCATCGCCCGCTCCAACCCGCTCATCCTCATGCGGCTGCAGCTGCCCAAGTGCGAGGCGCTGCCCATGCCCGAGAGCCCTGATGCTGCGAACTGCATGCGCATCGGGATTCCTGCCGAGAGGCTGGGTCGCTGTGAGTGTCCTGAGGGTGCGCGGCTGAGGGTGCAGGACAAAAACAACAACAACAAAAAAAAACACCTCTATGCTTCCCAAGACCCCTATGCCCTACTAAAGCAGGGCCGGGACCACAGCCAGAGCCCACAGTGCAGACAGTCCCAGGACCGCCCTCTAGTGGTTGGGAACTAGCGATTCGGAATTAAGCTGCCCCAGGCTCTTATCTGGGTCCTTCTCCTTGAACCTGGAATTTCCTAAGAGAGTGTGATCTTGGTTCCTACTCCAAGCGATGTTGAGAGCGTTGGGGTGGCAGGGCCAGCCTCCTAGCCTGTTTAATGGTCTCCAGGCTCCTGCACCCCTTAGTCTCCTTAGCCCCAAGGATTTCTTGCTTTGGACAACTTTCAAGAGCTCAGACAGCCCATGTACCCCTAGAGAAGGGAATGGGGGCTGACCAGCTTTCCTAGGTGCCTGTCCTTGGACCGTCTGACCTCAAAGAAGGGGACTGTCCCATCTTCTGAGATCTGATCTGGTGGGGCCTTTCTTTGGGCCCACACAGGGCAGCGGCAGGCTCCCTGTCTCTCCTCCATGACAGCATACCCCGTGTTTCCCCGCCTCCCCCAGTCTGGGGACGTTTAGTCAACTCCATGATCCCTGGCAGGAGAGACAGAGGCCAGTCAGGGTAGATCTAACATGGCTCTGCCAGCATCAGTGAGGAAAGCCATTTCCTTATAGCACTGAAGACTTCAGCGGTGCTTCCAAAACAGATGGGGGGACCCAGGCCTGCGACTTCCTTTCCTGTGGACCCCAGGGATATTTAATATCTGTAGTTCACGTGGGTGGTACAGAAGTGGCAACTCCTTACCAGGGCAGTCAGGTCCTTGACCCAGTGTGGCATAATCCACACCTTGACATTGGGTTTACGCTATGACCCAAGCAAGAGGCTGAAACTCACGTACTCTCTGTGCCTATGACAGTGATAACATCACTAACCTCGCGAAGTTGGATGGAGCCTGAGTTAAGAATTAGACTTGTCTTAGGAGAGCATTTGTAGTAAATACATGTGAAGCTTAACTTGCACATCCCGGGTTCTAGCATGTTCTCACATGTGGATGAGCCAGACTCTCAGCGGGCAGCAGAGGTGGCCGCTGGGGGGGTGCAGGACGAGGCCTGAGACTTGGGTCCATTTTGCTTCTAGAACAAGTGAGCATGGGCTGTTGTTGGTATCAGCATTCTGCCCTGGGCAGCTGGGTGTGGGTGCCTGGCGGGTCTCAGGGCTGGAGCAGCTGCAGTAGGTGTCCTTCCTGCATGTGTCCCTGTTTTACCTTCCATGTCACTGATGGGCTTGGGACTTGGGTTTACTGCTTCTAGTGCTCCTTCTCCAGGTCATGTGTCAAACCCTAAGTCTTTTGGATTTCCTGCAAGGAGGCAGAGTAACTTTGTCGTTCCTTTCTGGAACCCCATCCCCGCACCCCCCCCACCCCCCGAGAGCAGCAGGGCTCTGTCTGCAGGCTGCCCTGCTTACGGGATTGCCAGGGTCCCCGGGTGCTCAGGCCCCTAACTCTCTGCTCCTCTCAGATCACCAGTGCTACAACGGCTCCGGCGCTGACTACAGGGGCATGGCCAGCACCACCAAGTCAGGCCACCAGTGTCAGCCTTGGGCTCAGCAGCACCCTCACAGCCATCACCTGTCCAGCACGGAATTCCCAGAGCTGGGAGGAGGCCACGCCTACTGCCGGAACCCCGGGGGCCAGATGGAAGGCCCGTGGTGCTTTACGCAGAATAAAAACGTACGCATGGAACTGTGTGCCGTACCCCCGTGTAGTATGTATTCTCTCTCTCTATTTTTTTTTTTTAAAAAAATGTTGACTGTTGAGTTTGCTTGTAGTAAGAGTTTGGGGTATTTATTGCCAGGGGACAGCGGGGACCCTCCTGTCCCTTCTTACCATCACTATCATTTGTTTTAAAGAAAATTGAAATACCAGACCATCATAGGATGTTTTAGGATATGAAAAGTCTAAACACTGTGCTGGGCAGCTCTAATCTCACCAACCAGTGGTAACTGCTGTGTGCATTCTAGAACCTTCCTCCCATCAGGTCCCTGTGTGTGTGTGGTCCTGGGACATTCAATTTGACACCTGAGTTCTCTCTTCAGCGTGACTGCCCAGGGTTTTCTAAGCTTGGCAGAAGTAATTCTCTGTACCCCTTGTCCCATTTTCTCAGCTCCCACGTACACAACAGAGTAAGGAGACAGTAGATTTCAGGTCTCAGCATCCCCCAAGGTGTGTCTGTTATGCCATGAATGAGAGATGAACATGCAATTCCTGGTTTAAAACATCAGTTGTTGGAGTTGGAGAAATGGCTCAGAGATTAAGAGCACCCTGGTTCAGTTCCCAGCACCCATATGGCAGCTCACAAGTGTCTGTACCTCCGGTTCCAAGGCATCCAACACCCTCACACAGACACACATGCAGGCAAAACAACAATGCACATAAAAAATAAAAAGTAACCATCAAAAAAAATTTTTAAAAAATCAATAATCAACTATGAGTGCCCCAACCGTCTGAGGAGCCTGGAGCCACCGCCTTTATTGGCACCAGTCTGGGGGGACTGAGCCACACCTCTTAAGCATGTGTTCACTTGAAGGAACGCTCCTTGAGATTGAAAATTCGTGACATTTCCTCCAGGTGAAATCTAGTTCTGAGGGAACGCTATGGCTCTGTAAAACCTTTCTTCTGAGAAATGGGCCCACAAGGCCTGCTGGGGAAAATCCTGACTAGTAGGACTTGAGTATGCAGGGTCTCAGCCATCCGACTCTAGCCGTTGTCCTGGGTTGAGTTTTAGAAAGATGGAGGTCAGGGCTGGAGAGATGGCTCAGCGGTTAAGAGCATTGCCTGCTCTTCCAAAGGTCCTGAGTTCAATTCCCGGCAACCACATGGTGGCTCACAACCATCTGGAATGAGGTCTGGTATCCTCTTCTGGCCTGCAGACACACACACACAGACAGAATATTGTATACATAATAAATAAATAAATATTTTTAAAAAAAGAAAGATGGAGGTTGGGCTTTTGACGATGATTTCCTCAGATCTGGGGAGGGGGGGGTGTTCAGGTAGGAGACATTTTGATAAGCAGCTTTTATTTTGTAATTTGAAAATAAACTAAAAAAATATATAGGTTATTGAACCTGGATTCCTGGGTTACAGAAAGGTCTGCATTCTTGGGACAGAAATGCAAGGGACCTCTTGAAGAGTTGCTGATGAGAGCCAGGTACTGGTAGTGTGTCATGGGAGGCCCCAGGGTGGCCCGGATGGCTTTGCAGGGAATGGGATACGGGTAAAGGGGCCTGTATCTGTCTGTCCAGACAGAGCAAAACAGCTTACTGTGCTCCAGAGCCAGCAGGGAGTATAGACAACATGGTTCTATTTACAGCCATTTCCCGGCTCACCTTAGGAAAGCACACTTTGGGTATGCCAGAAGAGTTAAGTGTAAGTTACCTTGTACGCTCCAGCTGGAGCCACACACACAGAAGTTTGAGCACCGATCCATCAGCAGCAAGGCAGCCTTGGGTGCCAAGCATCTCTATGAATAATGACCTCCTTTTTTTTTTATTTTCCTTTCTTTTCTTTCTTTTTTCTTTAGAGACAGGTTTCTCTGTAGCTTTGGAGCCTCTCCTGGAACTAACTCCCTCTGTAGACCAGGTTGACCTGGAACTCAGAGATCCACCTGCCTCTGTCTCTGAGTGCTGGGATTAAAGGTGTGCTCCACTACCACCTGGCTACCTTCCTATCTTTCTAATACTTTTTCCCCCCTAGTGAGTGTGTGTTGTGTTGGTAATTTTTAAACAAATATAAAACAAATGAGCCCATTGCTGTGTGGGCAGGATGCATGTTTCTTCTCTTGGGGGTGAGGGGGTGGAAACTCCCCCACTGCCTTTAGTTTTGTTTCAGGGGTGAGGGGGGTGGAAACTCCCCCACTGCCTTTACTTTTGTTTCATGGTGCTGTGCATGCACTGTGGTAAAATACTCTTAGCAAAAGCAATTTAGGGTAGAGTGGGTTTTTCCGGCTTCTAATCCCACATCAGTCCATCATTGCAGTGAAGTCGGGCGGCAGGATCTAAAGCCACCAGGCACATCACAGGCAGCAGGAGCAGGGAGGGATCAGTGAGGACATGCCAGGGCTCAGCTCGCCCTCTCCATCATATTCAGTCCAGGATTCCCAGCCCAGGCAATGGTCTTCCCACACCAACTCTCTTAATCAAGAGAGCCCCTTAATCCAGATAGTCTTACAGGGGTTTCTAGAGGCTTGCAGCCCAGGTATCTGGCTGGTGATACAAATCATCACACCTACGCTAAGAATAAAAACAGAATTGGAGTCTGATTTCTCTCCCCTCCCCCCACTCTGGACTTGTGGAACATTCTGGGATCCTTTCTGGGGAAGTTGCTGCATACTTATGCATACACAGGGAAGGGTGTTGTCTGATTTTTGTCTTATTGGATGTCAGTTGTTTCAGAAGACCAGGTGACAAGACTGAGTTTGGGGTACAGTGATTTTTGCTCTTCCCCAAGGTGGCACCAGAGCATGCATCATACACTGAGTGTTCTCTTTCAGACACCACAATCCCTAGAAAGGGTTTGTTTGCTTCCACATGGGAGCTCATTGCTTCCTGGCTAAAGAGCTCACAAGTCTAATGTCATTATTTACAGGCTCAAGGGGGTGGAGAAACTGCATGGTTTCCTAGGCTCTCTGGGGAGCCAGCCTCATGCTCTTGTGTGTGTGTGTGTGTGTGTGTGTGTGCGCGCGCGCGCGCGCGCGTGCGCGCACGCGTTGGGGGGAGGCAGGCTTAGCCTTAATTTCTCAAATCACACCAACTACTCTTGAAATTCAGTGGCTTTAGTCAGAGTGATACTTGGGGATGGGAAGCCATCCAGGGACAGTCAACCCTCTGCCATGCCTTACCCAGTGCTTGTCAGTCCCCACCCAACCTTTCTTGCTATTGTCCTTCGGTCTGTCTCCCTGTGAGCCCCTCTGAACCTTCCTACAAGTCCTTTATATAGAAGATGAAACTCTTCCTTGGGGCAAAGTGAAGAGGAAAATCAGAAGGTCTTCCTTGTTTATTGGCCCAGATTGTCTGTCTAGAATTCTTTTTCCCTGTTGCGTATTGTAACGAGGACAAGGTCTCGGGACACCTCTTTGCTCTTTTTCCTTATACTTTTCTTTACAGCAACCACATCTGTAATTGTTAGGTTACAGGTGTCATCATTGTTCAAATATATCCAGATGTTAAGTAGGGGAAAGGTTATCAAGGACAATGAACTGTGGAGCCCTGGGTAAAAATGAAAGAGAAAGCCAAGTCCCAGCACTCAGCAGGCAGAGGTAGGCAGATCTCTGTGAGTTCGAAGCCAGCCTGGTCTACAAGCAAGAGCCAGTTCTAGGATAGGCTCCAAAGGTACAGAGAAATCATGTCTCTAAAAACCAAAAAAAAAGAAGAAGAAGAAGAAGAAGAAGAAGAAGAAGAAGAAGAAGAAGAAGAAGAAGAAGAAGAAGAAGAAGAAGAAGAAGAAGAAGAAGAAGAAGAAGAAGAAGAAGAAGAAGGAAAAAGAAGAAGAAGAAAGAAAGCAGAATATTGAAATAGCCAGTCATATTTGAATACTTTACTTAGTGGTGGGAGGGTTGGGGTGGGGAGCTTATAGCTGAAAAGGTGGTGTCTTTTGAAAACTGATGGCCTCCCCACTGTGGTCCCCAGGTCCTCGAGACGGCAGCAAGATGGGGATCCTGTACATCCTGGTGCCCAGCATTGCCATCCCCCTGGTCATCGCTTGCCTCTTCTTCCTCGTGTGCATGTGCCGCAACAAACAGAAGGCTTCGGCCTCCACTCCACAGCGTCGGCAGCTGATGGCCTCGCCCAGCCAGGACATGGAAATGCCTCTCATCAACCAGCACAAACAGGTCCTCTGGCCAGTATCCTAGTGAAGCAGCTCTTGCCCAGCCAGGCTTGCTCTGACAGGGCCCAGCACAAGCATGGGCTGTCAGCTGACCGGCATACAGGCCCTTAAGTGTGGCCTGGTCCGAGCTCAGGGATGGGGGTACCTGTAATGCCGGGCTCTGAATTTCCTCCGAGCTGAGGAGCCCTAGGTAAAAAGGAAAGAGCAGAACCCAGGAACAGCCCACCATACCTGAATCCTTTACCTGGGGGTGGGTAGCTTAGAGTAGAAAGTGGTTGTAGTTTCGGCAGCTGCCTCTCTGAACTAGATGGGAACGTACAGGTCCATAGAATTCAGCACCTCAGACTGTGGCCCTACCCCTCCACCTGCCCCAGGACCTCCCAGCCCAGAGAGCTACCCTAGTTTTGCCCTCAGGGTGATGCTGAAAAGGAGAATTCAGACTGCTCCACCATTTGAGGATTACCACAGCATTTTTGAGAGTGGGGATCCTTTTCTCTTGCTTTGTTTTTCAGGGAAAATTGCCAGCCCTTTAATCAGAAGGGATGGAACCCCTGAATGACTGGCCCCACTCTGAGTGGTGTAGATGCCAGGGAGGGGAGTGGAGACGCTGAAATATGGCAGGTGATGGCCTCACCAGGCCTCATGTGTGCGTACTTAACTCATGACTGACCTTGAGAACAGTGTTCTCACTCAGGTGACTTTGAAGGGGTTCTTGAGGTGCCGGGGACAGAGCTGGCTCATTGAGCCCTTCAGTCAAGGATTCCTGGACTCTTGCTGTGGTTTGGGGTTGGCATTTGAGGAAGAGACGGGACGTTAACTGGAGTGTGGCTGCTCAAGGCCTCGAGTCTGCAGGTAGTTCACCCAGGAGTAGGCAGGGCGGAGAGAGAGGCAGGGTCCGTGTCCCTGGGTATGTCACTTCTACCCAAAGAATATCATCTAGTGCATAGGAAAGCCTGAGACTGACGTGGAGGTGGGCTTAGTGCCAGGCCCTGAACTGAACAAATCCCCATAGGCTCAAAGCTATGAGCCTACGGGAGAAATAGCATCTTTCTGTGATGTGGGCATGCTGGGAGAGGTCTGACAAACACCTCTTTAGGGTCCCTGGGTGACTCTGGAAAAGTGTGCTCCAGGCTCAGCTTTGAGTGTGAACTGATGTGTACTTATATGTGCACAAGGTGTTGGCGAGGGTTTGATCACAATTGGAGAGACCTAACTTGTAGCTGGGTTAAGACCCGGGAGGGTTTCAGATGGAGGTGTCCTCATAGCATCGAAGCTGTACTTAGGGTGTTAAAGGGCTGTGGGACAGACAGGACCAGCAAGGCCATTTCAACAATGGTGATCCCAGCCGCTCTGCTTTGGTATTACATTGACAGTTATGTTTGACTTTTCTTCTTGGCAGGCCAAACTCAAGGAGATCAGTTTGTCCACAGTGAGGTTCATGGAGGAGCTCGGTGAAGACCGGTTTGGGAAGGTCTACAAAGGCCACCTGTTTGGACCCGCCCCAGGAGAGCCAACCCAAGCCGTGGCCATCAAGACACTGAAAGACAAGGCAGAGGGTCCCCTGCGGGAGGAGTTCCGACAGGAGGCCATGCTACGGGCACGGCTGCAGCACCCCAACATCGTCTGCCTGCTAGGCGTGGTGACCAAGGACCAACCCTTGAGCATGATCTTCAGTTACTGCTCACACGGTGACCTCCACGAGTTCCTGGTCATGCGCTCACCACACTCCGACGTGGGCAGCACCGACGATGACCGCACAGTGAAGTCGGCGCTGGAGCCCCCCGACTTTGTGCACGTGGTGGCACAGATTGCGGCGGGGATGGAGTTTCTGTCCAGCCACCATGTGGTCCACAAAGACCTGGCCACCCGCAATGTGCTGGTGTATGACAAGCTGAACGTGAGGATCTCAGACTTGGGCCTCTTCCGTGAGGTGTACTCTGCTGATTACTACAAACTCATGGGCAATTCGCTGCTGCCCATCCGCTGGATGTCACCGGAGGCCATCATGTACGGCAAGTTCTCCGTTGACTCTGATATCTGGTCCTATGGTGTGGTTCTCTGGGAGGTCTTCAGCTATGGCCTGCAGCCCTACTGCGGGTACTCCAACCAGGACGTGGTGGATATGATCCGCAGCCGGCAGGTACTGCCCTGCCCGGATGACTGCCCCGCCTGGGTCTATGCCCTCATGATTGAATGCTGGAATGAGTTCCCCAGCCGGAGGCCCCGATTTAAGGACATCCACAGCCGGCTCCGGGCCTGGGGCAACCTATCCAACTACAATAGCTCAGCACAGACTTCGGGAGCCAGCAACACCACGCAGACCAGCTCCCTGAGCACCAGCCCTGTCAGCAATGTGAGTAATGCCCGCTACATGGCACCCAAGCAGAAGGCCCAGCCCTTCCCACAGCCTCAGTTCATTCCCATGAAGGGTCAGATCAGACCCTTGGTGCCCCCAGCACAGCTGTATATCCCAGTCAATGGCTACCAGCCAGTACCAGCCTATGGGGCCTACCTGCCCAACTTCTACCCAGTCCAAATCCCCATGCAGATGGCCCCACAGCAGGTGCCCCCCCAGATGGTCCCCAAGCCGAGCTCACACCACAGTGGCAGCGGCTCCACCAGCACAGGCTACGTCACCACAGCGCCATCCAACACATCTGTGGCAGACAGGGCGGCCCTGCTCGCAGAGGGCACCGAGGATGCTCAGAACATCCCCGAAGATGCGGTCCAGGGTCCTGTGCAGGAAGCAGCAGAGGAGGAGGAGGGCTCTGTCCCAGAGACTGAGCTCCTGGGAGACAGCGACACTCTCCAGGTGAACGAGGCCCATGTCCAGCTTGAAGCCTGAGGAGGATTCAGGGCCTGGAGCACCAGGATAAAAGTCCCTGATGTGGCCACATGGGGACCTCAGAATGGCTCTGAGAAGTCACAAACAGCGGCCCATCCCCAGAGCCCAGGACTGACAGGTTGGTTTGAGCCTGCCCACCTGAGACTGTGAGAAATCCTACACTCTCTCCTGCACTCTGTGCCCTTAAAATTGCCACTGTGGCTCTGGCGGCTGGAGGGCATTTCAGACAGCAGGGGTCCATGTTCAGAAACAGGACAGGGAGACCCCCACCATCTGCTTTATCCTGGTGGTGGTGAGGTAAGGATGTTGTGCAAAGAGAAATGGGCTACGCCTTCACACCCTGTTCTTGGGGCTGAGGATCCAGAAACCTGGGGAAACAGGGCTGCAGAAGGCAACAGAGAGGCGCCTCCTGCTGGCTGAGGGTGGAGGGAGCATTTTCCTCTCTCCTGCCCTGCACACTGCCGTCCATGTTCTTTCTAACAGCCAAAGTCCAGCAGAAGCAGGATGCTGCCACCTGCTGGGGTCCAGGGATAAAGGAGCTTCTGAAAACAGTTGGGAGTGCCTTGTATTCAAGAAAAAATGTGCCTTTACAGAAACCAACATGATTTTGTATTTTTGTGAAGGGTTTTAATTATACTGCGTATGTATTTTGCCTACTTTTCTGGAATTTAAGGGAAAATGTTTCCTGGGTTTAGAATGTTCAAAGGGAAGCAACATTGTACAGAAAACAGTATTGTTATTATTTTTTTTTAAAGAACCATGTGCAGACCTTAAATGTAATTTATATGGTTTTCTGTGTGCAGTTTTCACGGAAGTGTTTTGATCCTAAATAATGGCTTAGTAATTTAACTGTGCGTATTATCTCTGGGATGTCCTCACGTTAGGGTGGTGTCTGGCTTCATTCTGCTACCCGTGAGTGAGGTCCTTTCACTTCAGAGTTCATATTCCCATGGGCCATGGGCCACCTGTCTGGCGCATGGTGTCAGTTCCTTTCGTAGGCTCATGCCTGCTGTACCCAATAAATGAATGTTTGTTTGGCACTTCTGCAGGCTGGAAGGACATTGGGTTGAAGCAGGCACCTGCCGGATGAGGGAGCGCTTGGGTAGGATTTAGGCTGAGCCTTTCCATGGGTGTGCAGTTTTGCGAGGGCCAGCGACTCCATGAGAATGAAGCAAGAGTATGGAAAAATGACAGAGATGAATTCTCATTGCGTTTTTCCTCCTTCATGGGAGACGGGCATGGGGAGGCAGAAGAGGCAAGGGTGCCCTTGCGAGGATAGTCAAATCCTTACCCCCCCCCCCACAAGTCCTGTTTTCCCCCTCACTCTGCTCTCCCGGTACAACCCTGCTCAAGTCCATCAGACACCGTGAGCTGTAATGTGCCCGGATGTCAGCCTGGATGCTTCCCTGGGGGAAAGAAGGAATGGACTGGGCTACGGATGAGGAGCCAGCTCCAGGGCCCCTCTCAGCCAGTGTGGCCAGGCTGTCTGGAATGGATATCAAAGGGTCTGAAGCTGCCTTTCAGAGGATAGTGACATCTCCTGAAAGAGGAACTTAGCTTCATCTCTAACTTGTACACCTGGTGGTTTAACTGTTCTGTGGACACCCAAGGGTGAAAATGGGAAATGGCTTTTTGCGCTTCTTGGTAAGCAGGGAAGCCACTTCAGCCGACCGTAACTGGCCACCAGGTACTAACGGTCTCCACTGCCGGCGCCTTGGGGACATGGAAGCAGAAGTTCTGTGGAAACGTTGGGAGGTATTTCTGTCACAGCGAGGGAGGTGTGTTTGGGGATTTTACGAAGGTTAAATATAAAATGTTCATTTCCCCCTCGTTCTAATCATAAACTCAGGGTGAAACTTGAGGAAGGCAACCAACCTTTGAAAGTTCCTGTGGCTGAGCAAGAGTGGGTTTAGTTGGAATGTTCTAGAACCAGGAACTATAGCGATAGGTCGCTCAGTTCAGGAGATGCCACTGGTGGGTAACTGTTCTGCCTGTGTTTGCACAAGAGTGATGCTCTCGCAGCTACAGAACAACACCTGCACAGAACTGAATTCCAGGTGAGCCTTACAGAACCATGTGCACTTTTTACACACCTTACCTTTCTGAATGAACCGCCATTATTGAAGCAGTCTGTCCAAGCACTGGATACATTTTTCTGTACTGGTTTAAGGTGTGTGACTACTGTACACGACAATGTCACTTACCTGCAGCCATCTTGTTCTCTATGAGACCCTGCTTCTGCCTCACTTTGAAAATAGCTCACCAAACACTGCAGTGTTGGTAGCCACCTGGGGACAGTTTGTAGGCTTACCTGTGCCTCAGACAGACCTTTTGAAAAGTATCAGTCCCTTGTGGCTGTGTATAAGAACTCACATTTAATATTTAAAGTCTTTCTGAAGCCAGATACAAAGGCAAGGAGATTAAGGAAAAAGGATGATCTGAATGAAGCCCTGGCATTTGGGACTAGCCTGGGCAAAGTAAAGAGGCCAGCATCTCAACAAACCCAATGTTCAGGTGAGTTTTTAAGTGGGTGTGTGGGAGGTTGGGGTGCCATCAAGGCCAGTGACCTCCATTGGTGTGCCTATACTTCCAACCTGACTCTGTGCTTTCTGAGGGTCACCTCCATCCCAAAAACTCTCTCCCTTCATCATTCCCCATGGCACCCGAGACTTGAGTGTCTGAAGTTAGAGGATCAGTCCTCTGTGTGGGACACTGAAAACGAAAGAGCAATGCTTGTCTCGGGAGAAAAGTCTGCATTTAGCATTTTCTGGCGCTGCCTATAAACAACCCAAACCAAATGTTGAAGCCAGACATCAACATTCAGGCCAGGAGAGTCTGAATGCCACTGCACTGTCCCTTGGTCATTGAGTCACAGATGTGTTTCCAGTATCCAGAGATGTGACAGGGCACTGAGTTTCTCAGACCTCCCTCCGCACCTTTTCATAAAACTCTTGTGTGGGGTCTTCCCAGAGTTTCTTTAGGCACAAGTAAGTAAATCGTTAATATAGTCGTATGTTTATTTCTTTTCTGTGGTAATGTTTCCCATAAATTCTTTTCTGCGTTTTTCTTCACTGAGCAGTGAGTCTCCCCCATGGCCAAGGGTCTGGGGTTGAAGTGACTCTTGGTTGGCTCGACCCATTGCCCACTTGGATGGCTTCCCTCTGTGGCTGTCATAAACAGTATTGCTATGAAGAGCCTGTGCCTGCCTCCTGCAGACGTCTGAGGCTGTGGGGATAGTCCTGGGATTGCCCTCACTTGTGAAAAGTGGGCGCTGTCTGTGGGCCAGGCAATTCAGTATTGTGTGAGTACCCAGAGTACTTAATCCTCCCGACTTGGGATGGGACTCAGCCTGCAGGCAGACGTGCCCCGACCAGAAGTATGAGGGCGTGAATGTACCTGGAGATGCCTGTACTCTCGGCCTGAGTATATGTCATGGTATAGGAAGTCAGGCCAAATAAGCAGGCTGCCTTTGTTCTGTTATTCTTCTCATGGGCTGAGTTTTGGTGAGAAATTTAATCCCACCAAAAAAAAAAATAATTGTTAAATAAGTTTAAAATCAGCCTTTGGGCATTGCAAGGCTCTAGCAGCATCTGGGAGAATTCAGAGAGGATCAGGGAAGACATGATCATTTCTTTGAAACCTCAGAAGACAACAATAAGTTGCTCACTTGGGTGGCTTCCCTCTGTGACTGTCCTAATCTGTGTTGCTGCGGAGAACCTGTGCCTGCCTCACCTCACCTCAACCCCAGCCCCTAAGGGGTTCAGAGCTCCTGGCCATGGGCAAGACTCACTGCTCAGTGTGCCAGCACAGGGGGCAAGAAAAGAATTTATGGGCGAAATTACCAAAGAAAAGAAACGTAAGAGTATATCAACCATTTACTCATCCCTTCCCCTGGATGGCCCAAGCCTGTCCATTTCCTGTGTCTGTTCAGTTAAAGTTGTCAGGGTCAACGGGGCACCTTCTTGTATGATGCTCTGCAGGTCTAGATGGAAGGACAGCATCTGGGAAGGAAATGACACCCACATTGATAGAGAGAATCCAGAACAGGGAGAGCGATCCACTTCCCCCACAGGCTTTGGCTGCCCATGTATCCCCCCACCGCATGTGTGTCTTCTCCATATGGCCTAGTCCTAGCTTCTCCCTGTCACTTGCAGGTTATGTTCACCGCCGTCCACAGCCAGCAGCAGCTCCTCCATCCTTGTCACTTCACCTCTGCGGGCCATGAACAAACTTCAGTGTTTAATGTAGATTTTTCCTTCCTAGGCTTGGCTGGTACGTGTCTTGAGAACTGTTCTTTGTGCTTTATTACTGTCCCAGTGGGCTATATAACTTAATCCTCCTGCCTCGGCTTCTCAAGTGCTGGTATCGCATTGGGGACTACCATGCCTGACTCTACTGAGTTTTAAAAACTATTCTCTCCTTAGCATGGTGGGGTCTTCACTATGAACCACACCAGAGCTGCCTCTTTGGAAGAAAGCCAGCCTAATCTACTAGGAATGCAGAGCAATAGGATTTTGTTAAGAAAAATCCATCAGTCATTTCAGAGAGGTAACCTAACTCAAATTAGGCTATAGACGTCAAGAGGCCAACATGGTTTGCCTGCAATAACCCCTACCATCCTTCTTGCTATCTGGCTCCTATCTGGAGCTGGACCAATCTCTTCCCATAAATAATGCAGAGGCAGACTCATCGGGGCTCTGGGTTAGCCGGCACCTGATTTTACAGGGTGGGAGAAGCCAGGTACTCCGCCTCACGGAAAAGTCTCAGGTTCTATTAAGGATACATTTCTCTAACCAAGGGATACTGGTAGCATCATTTAATAAGACATGTTTCTGGGCCCCAGAATAGGATCTTCTTGTGTTCAGGGCTCACCATCCTCTGTGGATGGAGCCATCATGAACTCTTCATTTTTAACAGATTTGCTGTGCTGAAGTTTACTTCCAAAGCCTCCCCCGTTGCTAGTGCACAACTCGTTAACTATCAGTAAATGTGCAAAGGGCGTGGCCTTCGCCACCATCCCATTTTAGAGCGTTTCTGTCTACTTGTCTCCAATCTTAGGGGTTGTCTGCTGAGCATTTTCTGTCAATGGAATTCCCGGGGAAGCGGTATTTTCGCTTCTGTGTTCTTCCACTTAGCAATTTGTTTTTCAACTCCCACGCTGTCCAGGTATCAGAAGTTCCTTTTATCGCTGCAAAGTGCTCTGTTGTTTGAGTAGCACCCTGCCCTTTCTGTGTATAGTCGTCCTAGGTGATTGTGTTTCTCTAGTTGGGGCTGGAGACAAGAGCACTGGCTGCTATTCCAGAGGACCCAGGTTTGGTTCCCAGAAGCTCACAACCATCCTTAGCTCAGTTCCAGAGGATGCATCTCCCTCTCTGACCGTTGCAGGCACTGTACATGATACACAGACATACTTGCAGGCAAAACACTCCTACGCATAAAAATAAGCAAAATGTTTTAAAACCAATGCTGCTGTGAACACGAGCATGTTCACGGATGGGCGTAAGTTTCTGTCTGTCAAAAGATAAAATTATGACAAGTTTACTATAAATGTTCAAATTTCACTTCAGTGTGGGCAACAACTCATTGTGTAAATTAGGAAGAGTTTCCTGATGCGCTACACAGAGGAAGTTGGCTTCTTGGGCAGAAAAGAGATTGAAGTCTTCAGAAATAGAACGAAAAAGGACCGCTTCCTTTCAGACTCGCTTTCCGCACGAAGATGGAAGCCATGAGAGTTAAGTCCCTGGGTTCTGGCTTCTTGATGAATGAGGGGCTTTAGCAGCAAATCAGTTTCAGCTGGGTCCATTGAACATCGCAGAGAAGCCCAAGCCAGCCCAATAAATGCCTGTAAGCTTTATATAAGAAACGTCTCTCAGGTGGGCATCCTAGTGCAGGAATTGCTGAGTTATATATAAAGGATTGATCTTTACAGGAAACTTACAAACTACTTTCCAGAGCAAGGAAGGGTGGTTTGTTTTCTCACATCCTCGCTGGCATTTGCAGTCACCCACTGAAACCTGTGTAGCTGTTTTTATGGATGCAGAGTGGAAACCGGCCACTTTAAAGAGTCTTGAGGCGGGCTGGAGAGATGAGTCGGTGGTTTGGAGCGCTTGCTGCTCTTTCAGAGGACCCGAATTCAACTCCCAGCTCACACATCAGGCAGCTCACAACCTCAGAACTACCTATAACTCCAGCTCCAAGGGATCAGATGCTCTCTTCTGAGGGTAACACACACACACACACACACACACACACACATATACACTTTAACAAATACATGTTTGTCAAAACATAAGGAAAAATTGATTAGGGTTTCCAGATCGAGAGTGATAGTTCATAATGGCAGGGGAGGCAGGGCAGTGAGCAGCTGGAGCTTGAAGCTGAGAGACCACTTTTCCATCTGTAAACAGGAGGTGGGGGGAGATGGTAAACCTGCAAAGCCTTCCCCCAGTGACCGCCTTTTTCTAGCAAGGTTCCACCTCCTAGAGCTGTCTAGTTCTCTAGTTTATTTTTCTATTGCTGTGAAGAGATGCACAAAAGGCAACTTACAAAAGAAAGCATTTAACTGGGGCTGGCTTACAGTTTCAGAAGATTAGTCCTTGATAATCATGGCAGGAAGCGTGGCGACAGGCAGGCAGGCATGCAGGCATGACGCTGGAGGAGTAACTGAGCTGAACATCCTGACCCACAGTTGGGCTGCCATTATGTCCACATTTCATTGCAGCCGGGGCATCTACCTGACAAGATGTCGGGGCTTGGCTTGGCATCTAAATGGAGCTCCAGAATGCTGGATGAACAACTGGCAAGATCCCAAGAGCCCCACTGATAACAGGTGGATAATTTGCAGCTTATTCATATCGTGGCAGTGTCTACACCACAGCCATTAAAGCGAGTGAGCTGGATTCCAGAATACTAAGACGAATTAATATCACCGCTGTGAATGCTGACAGAGAAAGCTATTTACAGACAGCATGAAATGCCATGCGCCTTAGACAAAGTGAAATACCGGAACACGTTCACAGCGTGTCCCAGGAATGCGTTCACACCGCAAAAGAAGGAGCCCTCCAGTGGTCCCACCCACGAGGAGTTGCCTTTCCTGGAGGGGAGGGAGAGGGAAAAGGGGAAGGAATTCTACAGCTTCCAGTTGATTTTTCTTTAGAGTAATTAAGTTCTAAATGTATATGCTAAAAGTCGGGTGTGTTGAATCTGGTGAATACTGTAACAGTAATGCGGAATTTGGGGATGCTCTTCAGTAGAGATATTTTGAATTTAAAAAGTAATAGTGAACCATTGCTCTCCACTTTTTTTTTTTTTTTTTTTTTTTTTTTTTTTTTTTTTTTTTTTGAGACAGGGCTGTTGGATCAGTTTGTACCAGGCTCTTTGTAATCACAAATTCCAAGGATCCAAATGGGAGGAACCCACCCTGGCCAATGGACTACTGTGACCAGTGGCAAGGCTGTGATTGGTCCACAGCCTGAGACCTTTGGACTGATAAGTTCAAAATGAACAGCTGTGATTGGCCAAACATGCGGCTTCATTTGGCCCAAACACTCCTGCTCAGACCCACACAAAGAAGATGCTCCCCTGGGCCTCCTGTCTGGGCACTTCGTGTCAGGTCAAACCCCTCCCCCTGCTACCTTCCATAGCGCATGCTGAGCCAGTAACCAGCAGAGGAATCCAGGTGTCGGTCCCTCTTCCCAACCCCGAAGTTCTGGGGTTATAGATATGCAAGTCTCAACAGGCTTTTATGTGGGTGCTGAGGATCCAGACTCAGGTCCTGGTGCCTGTAAAATAGACACCTTACCCACTGAGACATCAGCCCTAGCCCTGCCTTTGATCCTACCTAGCAATCCCATCCACCTGGGTACCACCCTCCCAGGAGGAGGATGCACCTGTCCATCTGAGTGATCCTAATGGAACCTGAACATTAGCAGGTTCCCTGCTCCTGCACATCCCTCGAGTGCCAGACTCCCAGATTTTGTCCCAATAGAGGCAAGGATGCTGAGGCTGGGCTGAGACCCATTATCACAGGGGCCTGGGGCAGGTGTGGTCGTCTAAGGGTACTTCTGAGTTCAGTCCGTAAGATTCCGTAGATGGAACTGTATGTCCTGGAAGACCCACTCACACTGGAAAGTGAGGTGACAGCTGAAGGGGAAGGGCCACTGGCAGGAGATGACAGAGATGAGGTGAGGGACGCAAAAGTAGCCCCAGAGTGAAAGTCGTGGAGATCATGAAGGCCCCGACCAGGGGCAGATGAACAGGGAAGGGAGACACTCCAACCATAGAGAGAGAAAGAACAAAAATGTGGGATGCTATTAGGACAGACAAACAGCTCATAGAATTGAGAGGGAAAATTCAAGGAGTCCCCAAAAGTGGAAGCCCAGCTGAAAACTTGGGCACTTTTCACAGTGATGGGGAGCTGGCTAATGTGCTCAGGCGCTGTAGTGAGCAGGTCTAAGAATGCCTCTCCCTTCATGTTAAAACAGCTTTAGTAGGTAGGTCAGAGGAGCCATGCTTTGAGAGTTTAGAGTTTATGGGCAGGAAGGAGAGGCAGACCATTTCTACACGGAACACATTTAAACACACACACACTTGTATAAACACATTTTATAGTAAACTATATA